>NC_048310.1:9880521-9910848 GCF_013100865.1 Trachemys scripta elegans
TCCCGCCGCCCCCATTGGCCCAGGACGGCGAACCGCGGTGAGTGGGGGCCGCGATCGGCTGAACCTGCCGCGTCAGCAGGTAAATAAACTGGCCCGGCCCGCCAGGGTGCTTACCCTGGCTAGCCGCATGCCAAACGTTGCCGACCCCTGCCTTATAATATAAACAAAGATAAACACTGATGGAACAGGCTATATTGAATTCTCAGTTGCGCAGCAATGTCCTGCTATTAAAGAAACCAATTAATTAGATTAATGGACATTTACTGGAATAATTAGGAAATGTTGATTTTTATATGAGAAAGATGATTAATTCAGAGCCAACCACTGGATGTAAATCCAAATCAGATTGGTCTTTTGCATTTAAATTTTACTTTTTAATCTATGCCTCTCTCCAAGTTTTGTATTAGAAATGCCAGTTAAAGTCAGCGGGGTAGTAAAGAGAGGAAAGATAACATGACAGAAAAGAATATCCAGTACTGCCAACCCCGAACGTTCAAAAATCTTGAGTCAGACCCCCAAACCCATGAGGTTTTTTCAAAATAAAGATTATACTGTGTTTCGGGGTCTGTCTTTTTGAACACCCCCTGCCCACCCGCATTGTGTATGTGTGTGACAATCAGTGTCGCCCACTCTCCCAAATGTATTGAGTACGGTGACTTCAGCCCCCATGCAGAAGTTCTCACCCCCCCATATGCCCATCCCCTGCCCAGCAATTAATTCTGCTCCCAGATCAGTCATCTCCCTCACAGCCCCCACATCAATTCTGCCGCCACAACTGCCTGTCACATCAATTCTACCCATCCCTCAGCAGCCCTCACATCAGTTCTGCCCCCACATCTGCCCATCCCCCACATCACATCAGTTCTGTTCCCCAAACCTCAACACTATTTCTCCTGGGATTCTTCATCCCCTTTCTCCCAGTTCTAAGCGGGGAGACTGCACCACTTGTCCCTTTCCCTGCTGGGTGTTTGCAGGGAGGGAGGGGGAGGAGTAGAGGAGCTATCCCATTGTTTTGAGGGTGAAAGGGAGAGGGTAGCCACCCTGAGCTGCTGGGCTCTTTCTCTCTCTCCTGCCTCCCACAGCGAGCATGGTACCAACTCCTGAGGGAGCGGGAGAGAGCTCTGCCTGCTTCCTGCCACAGCCCTTCCCAGGAGGTGGGCCATCCAACTGAAATCCCATGACTCATGAAAAACGTCACAAGACTTGGCTTGTCATAAGAGATTCACACAGGAAATGGCATGTATGCATAAATACATGGTTGAGATTTTCAAAGCTAGGGGGCTTGGGCAGCCAGGGTGGGATTTTCAGAAGCTCCTAAGGGAACTTTTCAGGCACCCAGCTCCCATCGACTGACAATGGGAGCCGGGCACTTAACTCATTTGGACACTTTTGAATTGTCTTTTGAAAATTGGGTGCCCAGATTGTTTGGGTATCTTTGAAAATCTTAGCCTACGTATATAAAGTCATGATGCACTGCATAGACTATGCCAAATATTCAGTAACCCTGTATGCATTTCCATTTGGTAATTATTCACCAAACTCCCTAGTCTTAGGCCCCTGGCTATATTCAGTTGCACTGGTGGAAACCTCAGTCCCCAACAGTGGAATGTCTGCCTAGAGTGGCAGTGGCACAAATCATTTGCAACTCCTGGGAGGACTTGTCCAAGTGAGACAAGTTCTGACACACTTGGCGTTCATAGCTGAGTGATTTCCCACTTCTTTCCAGGCTCCCGTTTAGCCTTGCAGCCATGCTCTGTTAAGAGTTTCCAACTAAACATATGCAGCTGCTAAAATTAATTCTCTCAATAACCTTGCATCAGGCTGTGCCTTTCCTTTCAGGATCACACATATAGAAATAGACTGGTTTCTACAGACAACATCCATAGAGGCTACCTAGGGCAATTCTCTGAACTCTTATATCATCCGTCAAGCCCCAGACCTGGTAACTGACAGCGTGTGGGCAGATTGTTGCACCCAAGCAGAGAACCATTGCCTTCAATGGGGCTTCCCCATAGGCTGCCCCTACATGGTCAGCTGCAGGATTGAGGCTTTAAATTTGCACAGCACCATTGCCTTCAGTGCGGACATGCAGGTATAACAGAGCAGAATTTGGCTTCCCGAGTTTATTTGGTCATTCTCTGCTATCCCTGGTCAGTCTCATTGCACACCATGGTCCCCATCCTCAGGTGGTGTAAATCAGAATAGCTCCATTGCCTCCAGCAGAGTTGCATTACTTTACACCAGCTGAGAATTTGGCCCAGTATTCCAAAAGGTGCTGGTACTAGCACCAGAATAACTCCATGACATGTAGTGATTTATAGGGAAATAAAGGGCTAAATTCTGCCCTGACATACAGTCTTAATACTTAGCAAATTATCAGATGGTGTCAGGGACAGCTATTATCCACAGATTTCCCAGTTAACCCCTCTCCCCCTTCATATCCTGGTCTGAGTCGTGCTGTACTGTTTTATTCGACAGCCGTGGTTCTCAAACTTCTTTGATCGCGCCCCCCCTCCCCCGCCTCCTTTGTGTCTGTAGTGGTTTACACCCCTCCCGCCACACAATACCAATTAAAAAAAATCAACATGCAACTCTCACTAAAAACAGTATGATCCATTGTAATAAGAGCAAAAGCAAAGCTGCCCCTGCGGTTGAGGCTTACCATTAATGTGCGTGCTGCGTCGCAGCCAAGGGATTAACGTGCAGATGGCAACAACTTTCTATAATGCTGTGCAAGCTCAACAGAAACCCATCAAAATGCACAGCGCCCGCTCGAGTCAAATGTACAGCACCATCTGATATGTCTGGAGGAATCGGCACTGCTAGTTATTCATTGCTGTGGGTAAAATGTGCGCAGTGAGGGTTTTCCCCCTAAAGTTTCTCATACCCACGTCCCCCTCCCGAATCTATTCTGCGATAGCCAGTTGTACAGCTATAGCTTCTTGGTTTCCCTTACCTTACACTTCTCTCCATTTGGCCTCATGAGAATTCCGACCCCTTGCATCTACCTTGAGCAAATCACTTGGATTTGTTTGCTTTGTTCCTTGGGAAGTGCTGCAATCAACTCACTGAAAGCAGACCTGTCCAATTTATACTCTACTCAAGAGTTTTTGCTAGCCCGTGGAATAAACATCCCAGCAACAGCTAGCTTTTACCCTTTGCTTTCGTCGCTCTCCATGAAGCACCGGAAAGTCCTGGCAGTTTTTGAATCTGTTCGCCTGTTAACATGGTGATTGATTCCTGTTATTTGTTATTATTTTCCCAGGGCCAAAATGGATAACTCGGTACTCCTAAATTGCATGTTGGTGTAAATTGCCAGAGCTCCACTGAGGTCAGTTGGAGCTATACCAATTTACACCAGTGGAGGATCAGGCCCTAGGTCCCTGCCCAGCACAGCCTGCAATCTATTTGCACACCAGATGCAATTAAGAGGCAACCAAAGGGCGGGATACAAGATAAGGGAAAGCAAAATAAAAACAAGGATTATGTTGTTACTCAGCCAAGGCACGTACATAAGCCAGGTAGAATATTTGTGTATAGTTTTAAATATAGAATAAATAGCCCCTAGAGAGAAAAATGCCATGGCACATGTCTAGTGGGTCTAGCAGTGCAGATGGGCCCTATGGAGGTGTATGAAGATGAGGAGGGTGATGGCTCAGTGAACCAGTTCAGGCAAGGCACTAGTGGCACTAAAACAATCAAAAATGAACAGAAACAAAGCAAAGTAACTTGCCAACTGTTGAAAAGTCCAAGTCTCTGGGTCTCCATTTTCTCTGCAAAACATTATGATTGCTAGTACTGAAGCTCCTGCTGAGGGCAGGGTCCACTGTGCTAGGAACTGTACAGATACACAGTCCCTGCTCCATCGAGCTACCATCGAAACACAAGGTGTGGGGGAGGAAGGACTATTATCCCCACTTTAAAGGTGGGCAACTGAGGCACAGAGATATTAAATGACTTGCCCAAGGATGTTTGTGGCACAGCTGGAAACTGAATCCCTATTTCCCAAGTCCCAGACCAGCTCCTTAGTCACAAGATCATCCCTCTCAATACACCAAACTATAGCTATCCAATACATTTGTAAATCCAATCTGTAATAAACCCAGGGCTCTCTAAGTAGCATTACCTCAGGAATCATGTCTTTACTCTCTTGCTCTTATGTCATGTTATTTATTTATGTTGTGTGTGCGCCATAATCCTCTGGTAGGGTTGGTGCAAAGATCTGCCAGTAAGGCAAATGTATTTACATACCGTCCATATAACGCCCACCCCAAGAGACTGAAGGGAGCTTAGACAAGCTTGCAGAGACGCTTCTTTGTTTCTTTCTTCTCCTTTCTTTGTTTTGAAGTTCTAGAGTTCTCATTCAATCTCACCTTCTGCCTCTCAAAATAAATGTGAGCTACGGACCTGGTCCACTGTTCACTCACATCAATGGACAGCATCCCATTGACATCAATGGGCTTTCCACCAGGCCCTTCATAGTCCTCTACACGAAATGTGACATTGTACAAACAGGTATGTCTTCAGTGATGGTGTGAGATAACAAATGACTGCTGGGGACCCCTAATGGCTGCAATGCAACATCTATTATCAACCAGTAAGCAACCAGCTTACTTTAAAAACAGATTCACCCAGAAACTTGTTCCTTTCCCACAAACCCCTACTATTTTATTTGCAAAGAGTGAAGCTGAATGCAGGTCAAGTGGAACTTTATTAACCTTACAGATGGCTCTGTCCACATGGCTGAGTTGCTTCCAGCATAACTCTCCACATTACCTGTTCCACTGGCGTCTCTTCAATAACAGTCACTCCAGGGAACATGGGCCTTCTGCATCCAGTTCCACTGAGCACGATACACCTATATCCAAACCCTCAATACTGGATCAAGGGAATGGGATAGAAAGAGATAGATCCTGGAAATTCAGAGCTTGCACAATTAACAGGAGTGCTGGAGCTATTATTAGGACTGTTAAAGTATTTAACATCTGCTGCAAGTTCTTTGCAGCTAGTTATCCACACAAGAGTTCATCCATGGATTCTTAATGATTTGCTCAGACAGGGTACGTCTACACTACACACCCAGATCAGCGGGTAGCGATCGATCTATCGGGGATCGATTTATTGCGTGTAGTGTAGACGCGATAAATTGATCCCCGATCGCTCTCCCGTCGACTGCTGAACTCCAGCAGTGCGAGAGGCAGAAGCAAAGTTGACGGGGGAGCCGCGGCCGTCGATCCAGAGCTGTGAGGATGTGAAGTAAGTGATTTTAATTCGATCTAAGATGCGTCGACTTCAGCTATGCAATTCTCGTAGCTGAAGTTGCGTAACTTAGATCGATCCCCCCCCGCTAGTGTAGACCAGGCCACAGGGAGGAGCAGTAGGAGCATCTTACTTTTGATCCACAGGAGAAGAATTTGACTCGGATTGGCAGCCAGATCTAACAAATGTTTCTCTTCCGTGATGCTCTTGATGGATGGTTCTGCAGTGGCACTTGCCAGAGCAGCAGCTGGTGCTAGCAAAGGGTGAGGGATACATGCATCTGATTCTGAGCCGGTGTGGATGCATTTCAGCTTAAACAGCTCCTTTGGAACAACCATTAATGACAAAGTCTAGCAGAATATTATTGTTTAATAATGAGCTGCCTTGGGAGATTTAGATTTCTGACCACGTACATAAAAGGGCAGGGATTTCTTTGGTCAGGGGGAAGCTCTGCTGACAGTTATTTAGACCCAAGCTGAAAATACACAAGGCCCAGACCCTCCAAGAATTTTAGGCACCTAACTCCCATTCACTCCAATGGGAGTTACGCACTAAATCCCTGGATGATCTGGGCCGTGATCTTTTCATAATTATACATGAATCATCTGCTTCCAATATTTTAAACCAAATGTACATAGGGCATGATTTTGCCCTTGCATATAATTGTTGAGTGTATTTTACAACCCGTCCATGCCTAAGACACTCCCAAATCATACAATCAGTCTTCTTTGTTAAAGCTCTCAATCACTGTTCCCACTAATATTGTGTCTGCAGCTACTAGTGGGTGAAAAATAGCAGGCCAACTTGAGGATCTGCAGAAAATTAGGGAATCTGGGTTAGATCCTCAACTGGTTTGGCATTGCTCCACTGAAGTCAGAAGAGCTATGCCATCTATGTAAATTTATACCAGCTAAGGATCTGACTGATAATTCCTAAAATGAGTTTTACGAAATGTTCTCTCCATGTATGGTCCAAGGGAGGAGAAAGATGAAACAATAACATCTCCATTTTCTAGTAGGCAAAGTAATGCACCCAGAATATCTTCCTGAAATCAATAAACCAACATCAATGCAGGCTGTGAAGCCTCAGACCTCAGCAGCTGCTCTTCAGTTAACAACTTTTGTGCAATCACAAATTTGTTAGTCTCTAAGGTGCCACAAGTACTCCTGTTCTTCTTCCCACTGAACAGTCATTCTGGGTGAAAAAAGTTGATGAATCATGATCTGCTTCTCACAATGGCCCATCGTATGTTATTGACTTGGGTTCACGGTTCACTTGTCTAAAGCAGTTGCAACATTCAGCTATAAATGTCAAGAGTTGTAAAATTATGTTGCAGAATGTTCAGTTTATAACATTGATATGTCAATTTTTGGAGTTATGCCAACAAATGTTAAAGTTTTGCTGAAATGGTTGAAAAATGAAAAGAACTGCAGAATTTGGGGGATTTTATATTATTTTCATTATAAATAAATCACACGTTAAAGTCACTTTCAGCACATTATTTTAGATTTATTTGAAGCTTCAGGTTTGAGAATGGAGATAAATCTAAAAGGCTGGGTTACAGTCAATTGAGATGTGGACAATTTTAGTATATGAGCAGTGTTCATATATTTCAACGTCTTGCAATTTTTGTGGTTTACAATGTTACAAGGGATATGCAGGAGTATAATCTATTGCTTAGAGCCATTGGGATTCAGAACTTCTGCGTTCAGTTTCTGATTCTCCACAGACTTTAGTTGTGGCCTGTTGCAAGTCACTTAAGCCTTCCAGGCTACATGCTATTACCTGTCACAGTAAGGACATCTGACTGGAAGACCAGAATGAATTGTAAAATGAAAAGGGAATGCTGAATTAGATTGTAAAAGGTCTCGGCATTGTGTGACACTTCTTTTCTGATGCTACACAATTTTGTTTTAATATTACTGTCCAAAATGCTCTAGTTCTTATTTACCTTCCTACAAAAAAAGAGAAATTACAGCCCTAAAAACATTAGGGCTATTTATAGTCCCACAAAGAATCAGAGCCTTAATACTGGGGGACAAACTCAAAGAATTATTCAGCATATATTTTTTTCCCTTTTCACAAAGTCTGACAGTCATAATTCATCAAATCTTAAAATAGCGAATATCCACTGCCTGCTCTTTAGCTGACAGAGTTCTTAAAGCCTCTATGCACTCAGGTAAATAACTTGCTCCATTGTTTTGTTATTGGAATACATTAAAAACATAACTTTTAATCTCTTTAGAAAACCCTTTGTCACATAGGTCTGCAGTAGCATGTGCATTTCTGCAAAAATAATAACTTAGCACAAATGCTGCTTTTCATCTGTAGACCTCCAAGCATTTCACAATGGTGGATAAAGTAATATATTATACCATTTTATAGATGGGGAGGCTGAGGTACAGAGAGCTCAGTGCCCTGAATTTCAGAGGTGCTGGGTACCCACTGCTCGTATTGACTGCATTTGGAATTGTTCAGTGTGATGGCCAGTGCTTGCTGGCAGCGTCGCCTAGTGTTAGGGGATCAGATCTTTTGTTCCCACACCCCTATTCTTTCCCCCAGACCACCTTCACACCTGGTGTTGGTCTTTGTTATGCTGGGGGTAGAGTCGACCCTGTGATCAGGTCAGGTAATCCATTCAGCCCTATCTCCCTCCAGTGGGGTAGGGTGCCTGGGAAGATAGGGGTTCGGTATTGACCCCCATGAGTGCCAACCCCAGCCAGGGGTTTCAAAAGGTACTTATGCTTCCCTTCCTTCTCATCAGGGGAGAGTCTAGAATGTCAGGGGTTCCATGCCCTTCTTAATAGGGGGGTGGGGTTAGTAGGGGAGCCCAGGTCCTCCCAGTCCACTGGGCTCTGGCCCAGCACCCATGGCTGCCTCTGGTGGGCCACTAAATACCACTCACTCTGTTGTCCAAGTCTTGCAGTCTGTCCCAAAATAGCAACAGAAAAGAGTACTAACTGAACCTTCAGGCCATCTGGGCACAGGGCAGGCTTTTCTTCTCCAGGAGAAGGGTTCTGCAGCACCCTTCCTCAGGAGCTCTCAGGGCAGATCCTTCTCCCCACCTCATCAGCCCCCATCTGAGCTGTCTGTCTCCCTTTTACACTCCACCTCCAGCTGGTGCACAATCTGCAGGTATGGCTGAGCAGGGTCCTCTGGGCCAAAGTTGCTCTTTAACCCCTTTGGTTCTAGTGCAGGGTTTATAAACCCAGTAACATTCAGCATGTCTGAAGAAAAACACTGAACCTCAATAGCCAGATTTGCCCAAAAGCTCAGCTCCCAGTTAGAGACCTACATGAAGAAGCCAGATTTTTGAAAGTGAGAACAGTCAGAGCTGTTGGCTGCCATGGGCTTTTGAAAATCTGCCCACTTCCTTTAGTTGCCTAAATGAGAACTGAGCGCTTGGGAAGAATGTGGCCCCAAGAGTTTTGCCTAACGTCACACAACCAGGCAGTGGCAGGGTCAGAAACGGAATCCAAGTCACCTGACCTGCAGTCCAGTGACTGATCCATGTCATTCTATTGCTTCTTGCAGATGTCTGATTTCAGTACCCATCTGGTAGGCTGTCGGTTTCCTCCTGGTTTGAGCTCACTAGAAATTCACTTTGAAGAAGTCATTAATTTGTTATATTGCTGTACAGCATGATAATTAATGGCATTGTCTCAAAGTCACAACACCCCTGAGGCATGTATTAATTGCCCACTAAAACATGAGTTTCACATATTTTCATGCTATAACAAATCATCTTGTGCCATCATCCATATAACCAGCTTTTGGCTGACAGTTTGAGCCCTACACATGGTGCTGCATTTGTGCTGTGCATCTAATTGCTGCTCTACTGTCACATGGTTACACAGCTAAATCTCGTAACAAGCTTTTCTCATGTTACATGAAAACTGATATTAACTGACCTGGATTTCAAAGCACACTATGGGACGGATGCCTGGCACAAGCCAGAAAGGAGTGAAGAATGATGGGAACCAGCTTATGCAAAAAGAGAATGCAGATTTATGAACAGAAATTAAAGAAGGGCAGAATATATTTTTTGAAAGACAGGTGCACACATTGCACAAAGTTCTAGGATGGTCTACTTGATGTGATTGGCATGTAGTAAAATGTTCAGGATCTTGTCCTAAGGTACATGGTGCAGTGGGTGAGATATAGCACTGGGAATCAAGAAACCTGGGTTTCATTCCTGGTTTTGCCCCTGTCTGTGACCTTGGACAAGAGATGCCCTGAAAATCAGGCCCTAGGTTTTTCTGTGCCTCTGTCACAGATAGAATCATAGAAATGTAGGGCTGGAAGGGACCTCGAGAGGTCCGGCCCCCTGCTCTGAAGCAGGACCAAGTAAACCTAGACCAGGGGTCGGCAACCTTTCAGTAATGGTGTGCTGAGTCTTCATTTATTCACTCTAATTTAAGGTTTTGTGTGCCAGTAATACATTTTAACGTTTTTAGAAGGTCTCTTTCTATAAGTCTATAATATATAACTAAACTATTGTTGTATGTAAAGTAAACAAGGGTTTTCAAATGTTTAAGAAGCTTAATTTAAAATTATATTAAAATGCAGAGCCCCCCCGGACTGGTGGCCAGGATCCGGGCAGTGTGAGTGCCACTGAAAATCAGCTCGCGTGCCGCCTTTGGCATGCGTGCCATAGGTGCCTATCCCTGACCTAGACCATCCCTGATGGGTATTTGTCCAACCTGTTCTTAGAAACCTCCAATGAAGATCCTAGCAAGCGCCCCCTCCTGACCACCCACTAGGATTTCTCTGAGAGGAATCCAAACCTCAGCTGCTCCGCATCCCCAGGGTGTTTCAAGCTCCTGGAGCCTCGGCAGGCTGCCACACTGGTTCCTCCCTTGTCCTCGCTGGCATATTCCTTGAGCACTGACTCTCAGGCTGCTCCTTCTCCGTCCAACTGCCCTAAACCTCCAGGACCAGCACTGACCCCTGAGATAACCCAGTTACTTAAAACACACCCCTTTCCCAGAACGCCACCCAAAAGGTGTGACGCTTCAGGGATAGTTTAACTTGCTCAGGGGGGTGCAGCAGGTGTGGAGCAGTCAACACATGCACACTTTGCACAGAGTCTAACACCTTTAAGATCTTTTATACTTAAGTATATAAACCAATAAATATCAAACTGAAATGTCCCTTTCTATCTCACCATTCCCTGGGGAGCCCTTAGGGGACCAGGAAGGCAGGCAAGGTGTCCTCTGCCTCATGCAGGCTGTTACATGATGGGTGATCTCTCCTCATAGACCGGAGAAAAAAAGCCTCCAATGACCAGACCAGCTTCTGCCCTTTTAAAACCTGCAATCCCCTCTGTCAGGTGACACTCTTGCTAACTTCCCCACATAAACACCGACCCCTGCCATGTGTCTTCATTGCCAAAACAATCTCACCCCTGATAAACCAGTTCTTCTGGGCAAGACCAGTCTTTTGTCTAGCGTGACTAGATTTCCAGTGATTGGGTACTTAGAATCAATTTCCCTCTATTGTTGTTCTTTTGCCACCAGCCTTTGGAATTTCAGCCCAATATGGAGACAAGACATAGAGAAGGCAAAAAGCTGCACATTCAGAATGGAGTTCGCAGCCTGACATAGACACATGAAGTTCATAATCTCCCACAGGCTTCATAAATTATACAAACATAGTCCCCTTCCAAGTCATCACAGACTCACTTACACCCATCTGTTAAATGGGCATAACAAGGATGACTATTATTTAGTCCTAATAGGGGGCATCTCGCTCATTGACTAGCAGTTTTGCCTGAGTAAAGGCTGCACAATTTGGACTCTAGACAGCAAGGTAATTCAAAATAGCCTGGTGCTTTGCTAGCATTTCAGGAGAAAATTTTCACATGGATTCGCTGCTGCTCCTATGTGGCCAGTAGTCTTGGAAATAACAATAAATAGCAGTGGCCTGATGTTTAACACAAAGCCAAAAATTCTTTTCCTATAAAATGTGCTTTTATTTTGCTTATTTTATCTACCAAAGCTGAGGCACTTGCAACTGTTTGGGTTTTCTACTTTTTAAAAGTCCAGTGTCACTTTTTACCCAGGTAAGCAAGTGGTTTAGGGGTTGAAACTGATGATCTTCATGGTAGAGAGACAAGGTGGGTGAGGTAATATCTTTTATGTTTTTGAGCTACATAGAACTCTTCTTCTGGTCCCTGTATAGCTCGAAAACTTGCCTCTTTCCCCAATGGAAGTTTGTCCAATAAAAGATTCTCTCACCCACCTTGTCTTGCTAATGTCCTGGGACCAACATAACTACAACAACATTACAAACAGTTCTCCATAGTGAACAATGAGCCGGTAGGTGCTCAGAAGCATATTGCCCCGGAATATGAAGTGGGTCCAGCAGTTGCACCTTTGAAGGCAGGAGCTTTCAAGGAATAATAAATACTGGGCCAGGTGGAGTGCACTGAGTCATTTCTTTTACTGTCAGGGGATATAAGCTGCTTCGCTTTAGATAATGAAAGTGCAATTTGTACAGTCTCCATTAAGAACTCATGCAGTGAATTTATAAGTGATAAGCTAACCCGATTTTCTGGCTGTTAAACCAGAAGTCTATCTGGAGGAAGTGGAAGTCAGGGTGGATACTGAGTTTTGCTTGAATTCTGGGCCTCTATGACAGATTGAACTTAAATTCTGTGGCAGAGAAACACGCTATTCTCTTGCATGTTGTTAGATGCTGGTATAATTTGCTTGTAGCAGGGGAATGTTAAATCCCAGGCCGATGAGCAATTAAGGCCGAGTGCTGAGGACCCTGAAAGTGCAGATTGACAGAGTGATTGGAAGTCATTAAAACAATTATAGAGGAGTAATGATTACCACAGAGGTAGAGAGGAGAAGGTTTGATGACTTAGTGGGAGGAAGAGGGAGAACATTAAATGCCCAAATCTGCTACCCTTACTCCACCTCACTCCAAAGCCAGTCCCATTGATTTCAATGGGGCTAGTCATGGCCATAAGGCACTACTCAGGGTGAGTACGGGGTATCAGGAACTGCTTTGCAAGGGATGGGTTAGATCACATGGGCAGAGCTATTCACCCAACACAGGGCAGGAGGGTGTGAGTGGCTACTCACAAAGCAAACAGGGAGGCCCAGAGAATTGAAGAAGGGAGCGAGAGGAGGACTCACTGGGAAGTATCAGAGCTGGATGCAATAAAACCTGGAGGTTTAAACAAGGCAGGTCACAGAAAAAAAGGCAGAACCCAGTGAGTGAGCTTTTCTAGACTAAATTTTATCTGTACCACACAGAATTTTTCTGCCTCCCAAGTGAGGACCAAAGAGTTGCAATTTATCATGTTAAATTCTCTCTCTTTTTACTATGACAACTTTTTATCTTAGGCACTATGCGTTTTAAGCTCTCTTTGGCGGTAACTTCACTGTGATACCTTTTCAAAGGAAAAGCAACTTTGACTTCCGGTGACAGGCAGAGGAGGAGCAGAAGGTAAATGAGGTGGGGTGCTCAGTCCAGGCAACACACAATAGAGACATCCCATGCACTGGCAAAAGTCAAGAGGGATAGGGGAAAAGCCATCTGACTAGGGTAAGTAGAAGAAAGAGGGGACTTGAAATTGTGATCTCCTACAAAGCTTTCTTCATACTTTGGAGAATTTTCTCCAGGCAGAGATGAAGAGAAGGTCCTAGAAGGGAAATACTGAGGTATCTAGTTGTAAATTACTACATTCTAGTCACCATTTAAGGCACACATCTTCTGTAATGACTTTCAGTGTTACTCCATCAAAGAAAGAATCTTAAAGACAAAATCCTCCTTCCAGATCCTGACAGCAGATTTCACCACCGATCAGCTCTCTCCAATACCCTTCATTACCTGGGACAAAACTTTAGTTCCCAAGTTACCTATCTTGAACACAAATTTGGTGTCTGCTCTACTTTTTTAATGGAAAATTATTGACCTCAGAAACAAAGAATCCTGAAACTATTATTGATGAATGACATTAAGGGAATGAATCTCACTGCACTTTACATTTCCTGTTCTATTTAGGAATATACCATGTTCCATCACCATAGTATCTGAGAGTGCTTGCGTACTGCTTCAATTTCACATGTCCCTCATTTTTGGATCTCTGGCACACACTGTGTCTCACTAATGAGGCCTTTGCTTGCCCTCACAACAAATCAGCCAGAGACCTCTTCTTAGTGCAATCACCAGTGCTTTCTATTTTCAGTGTCAGTTCCCACCACCTTTTATTTACAGTCTGCTCCAAGCCAGCAGGGATACACCATCTTTGACTCCTCCCTTTCTTTTCTTTTCCCTCCTCACTTCCTTCCTGCCAGCCTTATATAGCCCCCTGGCTAATGAGGCCTTCAGGTGCTTCCCTTCTGGCAATTAGGCGTGGCATATTCAGCCAGCCCCAATTAATGTTTCTTAATTGGAGCTGGGCTAACAAGGGCCTGACTCAGGACCTCCTGGCCAGTACCCTGTTACAGTCCCCCAACAAGGTAGTGGCAGGTTGAGAGGTATGCCTCTGATGTTCTCCTCTCCCTACAAACATGGCTGTACAGTAACATCAGTGAAAGGGCATGGCTTGAGGGTAGAATATGTAGTAAAGGTCTGCACTGCAGATAAATGGACCACTATATCCAGACTGAAAGCTGGATTTTGCCCAAACTAACCCAAGTTCAATAGTGTGAATAGTCACATTAAAGGCAACACAATTTAAATAAACAAAATGTCAAGAAAATGAACTGCACTGAATAACTTACAATGTTTAAAAATTCAAAAAGTTTTCTTCCCTCCTTCAGTTTGGTCTGAAACTGACTTTTTTTTTTTATGACCATGAAATAGAAAGAGAAAGAACAAATTCTGGGCAAATTCTATTGCCTTGAAAAGTAGGCTAGTATCTCAGCAGGGTATAAATCACAGCCATTTCAACAGATTCCCTGGAAAAAGATTCATAAGTAGTTAGTTCCTGTGTTATTTTGCCCTAAAAAAACCTGTAATGACTTCTCACATGCTTTTCTGCAAACGTACCTATTAACATTAATTCATTCTTGATTTGAATGACAAAATACATATATAATGGGAACTTTAAAATCACTTAGCACAAACTTTGAGTGGTGAGGCAGGTATGTCGTTTACTTGTTGGGCATGACTAATTTCCTTTTCAGCTAGAATCAATAACTCTTGCCTGCTTGTTAAAATATTAAAAGATGACAAATAATGGTTACAAATGCAACAGTTGGCCAGTTAAATTCTTTTTGACGGAGAAGGATATAGCAATCAAGGGAATAGAAACGATTTATTGTCTCTATGAAATGAACAACTGAACTATTTGAGGAAATGTGGACCTAGTGAGATGAGTGGATTAAAAGCAAATTGTGGGCATAACTTTTTATAATAACAGTTCGGATAACCTATCCTGCCACTTCTTGGCTTACTCCAATTACTCCACAACCAAACCCCTTTACTTGCATGTCTCTCTTTCATAGCATAGCACCCTATCCTGCCTGGTGCTGTGCATCTGCAAATTGCTGAATGACTATAATACCTATTGACTTCAGTGAGGGTTAAGGATGCATAGTACCTTGCAGGAGGGCACTATAAAGCCGGAACTTCTGGCCACCAGGAAATATGCCTAGAACAGGGGATTCCCGGATTGGTGTAAAGCCAACATAGTGACTTTTAGCCCCTCCTCCCAGCAGCCCCCAGTATAGAGGACATGCTGGGGGAAAATAGCCATGCTGAGTGTACCCATGTGCTGTAGCCAATCTTGGCAGCTGTCCTCATGGAGTGTGTACCCCACAAATGCCCTGAAGGGGTTAATGTGGGCCACTTATATCTGGCAGCACCTGTGAGAGAGAGAAAGGCAGGCTTAATTGATAATGAAGCCCCACTGGGGAGGGGCTGGGTGGTGATTATAAAGCCAGGAAGTGTGTGGAAGAAAGAGGCTGCCATCACTCTCACGGGGGATAAGAGATAGGAAACAATCCAGGGAACCAGCAAGGAGCCTGAGGGAGTAGACCTTGGTTGTTAGCTACAGGGTCTCTGGACTGGAACCCAGAGCAGAGGGAGGGCCTGGGTTCCCCTACCAGCCACTGAGGAAGGTGGGGTGAAACTCCCTGAGGCAAGGGGAGTGAGGACCATGAAGTCCAGAGACAGACAGAAGACCTGCTATGAGGTCATTTGACTATAGCTGGGTTGAACTCTGTTACCTGGAAGGGATGGATTAAAGGGTGACCTGGCCGGAGGACCAAGTTGTGCGAAGAGATCCCACCACAGTGATGGAGTGACCATTGGCAGAGAGAACCATATGAGCAGACAGCTGCTACACCACACCTGACCACAAGGAGGTGCTCCTGTGGTGAGTGAACCCCCATACATGGGCATAGGCAGCTGAGTGTAGATTAGAGCATCCCTTAGGCCTGTCCTACACTAGGGGAGGGGATCGATCTAAGATACGCAACTTCAGCTACGAGAATAGCATAGCTGAAGTCGACGTATCTTAGATCGAATTAAAATTACTTACTTCACATCCTCGCAGCGTGGGGTCAACGGCCGCCGCTCCCCCTTTGACGTTGCTTCCGCCTCTCGCACTGCTGGAGTTCAGCAGTCGACGGGAGAGCAATCGGGGATCGATTTATCGCGTCTACACTACAGGCGATAAATCGATCCCCAATAGATCGATCACTACCCGCCAATCCGGTGGGTAGTGTAGACGTACCCTTAGTGTAAGGAAGCATGAAAGTGACATAAAGTCATCTTAGTTCCCATCTCTCCATTTTTTCACTCAGTGGAGTCTGGGCAGAACTGACAATCAGGCCCCCAGGTGGTAAAATAGCTGATACCATGAAGAATTCTGTTCACTTTTACTTATCTAATGAAAATATTAATTGAGTTTCAAACGCGTGGTGATATCTGCATGTTCCCATTTGTCTGAATTCACACCCATGGCTGTCACATTGGTGAATGCCCAGTCTCCATCAGTCATGCAAGTCAGAGCAACTTTAGAATAAATTTAGTAAAATCAAGATAGATAAAATAAGAACCCAATTTTCAACCCACAATTTGAACTGTATCTTTAATTGAATGATCTTACTATGGATGGTACCACAGAGGGGTCTAAACCCTGCTTCCCTCACACATGTAGATAGTAATGTAAAGTTACTATCCCATATAGTCCCTGGGAAGCAGAGAATAGCACCATGCACTTCAGCCTTGCCCCCATGGCTGCCTGATCCACTTCTTCCCGGGTGGGTGTGTATGTATGTCTGTGTGGACTTGGTCGTTACTTTGTGGCTGGCTCTATAGAGCCCTAAGTGTTAATTCCAGCTGGGGCTCTCACCAGGCATCCAGGAACTCAGCACTGACTCTAATTCAATTGCCCAGCAGTGCCCCAATGGACAATACAATTAATCCAGTGCTAACATTGTGCCCCCTGACCCACCTGGAGAGATGCAGAAACTAGTCTGGCCAGGTTCAGGAGCCATACTCGAAACCTTGTGGTGTCTTTGGATGGGACCTCTTGAACAAAGGAACTTTGAAATGGATAAATAAGAGACTGACATGAGGGGGATACACTCACTGGGGATCAGACTCTCAGAGAGGCAGAAGGTGCAGGATGAAGCCTTGTCTCAACCAGTCCCCCAAAGCTGAGAGGTCCCTGGGTCAAGTGGGACCTACTAAAACTGGCAAGGAGAGGCTAAGCCTAGGTAAGACAATGTGTGTTGAGGGTCTTATTATTTTAACCCTTCCTCTCTGATGGTGATGTTGTCTGATGGACATGCAAATTATACCTGTTTTGAAGAAGCTGTCTTGAGTCACTGCAATTTCGTACCGGTCACAAGATCCCAGAGAAAAGTCTGTAGCAGGGCCCAAACTCAGCTGGCCGTGCTGAGATGGTATAATAGGTACACCATGGAGGTCTGCCCCTTTAAGAGCCAGGAGTGCTGGAGGGCAGCCAGCCCTCTGTTGGAGAAGAATCAAGCATGCAGATACTGGGAATCATCCAATATAGGTGGGTGGCACCAAGTGATTGGGTCTGATAGCCTATTGTGGGCTATAAATGAGGACTCACCTTTATAAGGGGAACGAGGGGACTAGTAGAGGGTGGAATGTACATGTTACTGGGACAGCAGGGCAAGCAGGCCCTGTGGATTGCGTGACCCTCACCCAGAGCCTGACAAAGGTCCTGACCATTAAGATGCTGGAAGCCAGAAGACCTACAACCTGGGTTGGGAATAGGTTTATGTTATGGTTCCATGTTTCTTTGTTTTGTGTGCTGGAGAATAAAAAGGGCCCCCCTGTAGTAAGGGCTGCAGCATGAACTGGGCAAGGCCGATTGCTTTCCCAGGCGGGCGACTGGGTCCACCAACCTACAGTAGGTAAGCAGCAAGTGCTGCAGCCTGGTGATTCAGTTGAAAAGTGAGATGGGATGTCACTCTGAAGAAAGTGCAGGTTTAGTCCTGTCACCTGGAAAGGGTGCCATGGAAAAAATGACAGCAAGGGCAAAGGTAGAACTCACTCTAAACCCTAAAACCCTAATACTGCCCCCAACATTCTCAGGGCATCATGGCCCTTACTGCAATTCTATGCTGGTCAAAGACACCCCCTGTTCCTTCCCATTTAAGGCTCCTTTACTCTGCCAGAGAGGCAGAACGATAGCACAGCTGAGGACTGGGCCCTAGCTATTTCACACTAGTAGCTTAGACACATAAACAGTCACCCCAGAAAAATTCAAATATTCTTATGGCAAATCTGGTTCCTGCCAGTTTTCCCCAGATCAAGCAACTGTCAGACCAGAGGGATTTGGAAAAGTTCAAATAACATCCACACATATAAATGCTGCTTATACAAACCCAAGCACAAAAGCTTTGGAGATTCATCCCAAAACTATTCCTGATTCACTCCCAGACACCCCACATAGTTGCAGCCCCACCAGCCCACTTTTCTATCCCTACATTCAAATAAATGCACTGGAGTTTTGAGCAGAGATTGTCTTGCTAAAGAGGCTGAGCCCGATTCAGCAGCCCTGACAGATAAATATGTTAACCACTTGAATTATTGCACATTCATTCAGGTGGAACATGACTCTGCTTGGCAATAATCATGGTCTGGACCCATAACAGCACTTACTGTCACTAGCAATCTAAGTTTACTATAATAAATGGAATGTTTCAATGGATTCCTAATGATTTCTATTATTAGAGTGTAAAAGGCAGAGATCTGAAAAACCTAAATCACACATCTTATCACCATTTGGAGGATAATAGGTCTGCTGACTGTTCTCCTGGCAAGGAAGGGTGAGTCTTTCCGAGTGGAACATGGCAAACCCCATCTGTATTCCTTCTCCTTGGCCTATTTTAATCAAGGCAGACTTAATCAGGGAGACACTCATTTTGCAGCTGGTACATTAGCACAAAGCACTGTATAACAAGAAGCCCAAAGCTCGACGTATCTGAAGCAGAGCTGGGCAGGACGTTGTTTTCCCTTCCTATGCAATTTTAAGATTTCAAAAGTTTTTACCATTCCACACAGGGCCAGTTCTAGGCACCAGCTGACCAAGCACGTGCTTGGGGCGGCACCTCAGAAGGGGCGGCCAATGTTAGGGTGGCAGGGGGCTCTCGAGGTTTTTTTTTGTTTGTTTCGGCTGGACAGCGCGGGGGTGTTTCGGCAGCGCGGCGGAGGGCTGGGGGGGGGCAGGGGGGTCGGGGGGGGTGGGGGGCGGGGGTTTGGGCGGCCGGGCGCGGCGCTCCGGGGGTTTGGCTGGCCGGGCGCGGCGCTCGGGGCGGGGGTTTGGGAGGACCGGCATGGCAAGGCGCTGGGGGGCAGGCGGGGGTTTGGGTGGCCCGGAGTGGCGCTTGGGGTTGAGCGGCCTGGCGCGGCGAGGCGCTGGGGGTGGGCGGGGGTTTGGGCGGCCTGGCGTGGCACTCGGGGCGGGGGTTTGGGAGGCCCAGCGCGGCGCTCGGGGGGGCCGGGGGTTTCGGCGGCCTGGCCCGGCGCTGGGGCGGGGGTTTGAGCGGCCCAGTGCTCTGGGGATTTGGGCGGCCCGGCCCGGCGCTGGGGCGGGGGGGGGCGTTTGGGCGGCCCGGTGCGGCGCAGTGCTGGGGGGGGTTGGGCGGCCCAGCACGGCGCTGGGGGGGGGGGGGGGGGGGGGAGAGTGTTACGGCGGGGCGGCGCTCTTCTTTTTTGCCTGGGGCGGCAAAAAAGTTAAAGCTGGTCCTGATTCCACAGCAGGATGAAACCTAAACCTGTTGAAATGGTTTGTGAATGGGACGAGAGACCAACCCCACCCCCAGAGTAGCCAATAGCCCACCAGTGAGTATGCTCACTTGGGATGTAAAAGACCCAGGTTTGAGTCCTTGCTCTGCTGAATTCATAGGGACTGAGGCCCAGTCTACACTGCACAATTAGGTTGATGTAAGATGTCTTGCATTGACCTAGCTGTGAAAGTGTCTTCACTTAATTTTGGATCCTGCTGACGTTAGGTGCCTCTCTACACCGGTTTAGTAACACCACCTCCCTGAGTGGCAGAGTCATGGTTGATGTAATTAGGTCGACGCAGCGTCACTGTAGACACTGTGTTACTTGCATCAACCGTTACTGACTTTCAGGAGTCATCCCAAAATGCCCCACATTGACAGTACAATCGATACAAGCGCTTCTGGTGAGGATGCGCACCACCGACACGAGGGGCCAAACATGCACACACACAAGTGATTCAATGACTGCGGTGGCCGCATGCCAATGTAAGGTAGGTCAATATAATTTTTGTAGTGTAGTCATGTCCTTATTGGCTATCCCAAGGGTAGGTCTCTGTTTCTCTGACTGCTGTATTTGGCTCAATCAATTCAGTCCAAGCGACCTAGGCTGTCTGCACAATTTGAGACTCCCACCCCTACCCTTCTTCATAGGTTCTCAGGTCATAATGGACCCAACCTTGCCCCTCTGTGAGCTCAGGGCTCTAGCCCTCTGTGGTCTCAGCACACATACCCATCCCAGTGGATTTAGGGCTTTATGGGTCTGCAGGACCTTTTCCCAGTGAAAGAGCCTTCACACAGTGAATATCTTTAAACATGTATATATCAACAAATCAACAGAACACACACACAAAGCATCTAATGCTCCACTCCCAATAAAACAGATGGATGTCTCCCAATGGCCAGTCATGGTCTTGTCATCTGGGGCTCTGGCTTCTACATAGCCTTGTCATGCAGGGGTTAAAAATCCTACCAGAATTGGTCTTGAGCTGTATCCTGGAGTTAAGTCTAGGAGCCCGTCTCCAAATTTCCACCCACCAGCAACAGGGACTCTGCCCCAACTTTTGTAGGGCCTGCCTCCCTTCTCTTTCTTTTCTCCCCCTTAGCCGTTGCCTTCCTTGAAAATCTTAACTGGGAAGGCTATGGCTTTAAACAAGATTGTTTCATGCAGAGCCACAGATCCTTATGGCCATGAAATAAACAGCAATGGGCCTGATCCTTCTTTTGTTAATTTACTGCTTTTCTCAAAACTGCTTCCAAGCAAAATCAGTAGCAACATTCCTTATTGCTTGGCAAGCATATCTTCAGGGACAGTAAAATACTTTTAGCTGTGGCATTAACCCTTAACTTGCAAAACAAAAACACACCCCAGAAGAAAAATGGCAGCGGAAGGGGGAGCGGGAGAGAAGAAGCGGAAGGAGCGGGGAGATGGGATGTGTGTGAAAAATGACTTAGGAAGAAAGGATACCCTAAACCAAGGAAAGTACAGAGAGCAACAACAAATCTAGAAGTGGGGCTCCATTGACTAAAGCAGCTGGGAACTCGTACCCCTAAGAGTTATCCTGGCTCCAAAGGTGAGTGGGAGTTGCCACCACATCCACCGGAGTGAGACTGAGGGTGCCAGTTATCCTTGCCAGTCATCCCAAGGCTGTTTTCTTTTTTATTGGGCCAACAAATTTCCCTGTGACTCTAGCCCCTACCCATTCTTCCCCTCCTTGGCAGTGGCTGAACATACAAAATGGCTGACTGTAGTCCGGTCAAGTTCTGGGGTATACACAGGAATGTCAAATTCCAGGGCAACAAGGTATGGAGGGTGTGCAGTGGAAATGTAATTTACTTTTATTTTTAAATGTATATGTCTGCAAGGTGGATTTCATAATATCTTTCAGAATATCCAAAGTGACAATATGATTTACCTTTCTTACGAAAGGACGAAGATGAAAATATTTAGAGACTGCAGGAATGGGCTGTATTCTAACTAATAGAACTCCCATGACAAATCTCCTGAGATGTATTATTTTACACGCTTTGCTGCTAAAAGCGTCCTTCCTGAAAGCTGATAGATATCATCATGATTAGAGTTTAGCAAATAATTCACAGCAAATCTGGGAAAATTAGCCTTCTTTTCAGCTCGGAATATTGTCAACTTTAGGAATTTAGCAGATGATTTTTCTCCCAGTTTTATTAACTCTACAGATTGCTACTGATCCATACACTGCATTCGAAATCCACATTGTAGTTCCGAGCTGTGATTAGACAGGTAAGTCACATGGATCTGTTTTATATTCCCTAGCTGAATTAGTATACAACCATTTTGATTTTTCTTAGCAAGTGGTGGCCAAATCTCTAAATTCCCTCTACAGCTGGAAACAGTGCATATCGTTCATTATAGATATCCAGGAAAAATAATGGTAGCCCTAATGTGTTTAGCTCATCAGTTTTACATTTAGGTGATGATCTAAAGGTTCAGGGTTTGGACAGAGTTTTAAGATCAAATTAACCTCATTTCCCTACGTGATAAGGAAATGAAAGACAAAAGAACCTAACTAGATAGAAATACCAGAAGATAAAAGTTGACTATAAGAGAGAGGATTTCAGCACAAAATCTGGCATCCTATTAAAAAGTTAGTGAAACTGTCCAAGATAGAATGAAAGCCCACCACCATGCAATGTAATGTTGTGCGAAAGCCACTGTCAATTCAATGAGTTCATGCATGAGCAAGGTAGGGATTTAAATAATATTAATTTGACTTAGATTATTTTAAAGCACATCATTGGGGTGTGTCTATTGAACGTACACATTAGGTGCACATTTAACAACATATTTTTCTGAAACTGTAGTGCATGCGCTACAATCCTGCAAATTCAAGAGGAGGATCTAATAGGCCTCTTCCATAACTTATTTATACCACACGATCCTATGATTATTCTTAAGAGTTTTCTGACTTTTTTTTCAAAGGATACATCTAAGGTACATTTCTCTAGGTCAGAAGCTGTGCTGTTATAAGGCTACGATCCAGCAGATCACTTAAGCACATTTAGCTCTAAGCTAAATGTGAGTAGTCCCATTGACTTTATTAGGACAACTCATGTGATTGCTGGATTGAGGTCTAAGTCAGGAATCATGGTGGGACACTCCTATAGGACTAGAGTCCTGATCTTCAAATATGGGCACAAAGTGCATGACATCCCTCAGGAAGGGTGAGGTTAAAATTGCCTTGGTGCTTTCTGATCCTTTTTCTTCCTGCCTGTTAGTAATGCAAATGTTAATTGCCCCATGCTAGCCTCTTAGCTTGGTCACCATCACTTCTATTGCAGCTTACATCTCACTTACATCTGTCAATATCTGCACCCAGCACTAATGAAACATCTTCCTTTTCAGCTATATATACAGGCTATTGTAGCATGCAGCATTGATCATTCCATTATCACTGTGTTATACTTAACTTCCTCTTCATCTTTCTAGTCAAACTCTGTTACACTACATCAATACTGGTGGCAACACACCGATGGATTATCTTCTCCGTTAGCAGGTAAGCATGCTGTTCATACGTTGTAACATTGCTCATGTGCTACTCCAACAATTTCAGCCTTTCTTAACCCACTTCAAGAATGAAATGAATTGCACTGTGATCTTTAGCCTTCTGATATACATCCTCAGTGCTGACCCTGTTCCTTATCTGCAATATTCCTGTGCTGCGTGTCTAAGCAATAAAGGAGGTGGAGGTAATTAACTAATATGCTAGCTTCCTACCTATTTTTTCTGCCAGGCTCAATACAGTAATTTGCAACAGAAATTACATGTGTTTTGTACCTATCACCATTTGTGCTCCCTTCATATTAATAGCACAGATCTGAACAGTAGTGATAACTGAAGCAATTAGTTTGCCTCAATAAGTCTGAGGAGGTTTAACTCCTACAGTATTTGATGCAAAGGAGTGCAGGCAGCAGTGTCAAATAATCTCCTCTTTTAGGTGGAGTCTATATGATGGTTCATCAAATAATGGGAACATAATATTTATGAATAATGTATTCAACAGTGGACTGAAAAATATTTGTTAAATCCCCATTATTCACAAATAATATTTTATAAACTCTAGTTTATTTTAAAGTGAAAAACAAAAAAATCCACAAGATGATAACGGAGAGTTAATTTTGCCAAAGTTATACACTCAAAACTCAGGAAATCAGTAAGTTAAATTACATATCAATTACAATTATGTAGATAAATATATTTTTTCAATACAATTTATTTTACAGTCGTAAACTGTGGAAAAATGTATCTAAGATAATGTTCCTTTTATTGTAAGAGCTGTATTGTATTGCATTGCTAGGGGGTATGGTTAAAGTTGCTAATTAAGCCGTAATTTTTGTATATCACCTTAACTCTGCATTAATGTAGGGTTGTTCATCCAGTTTTCTTTTTTAAAGGGGTGTGAGAGACGTGGCAGGGCAGGACAACATCTGGGGAAAGCTTTCATCTTGAAGGCTTCCAGATTTAGGCCACAGTTCAGCAAAGCATTAAAGCACATGCTTAAATCTTATTGACTTCAGTGCTTAAGTATTTTGCTGAATCAGGACTGTACTGATAGTGTAAGCCCAGCAATAAATTGCTACCCTCCAGGAGCCAGAAGGGAAAAAAAGGGAAGAATTGTGACTTAAAGATATGTCTAAAGCACAGGGCTACTCCTGAGATGGTGCACTTTATGTATCGTCCCCCTGTTCAGGCTGTACTTAAAATCACTAGGTGAAGTCCTAGCTTAATCAGTGGTAAAACTCCAGTTGATTTCAATGAGGTCAGAATTTCACCCACTGGATGGGATTTTCCAAAATGCCTATCTGAACTAAGAGTATAAATCCCATTGGCTTTCAATAGGATTTGTGCTCCTATTTCACTTAGGAGCTTTTGAAAATCCCACCTACAATCTAGCCCTAAATTATTAGACTGGACTAATAAACTCTCTTCTTCGGCACTGGGTGCATTGGAGGTGTCTAGGTACCAAATTATAATAGCATTGCATATACTTGTTCTTTTTATACATTGCATGTTATTATATTTTGTTGTTTACGTGTACAGAAAAGTCTAAAACCCATGTTTGAATGTCATGTATTCATTGGTCTAAAATTAAGCTTGCATTTTAGAACTGCTGCATTAAAAGATTGAAAATTATGCATCATCAACTCTATCTAAAAATAGGCAGGGTTCTGAGACATGAGACTAGACACTTTCTCCGCTGCATAGACAGATATAGTTCTCACTTATCATATCCACCAAACATCCTTCTGTAGTTTGTGAGGCACAAAGAGTGAGCTAGTTTCTAACAATATTAGCTGCTGGTATAGGAATGTAATGGACAAATGGACCAAGGAACCTGTGATGGTGCCCCTCATAAGGCTTTATGGAATATGCTTATGATTGTATATGTGACATAACTGGAATATGTTTTAGGCTACATATGCCATGTAACGTATCTATGTAAAGGTTATGAGCTACTGAATGTATTCATCCTATTTGTAGGCATGTATCATTTTTGTATTCGAAGTTATGAATATTGGCTGTGTACTAGCCTAGTAGAGCATTTGGTCAGCTTCTTGAGAAAAGTGCAAATTAAGTGCCCAATCAAAAACCACTTAAGCCAACAATGAACTTGAAGATGCCAATCCACATCTGAGCCTTCCCAGGAGTGTGGCTTGGCTGGTAAAAACTGAGTCATGCATGGACATGTGACTTGCCCATGTGACTCCAAAACTCCATCTTGGAGCTGGACTTTGCATAGGAGTAAGGAGGGGGTCTCCACCCACAAGAGAAAGTCCACTTAAACCCCTGGGAGACCCCTCCATTTTGTCTTCAGCTGGCTAAAGAAAGAGCCTCTCCACCCCCAAGGATACCTGAAAGGAACTGGAACAAAGGACAGTAACTGCAGGGGGTGTGAGTGATTGCTGGACCCAGACTAGAAGAAGACTAGTCTGTAAAAGGAAGCTTTTTGGGTGAGGTTTTTATCTATATTCAGTTTCTTAGACATAGACATGGGTGTTCTATTTTATTTTGCTTGGTAATTCCCTTTGTTCTGTCTGCTACTACCTGGAACCACTTAAATCCTACTTTCTGTATTTAATAAAATCACTTTTTACTTATTAATTAACCCAGAGGATGTATTAATACTCTCATTAGACTCAAAGAGCTTTGGATCAGGCTCAGATTTCCTTATCCCAGACTTTCCCATGCTTTTGAAAACTAAGCCCAGTCCTCAGGAAAATGAAAACAATCCCCCAGTCCTCTCCCCTCATAGAACTGATGAGTGAATTATTTAGCCTGCAAATACAGTATGCCAAGCTAGCAGGCCATAAACCAATTGTGTACAAAATCTGAAAAACCAGCTGTCCCAATCTTGAGATTCAGAATTTTATTTATTGTTCATACAACATGTTCAATGCTGAGCTCTGCCCATAGTTTAGAAAAAGGATGATGGGGATGGAGAAATTATTTTGTCTCAATTATTTCTCAACTGCCATTTCCCCAACACATGTAATATGGTATAGATGGACAAGAGACCCCTTTTTAGGTTGCTGAACTTTAAAGAAAGTGCAGACTGGCCAATAGATAGATCAGAACTGAAGAACAGAGAGGAGATTTTCACAGCCTATTTACAGAATAGAGACCACCCAATAATTAAATGCAGACTCCGGTGGGAAGAAAGGCAACACTGTGCCACAGTTTAAAGTTCAGAAGTAAGTAGCATGAGTACTTACCCTCTTTGACCTGAATACTGGGGTTAGAAAAGCCATGCAATCTTATCATGACTGCAAATCAACAAATGGTGTGTTCACTTAACCTCAAATCACTATATAGCTAAGATAAAATGGGAGTTTAACAATGGACTTTAATAGGACCAGTGATAAGCCAATGTTGAGCCCTTATGCAAAAACTGATACTATATTTCCAGATTTCTACAAAGCCATTGTAATATGTCCATTATTCAAATCATTCACAGACAGCACAAAATTTACCCATTACCCTGTCTGCCTTCCCCTGCTAGGTTCCACAGTTCAGGGGTTCTGGAACAGTTTTTATAGTGGGGATGCTGAGAGCCATTGAACCAAACTGTAAACTCTGTATGTAATGGAAACCACTTCAAGCCAGAGGGTGTGCCACTTATGGCACAGTTGTCCATTTGTTTTCTGGCTCCCACCCCTGTCCATCTGCAAACAATGCCTCTTTCACAGCTTTAAAGAGGGCAAAATCCAACGGGAAAGGGTTTTGATGGTCTTTAGTCTGGGCCTGAGGTGGGAATATATAGTTGTAACTCCCAGTTCCCAATTTAATTGCAAAGTTCTTTCAACGTAATAGCAAAGAAAAATGAATCCTGGCAGAGCAGACTCTGAGAACAATTATCTATTCTCCTCCATACACACAGAAAGTATTTCTTATAATTAAATACATCCAGCTTTGTCTGTTAAGAGCAATCAAAATGCCAATGAAACCTCTAAGAGATAGGAATATTCATTCTATTCCAGTGAATTTAAACTAGTAGGGTGATTCATTTATATATTTTTAACCCTAACATCAGTTTAAATGTTCCGCACAGGTTCATATGATATGTGCACCCCAGAAGTGAATGAGCCGGAAATATTTCTTTCACATTACTGGAAATGTTTATGTGAAAGGCAAGGTAATTCAGCTCATATGACCTTGACATTTTTATATTCTCCAATGCCAGGGCTGACCACTAGCTTAAAAAGAAATACAAGAAATATTTGGTCAAGACAAGAGCAGTACAACTTTCAGCCACAATTTATATCTCCATAGGGGATTAGTGGAGGTAATGTTGAGAATGGCAAAACATATGATAATAATGAGCTTTGTCAAAAGTATTTTAAATTAAGCAGTAATGTCTCAATGCAGGGAATTTCCTGGGGATTAATGGCTAGTTGGGAGGAATTGATAGCCCAATGTAATATGCCCATAAGGGAAGCTGGAGACTCAATAACAGCATTTTTTTTGGTGGAGAACTTAGTACTTCACATCAGCATCTCTTGAAAAATGTGTGTATTTTTTTCAATTTCATTTCTTGAAAAAGTGTCCAGGTTGGGCTCATTTACCTCCTTTCAGCTATTTCTGAGGATATTGTCAACCTTGAAAAGCCAGAGCATATCTAAACTTAGCCACCCAGCCAGAAGAAGCAGCTATACAAGCCAAGGGGAAATGATTTTGATCATCAACTGGACAAATTACAACTAGTAAATAACTCAGTTAAATTACTGTGATCTTGGTGGACAGAAATGAGAACTTCGGGAAACAAATTGTTCGGTGAGATAGATTTAAGAGCCAGCATTACCTCATCCAACCAAAGCTACAAAATCATTATGGTACAGCACTGCATGCTGAATACTAAAAGCTCTTGTAAATAACATTACAGGCAAGGTATCAAATGGCCTGGGCAGGAATACTTTGGGCCAGTTCTTAGCTGACGTAAATAACATAACTCCACTGAGGTCAATGGATCTACACCAGCTAAGGAAATGGCCATTTGAATAGAGGCTGGAGTGGAACAACTTCAACACCTTAAGTGTAGGCATCACAGCACGTGTACAGCCTACATAGAAGCCCACTGAAATCAACAGAAAGGCTGCCTTTGCCAACAGTCGGCTGTGGGTTGTGTCCATAGTTCTCTCTCAGGAGCTCCAAAAACAGTGGGTAATATTATAGTGCCAATGACTGAAGAAAGAAGGGGACAGGTGAGCAAAGCCCACAGGTAAGTGGGGAACATGGAGACCGGGGAGATGGGTCGGAAACGAGAGGGAGTGTGGGCTATATTGGCAGAGAGAAAGGAGAGTCAGGACAAAACTGGGAGGAAAGATCAAACCAGTATCTTAGATGCCTATATACAAATGCGAGAAGTATGGGGAATAAGAAGGAAGAACTGGAAGTGCTAATAAATAAATACAACTATGACATTGTTGGCATCACTGAAACTTGGTGGGATAATACACATGATTGGAATGTTGGTGTGGATGGGTACAGCTTGCTCAGGAAGGATAGACAGGGGAAAAAGGGAGGAGGTGTTGCCTTATATATTAAAAATGTACACACTTGGACTGAGGTAGAAATGGACGTAGGAGATGGAAGTGTTGAGAGTCTCTGGGTTAGGCTAAAAGGGGCAAAAAACAAGGGAGATGTCATGCTAGGAGTCTACTACAGGCCACCTAACCAGGTGGAAGAGGTGGATGAGGCTTTTTTCAAGCAACTAACAAAATCATCCAAAGCCCAAGATTTGGTGGTGATGGGGGACTTCAACTACCCGGATATATGTTGGGAAAATAACACAGCGGGGCACAGACTATCCAACAAATTCTTGGACTGCATTGGAGACAACTTTTTATTTCAGAAGGTTGAAAAAGCTACTAGGGGGGAAGCTGTTCTAGACTTGATTTTAACAAATAGGGAGGAACTCGTTGAGAATGTGAAAGTAGAAGGCAGCTTGGGTGAAAGTGATCATGAAATCATAGAGTTTGCAATTCTAAGGAAGAGTAGAAGGGAGAACAGCAAAATAGAGACAATGGATTTCAGGAAGGCAGATTTTGGGAAGCTCAGAGAGCTGATAGGTAAGGTCCCATGGGAATCAAGACTGAGGGGAAAAACAACTGAGGAGAGTTGGCAGTTTTTCAAAGGGACACTATTAAGGGCCCAAAAGCAAGCTATTCCGCTGGTTAGGAAAGATAGAAAATGTGGCAAAAGACCACCTTGGCTTAACCACGAGATCTTGCACGATCTAAAAAATAAAAAGGAGTCATATAAAAAATGGAAACTAGGACAGATTACAAAGGATGAATATAGGCAAACAACACAGGAATGCAGGGGCAAGATTAGAAAGGCAAAGGCACAAAATGAGCTCAAACTAGCTACGGGAATAAAAGGAAACAAGAAGACTTTTTATCAATACATTAGAAGCAAGAGGAAGACCAAAGACAGGGTAGGCCCACTGCTTAGTGAAGAGGGAGAAACAGTAACAGGAAACTTGGAAATGGCAGAGATGCTTAATGACTTCTTTGTTTCGGTCTTCACCGAGAAGTCTGAAGGAATGCCTAACATAGTGAATACTAATGGGAAGGGGGTAGGTTTAGCGGATAAAATAAAAAAAGAACAAGTTAAAAATCACTTAGAAAAGTTAGATGCCTGCAAGTCACCCGGGCCTGATGAAATGCATCCTAGAATACTCAAGGAGCTAATAGAGGAGGTATCTGAGCCTCTAGCTATTATCTTTGGAAAGTCATGGGAGACGGGAGAGATTCCAGAAGACTGGAAAAGGGCAAATATAGTGCCCATCTATAAAAAGGGAAATAAAAACAACCCAGGAAACTACAGACCAGTTAGTTTAACTTCTGTGCCAGGGAAGATAATGGAGCAAGTAATTAAGGAAATCATCTGCAAACACTTGGAAGGTGGTAAGGTGATAGGGAACAGCCAGCATGGATTTGTGAAGAACAAATCATGTCAAACCAATCTGATAGCTTTCTTTGATAGGATAACGAGCCTTGTGGATAAGGGTGAAGCGGTGGATGTGGTATACCTAGACTTTAGTAAGGCATTTGATATGGTCTCGCATGATATTCTTATCGATAAACTAGGCAAATACAATTTAGATGGGGCTACTATAAGGTGGGTGCATAACTGGCTGGATAACCGTACTCAGAGAGTTGTTATTAATGGTTCCCAATCCTGCTGGAAAGGCGTAACGAGTGGGGTACTGCAGGGGTCTGTTTTGGGACCAGCTCTGTTCAATATCTTCATCAACGACTTAGATATTGGCATAGAAAGTACGCTTATTAAGTTTGC
>NC_048310.1:9911160-10006438 GCF_013100865.1 Trachemys scripta elegans
CGGCCAGTGGGGGCCGCGATCGGCCGAACCTGCTGCGTCAGCAGGTAAATAAACTGGCCCAGCCCGCCAGGGTGCTTACCCTGGCGAGCCGCGTGCCGAACGTTGCCGACCCCTGCCTTAGTGGGTAGCTATGAGTCACTGTTTAGCTATGGTACATGGCACTAGGACCTAAGGCAGCATTTAATTACAATCATGTTGAGACTGCAGTTTATGATGTGTGTCCTACCTCCAACGCAATCTTTTTTTACCCAGTGCAAGCCAATATAATTTGTACCATGTAATAAGTTTGCATTAATAACCCTCTATTCCCCTTACTTTTACTTTCAGAGCTGGATTAAATTTTATCTTCTCATTTTGTAGACAGAATGTCATCTAAGTACATCAGCCACTGCACTTTTAGGATTTAAACCAGAAACTCCCCGATGTTTAATTAGTATCTGACAACCTACCTAGCCTACAATGTCCTCCTCAAGCAAGGGACTGTTCTTCTGCAGTATTCTCCTTTTCCCCTGTTCACTATAATACTGGCCCAGAACTTCAAAACAAATAGGGCTCAATTCTGCAAATGAGCAATTCCTGGAGCTGCGGAATACCCACAATTCCCCAGTGAAAGTTGAGGGTACTCAGCAACTTGCAGGATCAAACTTTTAATTTACATTCTCTTAGACTGAGAAGAAGGTAGGGTTAATTAATGAGACATAGGTTTATTGGTTTACATGTTAAACCACCAAATAACTTCATTGTATTATCTCTCTGTGAGATATTCCAATGACTCCCTGGCTCAACTGATTAGGCTCTGATAATGCAAAGACTGCATTAAGAGCAGAAAATAACTTCATTCATTATTATAATTTCAATTAAAAAACTATAGTAAACCACACCCACCTATCGCTGCTAAATAACTACCCTGGTTCCTGATGCATATACTCCAACAAATTCTGCTACATACTTAAATATGTGTTAGTCACACTTAATTATTTAATTTGGAAATGCAAACAGTAATACTACAGACTTGGGGTAATATTTTCAAAAGTGCCTAAGTTCCACTTTCAAAAGGCACTAAGAGACAGATTTTCATAGTTATTTAGGCATCTAAAGAGGCAGGAAGGCGCGTACTGGGATTTTCAAAAGTACCTAGGCACCTAGCTCCCACTGAAATCAATGGTGTGTTTGAAAAACACGAGTTGGCATGTATCTGCATCTTTAGGCACTTACATCCTTTTAAAAATCTGACCCTAAATTACTTATGAAAATGGGACTTAGGTTCCTCATTCACTTAGGTGCTTTTGAAAATGTTACCCTCAGTTCCTAGACTCATTAAATGCCATTCCACTGAAATTTTCAGAAAGCTTTTTGTGAGTCTAAGATTTCTGGAGTGAAATGAGTCATAATTGCTGTAATGGTCAAGTATTGCTCTTTCAGTTCTTGGGTTCATAACTGTGCTTCCCATATGTTATGGAGTAATCATCATGCACTCAAAAATTATTACTGTCCGGGCTTGGCTACCAGCAGGAACATATCCTAGTTTGCGGTTAAAGCAGAAGCTTGTGACTAAAGCACTGAATGGGATTTTGAAAAACCGATCCAGTTTTGCCACCTCCACCAGCAACAGTAACTGTGTCTTTTTGTGAATAAAAACCAGCCATCTGTTCACTCTCAGGACACTCTTTGAAATTTGTTGTTAATTTTCTCCAGTGAAAATGTGTTATCACTGGGAAACATTGCCAGCATTGCAGCAACTAGTTCTCTTCTTCTAAAGGACCAAATCCTGAGCTCTTGCAGGGCATCTTGTCACTCACATCAAAGGCAATGAGAGCTGAGGGTGCTCGGCACTTCTGAAAAGCGAGCCATCAGTGATTTAGGACCACCCTGTTGGTTAATGTGTACTGCTTAGGCAGATGTAGCAATCCATGCTACAAAGGAAGAGGATTATTCATCATATGGGGTCCAATCCTGTCACTGACCTGCATAAAGAGCCAGTGCATGTGAGGCACTGATCCTCTCACTGATGTCACACTGAGTGCAGAATCTCCGCTAAGAACTTCTCCTTTCTCACCCCTTTAAAACTCTCTTTGCTGCAGAAACTTTCAGACAAAGTTCTCTCTAATTACTCAAATCGAAATCCAATCAACTACATTTCATTAAATTACTGCTGTCCCTAGGAACTTAATGAGATACCCTCTGGAATGGATATAAATTATGGAGAAGAGGGGATTAGAGTTTTAAAAGGTAGGTCCCCAAGTATTTCGGTCAATAAAATGTCAAATGCATCTGAAATCCACAGAGAGAAAAATGTTTAGATCTGAGGTACTGTTCATGATGCAAACAGCCGAGAATAAAGCTTCAACCAACAAAGTTTTTATCTTTACCCTGGATGGTGCTCTGTGCCCACAATTCCCATTGACTTCAACTGGGACAATATTTTGTTGAGTTCCATCGGGCACTTGCAAAGCATTCTTTCTCTCTTCTAGTGCTGACCACCCTAACTCGCTGCTGAAGTCAAATGAGTGCAATCAGCATCTTGCAGTCATTGGGCTAGATTCTCCACAGCAGCTGAGGTCAGCTTAGTGCGGAGAAGTGACGTTGAGAGTGTCAGGCAGCCAGTTAATCCCAGTGCTCTGAGGAGCCTGGGGGCTGCTCGACTTTACACCAGTGGAAAAGTGAAGTGGCAGAGTGGAACTCCTCTGCCATGTTTCTTAATCTGTCATGGAGGTGAAGCAGGAGCTGGCGCAACCAGCTTTATGCCAGCAGCCAGAATCCATCCCCTTTGTGCCACCTGAGCACCAACAGGGACAAAGCACAAGCCAGAGTCTGGGCCAGTATCTTGACTATCAGGACCCTATGGAAGTCTTGGATATTGACCTCTGTGGACCCGATCCTGCCTCTACACTGAGTGTCACTGAAGTCAGTGGGACTCCATGCAGACACAGGGGTCTAAACACATGGTTCTCAGTGCCTAGTCAGAGACTAAGATTGTAACTATCTTTCCAATATAAGCCTGATGTTGATCCCCACTCCTACTGCCTTGGAAAAGCTACTTTTATATTATAATGTCTCTGAGCCAGAGAGAATAATTATCTTTCTTTTCTTTGCAGTCTTTCCCTCCATGTAATTTAGGACTGACCATGTGTAAAATGTATACATTTAAGATTGTTTCATAAAGTTACTATTTAAACTTTCCACCTTTGGATAATTATGCCTTTCTCATCATGAAACTTTGAGAAGTAATTATCACATTTTATAGATCTCCATCAAATGAGTTTTTTATGCCTGCCCGACCCATCAGTCTTTGATCAATACCTCCAAACATTAAGCGTACCAGAGGACAGATGGTAGCTTAAAGCAGCCTGTGGGTTGAATAATGAATAAGGAGAATAAAACAGCATTTCATCTACTACAGATTATTCCCTTTAGGTCAAGTTGAGCAGCAGCACAACAGTGCAAGATATTCCATATTATTTCTATTGACACTGTACTTACATTATATTATTGCACAGAAGTGAGCTTCTATCTCTATGTAAACTTACTTCAGCACGTTAGCCAGTCATTAAAGTGCACATCTTAAGAAGAGTTTAAATAATGTGAATTTCTTCTAAGCGTTTCAAAGACTCCAGAACGTAATTGCAGACAGGTTGTGGGTTAAAGATGCACTCTAAGCTCTTCAAGGAAGAAGAAAGCTATGGATGCAATCCCATGAAGTGCTAAGTGCCCTGAAGCCCATTAAAATCGAAAGTGCCTACATTCACTCACAAACCCCAGCACGACATGCATGTTGTGGGTTGCATCCGCACTGCAGGTTTGGATCTCTGTGGGGCCCTAAGTGTACTTGCGTCTCACTGCTTCAATGAATCAGGTAATTAGGAACCTGGTATTATTTGTTTAACTATACAATTTACAGGGCTGTAACTACAGGCGCCGCCCCTGCAGCTCCCATTGGCTGTGGTTCCTGGCCAATGGGAGCTGTGGGAGCGGAGTACAGCGCTCCCTGGCTGCTCCTACGCATAGGAGCCGGAGGGGGGACATGCCGCTGCTTCCGGGAGCTATGCAGAGTGGGGCAAGACCCCAACTCTGCTTTCTGGTGGAAGCTCGAGGGCCAGATGAAAACATGTGGATGTGGCCCGTGGGACGTTGTTTGCCCACTCCTGCCCTACCCCATTGCTGCTCCCACTTTTGAACCCAGCTCCTGCTATGGGGTGGACGGATCTATTCCCAGAAGTTCCTGCTCTGCTTCCCCCAGCCCATGTGACTTGAGGGAAGTGGGGGTGTTTGGGGCCTTGTGCCACAGGGTCTCCCCAACAAAGGTTCAGATTGGACTCTAATTAGTGCAATAATCTACCCCAGTTCTGGGTCTTGTACTTTCACTGATGTCAGTGTAGGATTGGCAAGTTTCCCCCACCTGGATCAGTTCTGATGATAACAGCACATGCATCTATCACTGCACATACAACACGATAAAAACTAGTAAGGGGGAAAGCTGCAACAAGTATGATTTCACTGTTCATTAGATAATAACATCACATTTGATGCACACCCACAGAAAAATCTAATTAGCATTAGTTTCTAAAAACGTGGTCTGAAAAAAACACCATGAATTGCTCCTGTTTTGCCACAAATTACTTTCCAATTTATGCTAGTCTTAATGTTGCTTTTCCCCATAATTATTTAATACAGTTTCAGTTAAACATAATTCACATGATTCATGAAACCAAAAATTAGGACTGTTATTTTTCCCTTGCTAGATGTTTTCTAATTACAGTCCTTTGCTTAATATGTCCCAACCTCATGTATATTTGAAAACTGCCAAGGAATATTTCTTTTCTCAAAATTACAGATAAGTTCTGTTTGTTATACTTTAATATTTTCCCAATCATTTCAGCCTCCATCTACCCAAGTAGTAATTGACTTATTAAAATTTCATTTTCCTGGGTTCAATAACTTGTATATTTTGAATTCACTGGCTTAAGTAGCAAGAGAACACAAAAAGGTATTCAGATAAGATCTGATAGTCGAGATTTCAGATAACTGAGGAAATAGTCAATGTAATTAGTAAACATTAGGGGACATGATCTTATTTCAGGTAACAAGATATTTCAGATCATAGAGAATTTAAACAAAGTTGTCCAGTCCAGTCCAGGCTCAATCCTGCACCCCTTACTCACATATAATATATATATTTCTATGGACTCTTCCACTGGCATTTCTCCTGCTAACACTAGGTTTGAATATCTCAAAAAAGATATACTGGAATTGGAAAAGGTTCAGAAAAGGGCAACAAAAATGATTATGGGTATGGAACAGCTTCCATATGGGGAGAGATTAATAAGACTGGGACTTTTCAGCTTGGAAAAGATATGACTAAGGGGGAATATGATAGAGGTCTATAAAATCATGGCTGGTGTGGAGAAAGTAAATAAGGAAGTGTTATTTACTCCTTCTCATAACACAGAACTAGGGGTCACCAAATGAAATTAATAGGCAGCAGGTTTAAAACAAACAAAAGGAAGTATTTTTTTCACAGAACACACAGTCAACCTGTAGAACTCCTTCCCAGAGGATGTTGTGAAGGCCAAGACTATAACAGGTTCAAAAAAGAACTAGATAAGTTCATGGAGTATAGGTCCATCAATGGCTATTAGCCAGGATGGGCAGGGATGGTGTCCCTAGCCTCTGTTTGCCAGAGGCTGAGAATGAGCGACAGGGGATGGATCACTTGATGATTACCTGTTCTGTTCATTCCCTCTGGGGAACCTGGCATTGGCCACTGTCAGAAGACAGGATACTGGGCTAGATGGACCTTTGGTCTGATCCAGTATGGCCGTCTTATGTTCTTCTGTCTAAAAGTAATTAGTATATAAGGGCTGCTTACCAGTTTACAGAATACATAACATAATATAATCTTTTTTTCTGAGTTGTTACTGTTGTGCAAATAGTCCAGCATTGCACCCAGGGTGTGGGGCTGCTGGATGGGCTGTAGTTTACATGAGATGTTACGCTAAGATCGTGACCACTTGTTTTTCAATAGTAACAGCATGAACCCAGGTATCCTTAAAAAAACTCCCCTTCGGGTAATTGCATTCTGCTTCCCAAATACTCCCTTTGGTTTAACTGGATGGTTCTTTATTTTGTGTCTTAATTATTTACATATTGTGGATACGTGAAAGGAGCTTAATAACAAAGAAAATTAGTTCTCAGCTGTCCTGTTTCTCTTCACTGTTAAGTGGCTAGTCAAGGTGCTTTTGATTAAAACTCTTATAGAAAGGTAAGATACTAGGTGAATAACCTGTCATTTGGAGGATGAATGATAATGAACATATAGAACATTTAGAACAGGGGTCAGCAACGCCTCTACTTCATGAGCTAAAAATTATATGGCTTTTAGCTAAGGTTGTAGAGCAGACTCATTAATCTCTAAGTAGTCTCAGTGCCACTGGAGGAGCCAGAACACCACACCCAGAAGGTGTGTGGGTTGCACTTTCAGGAATGGACCCTTTCTTTTCAGGAAAGGCTCTCTCTTTTCTTTCTGCTTTGCTCCTGTACAATTGTCTTCCTCTCCTCAGAGGCAGTGGTACACAAGCAAATCAGCCAGTCCATTATAACATGGTGTGTTTGAAAAGTAAAGGGCTGTATCTGGTTAGAAGGGTAGTGATCTGCTTTTATTTATATAGTGCACTACTAAAAGTGGTATTTAATCTAAAAGACCCATATGGTATCTGTAACACTTCTTGGGGATACCTATGGTTGTGAGGCACCTTTCTACCATCTGCTCTTAGTGCAAAGAAGTCTTGTCTGTACCTGCTAGGGGTCAGCTCCCTGACTTCCCCTGCAACACAAGCTCTCCCCACTCAGCCCAGGTAAGCAATAGGCACACTCCATCCCCTGAGCACACCGAGCATCCCCTTGAAGTGTCTAGCCCCTGTTCCACTGGGCACTCACAGAATTCACAGATCGGCTACTCCCAAAGGAATAGTACACACCAGCTTACCAGTTACACCTTATACCACAGGTCCACTTAACAGACAGCACTTAGATTTGTGTGCAATGAAAATATGTAAAAGAGTATTTAACAAAGAACAGAGATTCTAGAGGAAGCTAGCAGACACTTGCATAGCCTGCATGTAATAGCAGGAATCTCCACACCAACTCAAAATAGGTTGACACTGAGGGGCAGACTTGGGAAGCAATTATTAGAACCATGCTTACACAGACTGAGTGACCCAATACCCACTCATATGAGGTGAAGGTCTAGCCTAGAGGCGAGAATAGCAGTCAGGACAATGGCCCAATAGTTTGGAGTGTGAATTCCATTCCCCAACGCACCCACCCCTATATTCTTTGGACAGAGCCCAGTGAATCAGTTACTCTGGATTCACTGGTGTAACTGAATGAAAAATTTGACCAATCATTTCTCTAACCTGCCATTGCTTGGGGCACAGGCAGATGGAAATAGTACATAGTAGGGTAAGTGATGGTCAGAATCAAGGGATAAAACAACTTCCCCTAAAACAGCAAAGAGTATTAGGGAGATTGATAGGAAACAAATGGCAATTAAGTTTTACCAGAAGGACATATAGAAGAATAAAAATCACATCAGCATATAACAAGAGGCAGACAAAGAAAAATTAGTAATGTACATCATGTATACACAGGTGCTTAGCAGCCAAAAGATAGGTCAAATTTAAAGGCCTTCAAGAAACAATGTGCTATACCAATCCAAAGATAATCATAACAACCACCCCATTTGGTAAACATTCCATTCAAGTAAATGGGAGTTAATTTCTTTTATATTTCTCAGAACTAGAACCGGTCTTTAATTTAAAAGATAGCTAAAAACATTTTTACACATAATGCTTGTGATTTTTTAACAACATACTCATCGGAGCAGTGTTAATGTAAATCTCTGCATACTAGCTACGGGACACGTCAGCGATATGTCATGAATGTAGCACTCCAGCTTGTGGATGAAATGGAAGGTGGCAGTTGAAGATAATTTGTGGATAATGAGACATGTTCTGTACTTGCAGGCTCATAATCAGCACATTTGTTTGCCATAGTTCAGCTTGAATATCAGTACACAGTCAGCTATATACTATCTCACAGTGTAGAACTGGACTTGTCAAAAGAAAACCACAAATGAGTGACAGGGAGTTATGCCTGCATCCAGGGGCGGCTCTATGTATTTTGCCGCCCCAAGCACGGCAGTCAGGCGGCTTTCGGCGGCATGCCTGAGGGAGGTTCACCGGTCCAGCGCCTTTGGCGAACCCGCCGCCAAATTGCTTCCGAAACCATGGGACCGGCGGACCTCCTGTAGGTATGCCGCCCAAGGCAGCCTGACTGCCGCCCTCACAGCGACTGGCAGGCCGCCCCCCGCGACTTGCCGCCCCAGGCACGTGCTTGGTGCGCTGGTGCCTGGAGCCGCCCCTGCCTGCATCCAGCCGGCTATACCTAGTAAATGCTTCCTTTGTATCTCTCCCCAGTGTGAAATCTTATTTTAGGCAGTTTTGTAGCACATATACTTGTCCCGTCACCAAAGACTATTATAATTAAGAAGTGGTTGGCACGAATTGTGCGTGATCTAATTACTCACAATCACAACATTTTACTAATAATTTCTTTCCTATAGACAATATGCCACAAATCCCTAAATATATTTCTTTTAATCATCTAATCATCAGTCCATTTATGTAACATTTCTGACTTTTATTGCAATAACCTAATGACACTGTTCCTACAGATATCCCCCTTCTGAATCCAGATTACCTGTAAATGCTTACAAATCAGGCTTAACCGCTCACTTATGTTCTCCTCCAAAATTAAATGACAAAAGAGGGTGGAGGATTACTTCAGATAAAATCATTTTTGAGTCTGGAAATATTTTTACTCTTTCCAATTTGTGAAGTTATTTTGTAAGTGCACAAGCAAAACTATTAAATCTCAGTATGAACAAAGCTTTTGTTCTAAACACAAGAACAAACAGCCAGATTAGGTTCAAAGCTGAACGCTCTCCAAAAAAGGGTTGAAAGGGTAAACCTTCACTTCCTGTGTGGGTTTTTTAAGTGCTCTTTACACTAATCAATTTCAATGCCTGATAATTATACAGTCCACCTCCAACACACCAAAACACAAGGCCTATTGTACAAGATGAAGACCTATTGATTCCTTACATTTCGTATCATGCCTCCAGTGGCCAACACCTGATTCTTAAGAAGTAGTTGCAAAACCCCATATTGTATACAGTCAATTGTATAATGCTGCCTGGTGACAGAGGCTCCTTCCTGACCTCTTCAGGCAAAAAGCTTTATGCCCTGAAGCCTGAAGTTCAGTTGCTCTTAGCGCACGTTACATAACGGCAAGTGTTCTCACTGGTCTGAAAAGGAAAGCTGCATACATTTGGGGTGTTATGTTTTGTGTGTCAGGGCAGCAGGCGTGGTGAGAAGAGAAGGGAGGCACAGTGGCTGGGAAATGAACAGAGCAGCCAAGCTGAGCAACTAGCACCGGGTGAGGATGCGCTTCGGGGCAGGGGCAGGGTATTAAAAGATGCTCAAGAACACAGCCACCTAAAAGAGCATCTGATCCTGAAACGGGATTCAGGCCCTCCCTCCTCCCAACTGCTCCATCCCCTTTTTCTCTTCCATTCTCCTTCCTACCACTCCCCTCCCCAGGGCTGAGGAGAAGGGGAGCAGCAGGGGCCTCAGCCTGTAAAGTCTGTATATCTAAAGTGAATGGGCGTGATCGTGCCCCACTTCCCTTTTCACGGGCCTGGCCCTCCCTACTAATGTCCTGCTCCCTCCTCTCCGCTCCCCCTTTCCCTCTAGTCTCCTCCTGCTCCCCCTTTCCCCTCCCCCTCTAGTCAACTTCTCTTAGGGTGACCAGACGTCCCGTTTTAAAGGGACAGTCCCAGTTTTGGGGACTTTTGCTTATATAGGCGCCTATTCCCCCCCCCCCCCCACCCTGGCCCGTTTTTTCACAGTTGCTATCTGGTCACCCTAACTTCTCTCCTCCCCCCAATACCTCTGGCGAGGCCTCGCCCAGGCTGAACTACATTCCCCACAATGCCCTCTGTCCTCGCGAGAGCTGGGAGCGGGCGGAAGTCTCGGTGCCAGGCGCGGAAGTCCCTGGAGCTTGGAGACGGTGCCGGGGCCTGCCCGTGACTCACTGTACGGAGCCGCCGCCCGCTATCATGGCCGAGACTGACCCCAAGACCGTGCAGGATCTCACCGCCGTGGTGAGGGGCCCGGGCCGGGGGTAGGCCTGAGGCGGCGCAGCGGGCGGCTCCGGGCTCGGCGTTTAGCCCGAGTGGGGCGGGGCCCGGAGTCCTCCGAGCTGCGGCCGGCGATGTTCCCTGCGCAGGCCCGGAGCACCGAGAGCGGCCGGGCGCTGGAGCCCGAGGAGGGCCCGGGGTGGTGGGCAGGGAGCGGGGGGCGGCAGGGGAAGCAGTGACTGAAACCAGGGGGGGCAGGGAATGCCTGGGGGGGACCCCGGAATGCCTGGTGGGGGGGGGCCCGGAATGCCTGGGGGGGGGGACCCATTACATCAGACCTTCAGGAGCGACTGTATCATGTTAACCCCTCCGCTCCCTGCCCCCCGTTATAGCAGGTGTGGAGACCCGGGCTGTGCTTGACATCTCAGGGAAGACCCATTTCTAAGCCCCCGTCGTCCCCACCCTACTTGAGAGCTCCTCACCGCATTACAAAAAGCATCAGATCGAGAGAAAAGGGGTAAAACCCGACTCCCCCCCCGCAGTGTCGATCTGGTACCGTTCATTTGCACCACCCATTAGCAGCACTAATCCTCAGGCCTGCCCCGCTGAGGGACCCATGGTGGGAGGGGCAAGTTACCCAAACGCACACAGGGGCTGTGGTGTCAAATCCAGGATTACACCCTAGGCGTTCCCACACCACCCCCCTCTGGCTCCTGTAGCTCTTTGTGGAGGGGTGCTGGATTAGACATTGGTTTCTGCCAGCATTGTCCTTGCTGTTCTTTTGGGGACACTTCAGTGTGATGGTTTCCTAAAACCCAGGTGTTTGGCTGCCCCCCATACACACACATTCATGTCAGTTTAATTGGTAGCACAGGACTCTTGGTAGGTGTCAAGCTGCAAGAGTAGTTCAGAGCTAGTCATGTAATTTAAGAACTTTTTTTGTGTATAAGATTGAGTTGTATTTTGAAAATATTAAGTACAATTATGTTTTTTTCAGTCTTCTATATCAGATGGATAATGATTGTGTGGCTAAAGCATAACAATTCTGTTTTTGACAGTGACTCAGTTTGTAGGCCTCAGAGAAGTTATTTAGTCTCACTTTCTTCATGTGTATGATGGGGGATGTTACATGTAGAGGGCTGCTCTAAGGTTTTGTGAGTGCATAAGCCCTGAATTATTTTTGGCATGGAGTTCCCAGAGTAATTTGTTACTTTTAACATTTGATCAATGCTGTCCAAACGTATGGTTTTGTGTGAAACAAGTTGAGCTCAAAAGTGACTGCATTATGCTAAAGTATTGTAAAAAGGGATATTTTGATTAAGTACTTTTTTTTTTTTTTTTTTGCCATTAGGTACAGACACTGCTTCAACAGATGCAAGACAAATTTCAGACCATGTCTGACCAGATCATTGGAAGAAATATCCTTTCTTCTTGTAAAATGCCTCTGATGGAGGAAAGTGTACAAATATTTAGTATATTAAATTCTAAACTTGCAAGCCAGATTTCTAAAGCTGTTGTAACAACGCATGAAGCTGTGGTCAAGTGCTAAATTGCTACTAAAGTGTAAACATTACAATTCATTTTCTTTAACTCAAACTTACTTGATGACATGAGCTGTCGCATTGATGACCTGGAGAAAAACATTGCAGACCTCATGACACAAGCAGGAGTGGAAGAATTGGAAGGAGAGAACAAGATGCCTGCTACTCACAAGAGTTAAAGTGAGGGAATTGCTTATTATCTTTCTGAGTGATATCCTGGCTTGAAATGGTAAAAATCCCATGTACTTTAAAGGGGCCAGTATTTTACCCTCCGATTTGTGAGTTAGAGTCTGAAATCCCCGTAGAATAATTCTGAAAATGCTGTAATGAAAAATTACATTTTGTCATGCAATGAGCTCTAGAGCATTGGTTTGGTCTCTTTAGCAAAGGATATAGAAAAACTGGATACAGAAAAACTGAAAGCTCCCACCAACCTCTTCAGACAGGCTTTTTTTTTAGTGAAAAGTGATGCAGAATATTAGAAGTAAAAATAAAAAAAAAAAATACAATGGGAGCAAAAATAAGGGAGCAAAGTGGTGAAACAGCATCACATGGCCTCTGCTATTGATTCAGCCTGACTCTGTACAACTAACATTTGAACAAACTACAGTATTAAATGCTCCCCTCACCATCTAATTTCATTGCCTAAAACCTGTCTGCCTCCCTGGCAGTACGACCAGTATGTGTTACACAGTTGGAACAGTGGATACTCCAGCTGCTTTTCATGCAACAGCTAAGTAGTCTGGCTTCTGGTGCAACAGATAAATACATTGTCATTCTTTCAAAGTCCCCACTAAGAAACTCTCATGACTAATTAAGGGTGTTGCAGATCATGATGGGCTGTTTGAAGCTACTATGACAATGCTCACCCTATGCTTGGGCTTTAATTAGTGGGATAAATTTCATGGGCGCTGAGATTTCACTGAGTCAGGCTCAAAAGTCCATTTTTGTAATTATATGAGGGCAACTGAACAAACATAGTAAAGTACTAATACCAATGCAAGGGGGGAGGGATAGCTCAGTGGTTTGAGCATTGGCCTGCTAAATGCAGGGTTGTGAGCTCAATCCTTGAGGGGGCCACTTAGGGATCTAGGGCAAAATCAGTACTTGGTCCTGCTAGTGAAGGCAGGGGGCTGGACTCAATGACCTTTCAAGGTCCCTTACAGTTCTAGGAGATAGGTGTATCTCCATTAATGTATTATTTATTTATTGTAAATTAGCAGTGGTTTCATGGTGACTAGTGAAATGCTTTTGGAATAGTTTCACAACTTCAGGTATAGATCGAGATAACTTCTCTCTAATGCTGTTATGGGCACTACCTCATTTAAGAGGTTGTTAGTCTCTGCAGAGGAGACAGTTTAGGCTATGCTTTCATCTTGAATACCAGATGAATTTCTTTTCTCAAGATGTTAAGACAAGAAAGTGAAGTGAACATAAGTCTTGATCTGGCAAGCTCTTTCAACAGAAATACTTATGAGTAAAACTGGGGTATTATATTGGAATATTCATGCGAGTAAAATTAAGCATTTAAGTAAATGGTTACATGATTTATACTTTATTTGCCCCAGAGTTTAGCTTTTACTCTTAAGTCTGATAATAGTGGAATTTTACACTTCTACTAGGTCAGAGGATTAGGATATGGAATCCTATAAATAGAGGAGTCTCACTTTTTCCAGTCCATTTAAAACTTTTTTTAGAAAGCTTGGATGGAGCTTGACTCTTTTTGAATTCCACAATTATTGTATATCTGCTGAGCATACTTATCTAGTGAAATTCCTATTAATAGTAATATTCTGTCTTCCCCAACAGGTTGCCAAGAATTTAAGATGAACGCTGGAATACACTTTTTTACAAATCCACAGGATTACAGAACAGTTTTTTGCAACTAGTGGATGTAAAAGCATTTTATATGGTTATAGAGCTTGCATTCCTAATGTATATTGTATAGCTAGATTTAGGTTAGTATATTTTGATTTGTATAGTGTAGTTCCACACTTTTTGAATTCTTGTTAAGGATCAATTGTATTAAACACACACGTTTGATGGATCTTAACTAAACTACTGAATTTGAATGGATTTTTTTGTGAAGACATTTGTTTACTATACTTTTCTAATAATTTCATTTTGATGGCTAAAAAAAAATCTAATGATTTGTCAAATTGAAAAAACTACTTGTTGTGGTAACTTAACACTTTTCAGGAGTGAAGCACAAGATTGAAATTGAGTTAGTTATAGTTCTATTTAGATAGCGTCAGTCATTGTACCAGTACAAAATGATATTAGTAATGTTTTTAATACACCCAGTAAGATGCTCTTGGATACTTAAGATGTCAAGCATAAAGAATCATTTTACTTATACTCCTAGCATTACTTTACCTACTGTATGTTGCTATGACTAAGAATTGAAATATGACATATGATAGAAACATCCCTCCAAAGGTAAGCAACCACTGTAGCTCAAATAGGTTATTTGTTTAGAAAGCTGAGGTGCTATTAATAAATCCCATGATGAAGGGTTTGTAATAATAGCTAAGTCTTGTAATAATATTACAAGACACTACAATGAAACCCTGCTAGTATATGTCCATTAACAGTATCATAGTTGAAAAATATGCATTGAAGTAATGGTCTGTTACAATAAGGCACTGTCTAGGAAATGCTAGGTACCTGGTCTTTGAACACAAGTCATTGGCTGTCTGTATGAAACTAAGTTGCTTAGCTGAGAAGCGGAGTATTCAGGAACCCTGGGAAAGGAGGGGATCCAGTTATCAAGGTTATAAAATCCTGCTACTATGTGAGCAACAAGTAGCTGGGAGTTTTAATAATACCCTGTTTTAGAAACAGGGTGTTCGGTTACCTCTCTTAATCATACTTTTCTTCAATTTTTACCTGGTCCTTAAATTCCATAGTCAGAGCATTTGGAAATCACAAATGTTTGTCTAAAGAACCTTTCCATACCATTTCATTTCACCATTATGAAGAAAAATGACTCTGATCAATGCTAGGATGATACTATATGACTGCTACAATACCACAACAACTTGTTTGAGAGATTAATCTAAGTAGCTACTAACAGCATAAAGCAGATATCATCCTAGCTGTTTATACCACACTCAATGTTGGTATGAGTGCCTCTAAGTTAACTTCACTGGCATTATGAAGGCAATATGTAGGTGTATGTCATTTCTCAAAACAGGGAAAATTGTACTGAGTTCATAGTAATGTTAGGGAAATTTTGTGATTGTAGGAAATGTATACTGTACCACCAGCCTTACATTTGTTGTACTGTCATTAAAATATCTAATAAAACTTAAATGGTAACTTACAATAGTCAGCTCATACGTAATGTAAAATACTGTATGTGCATGCACAAGAGCTTTTAACTTGGACATTGTACAAATCACTAAGGCCTTGGCAGGGATATTTCAGCTACATTAAGTGTAATGAACAAATTATCTGATGCACACTTCAGGTTAATCTAGATTTAACAACAGAATATTGAATTTATGATATGGAAATTCTATTTATGTGCTTCCAATACCTTGGTAAAAGGTAAAGTTAAAATTGAGTGTCATTTTAATTCTCAGATGCTGATATTTTTGTATGAAGACATTAGCAATAACCTTCTATAGGGAAAAAAAAAAAATCAGATTTGAATTTCCGTGCAAAAGAGTTTGTCAGAGAACTGGTATTAGAATTTTTCCTTGAAGTGTAAGTCAATTTCCTCAAAACATATTTTAGTGGAAAATTTCAGCTTAATAGACAAGTTATTATATACTTTGATAAAAAGATTAAGCTTAGAGAAATGCTACCTGACCAGTGTCAATAGATAAATGTTAATCTGGAAAACAGTAATTTTAATGTTATGCAAAGGAATGCCTTTCACTCAGTTACATATCATTTTAAGATATGCATAGACTGTTCATACTAATTGACTTACAATAAAGTTTTTCAAGATAAATCTAAACTGTGAATCTAACCAAGTAAGGTTCCTTTTGTCAAATACAGATAAATATATATTCGAGCTGTATTAATTCAGGTACAACAGAACATTAATATGCAGTCTGCTTATCAGTTAAAAGTTGCAATTTCCCACTTCCAACCAAAGAATTAGAATTCTGTAGTTACATTTTTTTAAATGTGGAATCCATATAAAGGAAAAATACAGGACAGGCCTTTTATGAGGTATAATTAAAACAGATCCATTATTCTTGCTTTTTCTAATTGTGGTGGGTGGACCTGCTGGTTGGCAAAAGTCCCTTTTAGCTATAAGTGCAAATTATTAAGGTTCTATTCTGCTTTGATGGCAGAAGAATCAGTTTAGCATTTGGTTTGAGCATAATCCGTTAATTTGAACAGGCACCATTGCTCATTGAAGAAAAGGCTGGATAGTTCCTCATTTATCTTTTTTGAAACATTTACCCTGAAGTACAATAAATAGGCTCAAACTAAAATATCAAAGCTGCTCTGTTAAGCCCTGGGGCTGCCATTTGATGTTTCAGCCTGACAACTTCATAGTAGGAAACAAAAGATGACAAAAAGTCCTGTCACTAAAATCTGAGTTATCACTTATTTTATGAAGAGCAAAAGAGTTTTGTTTTTACCCTTATTACATTTGCATCCTGTGCTGTGTATTGTCACTCTTATTCACAAGTTAAGAGAGTTACAAATGAAAGTATGTCCTACCCCACACCTTGCCAGGTTTAGTCTGTGCCCCTATAGCAGGTGTGTTGAACAGCGTGCTTTCCAATCTGTAGTTGCTAAGGCTAGTGCAACTCTGTTTAGGATGTAGACTGTGCTGTGCTTATCCTTGTCTCTGATATTATATTGGATTACAGTAGTGTGCTGTTGGGACTATTTGGAAGCTGCAGCTAAGTCTAGAATGTGGCAGCTGCTTATGAAATGGAGTTTGATGTTGGGGGCAGATAACACTGGTACTTTGAACTGCACAAGTTGCCTTTGGGGCTCCCCAGTGGAATTGAAAGTATTTATAGTGACATTTAATCCTTAATTGGTTTGAGTTTGGGTCATCTAGGAGGCTTGCCTTTTCCCTCTTGCCCTCCCATCCTGTGTTAGGTTTGTCTATGTAGCTTGTATACTCTTCAGGGTAAGGACTCAGTACCATAATAAACACTAACTAATTAAATTGGGAGGTCTAGTAACTCATTATTGATGTAGCTGAGAAATAAGTAGCAACTATGCAGTTATCAATATCTGAATAAATTAAGGTTTCTATTTGATGCTAATTAAAAAAATTAGTGTACAGCTTGAGATGAAATATTTTTAAAGATATGAAGATTTAGTCAGAGATTAGCATTTAAATGCACAGCTTAATCAATCATCATCTAACTGAAGTATTCTGCATATTTTAATATGAAACACCTGCACATATATTCCTGCTAATGACTACTTTTGTAACGTCACAGATTACAGGTATGCATTTCTGGTTTGATTTCTTTTACAATTCATCAATTAAAGGCAAAAGTGACTGCATACAGTAAGTCTTTCCTGCTAAACTCAAAAACAGCTTAACTTAGATCTAATGCATATCAACACAGTGTGACGGGGGGTGGCTAATACACACCCAGACAACATTAAATAAAAGCTTGACAAGAAAATTGCCATTGGCAAACAAAAATTTTGCATGCAAATGCCATTACTAGGTTTGGGTCCAAGTTCACAGCTCCACTATATCCCCTAGCATATTAAAATATTGGACAGCCTTATATCTTAAATCCGTATTTCAGATTTAGATTTTGGTTCCTTTCTCAACATTTTAAGGGTTACATGAATGCAAAGCAGTATTAGTTTTATTGATTCAGAATTATAATATCTATAGTCTATATTGATTTTGATTTAGTTTTGTTCCAACTCTCCATGCCTGGTAATATGGTGGCTTCTGCATACCACAGGATTGAATTTCAGATCTGCTTCAGTGTTTGTCTGACTCATCCTAGCAGCTAGCCTGAAAAACAGTATTGAAACCCTACTTTTACGGATTATCCTTTAACTCAAGGATAGGATGGGCCTCTCTTGGAATCAGAAGGTTGAGAATGCCAGTTGGGATGCCATGTTTATATGATTAGCTGGTAAGAAGCTGTAACCGGGGGGCTGGTTCCAGTATATCTGACAGTTTACAATATAAATTGTATCCTTCCCCCATCATTGATAGATTAACAGCCATTTGACTGGTGAATACTGTACATAGCTTTTATGAATCTCCTTCAAACACACATCTTGCTTAAAAATCAGCAAGAGAAGTAGACTGAATTATTTTGTTCCACATTTACCACAAACTCTGAGTTAAGGACTTCTTGTAAAAGAAGTCAGACAATCTAGAAAACCGTGAAGTTGGCAGTCTGAGATACTGGTGTTATAGATGCTACAGCTATAAGAAAATGTATGTTCTCATTGCACAGCCATATTAAACAGCTCAGGAATCTAGTCTGTGTGTGTGAACCCAAGGAGGATAGGTTACACAAAATAGCATTTGCATTTGGCAAATCCTATGGAAATAAGGAAATTATGCTTTGACATTATTTTGCTTGTAAACTTTTGCCATGGCAGAGCTATTGTCAGACCTGTGAATTCTGGTGTGGCATTCAGTAAGGATTATGTGTATGGAAAAAAAAAAATCTGAAGAGAGATTGGAAAGAGATTGTTGACCTTGGAAAGAAGGTAAATAAGAGGACACGATAAAAGTATATAAAATAATGAATAGTCTAGATAGTGTTGATTTGGAAGCATTTGTTGTCCCTGTCTCTCAACAGGGGGGGGAAAAGGGGGTGGGGGGGAGGGATATTCAGTTAAATTGAAATGTAATTTCAAAACTGATAAAATTATTATTCCCCCCCCCCACACACACACACACTGCTACCAAGGTGAAGAATTTAACAAGAATCAGAGTGCATGGACATTTATATGGGTAACAAGACCAGCCAGAGTTACAGTGGTTAATGCTAATAACATTTTTGAAAGGGATGTAACCTCAGGCTTCAGGACTTAAACTGAACTCTGTTAGGATGAAACCTTCATGGAAGGTAGACTCAGGGCTGGCTCCAGCATTTCTGCCGCCCCAAGCGCAAAAAAAAAAAAAAGCCGTGATCGGTGGTGGCAGTTCAGCGGCAGGTCCTTCGCTCCTGGAGGGAGTGAGGGACCTGCCGCCCCTGAATTGCCGCAGGTGCCGCCCCTCTCCCTTGGCCGCCCCAAGCACCTGCTTGTTAAGCTGGTGCCTGGAGCGGGCCCTGGGTAGACTATCCCTACTCTGTCTACTGTGCAGTTTCTTGCACTTTCTTCTACAGCATCTGGTGCTGGCTGTGGTCAGAGACAAGTACAAGTGGACTATATAAAGTACAGGTCTGGTCCAGTATGGCAATTTGTAGATTCCTATATTCTCACGGGCCAGAGAAATGGAGTATACACAATAGAAATTTTTAGGAAACTGACTATTGTCACCAACCATGATGGGGGATCTCTGCTCCAGATGTTAATGAACCCATGCCTGCACACACCCAGCTCAGCAGTTATCAGACCAATTCTAGTAATAATCCTTTATTGGTATCAAAAAGAAAGAAGCTGCCTAATTGCATTGTGTGTTCCCTCAAAGGGACACCACCCATAGCCAGGAATGATCAGTTCCTATTGTCTAGCCTGAACAAAACAACTTTGGTATCCTCCCTTGAGCTACCAGTTTACCCATAAACAAATCTAGTGTTCTCCCTTGAACCATTGTTCTTTCCCCACAAAAACCCCTACTCAAGCTCAAATAAAGTGCTCTCATGCCTGGATCCAAGATCTGCATCAGTTCCATTGGGACTTCATCTTCTCCTGATGGATCATGCTGCCTGTCTCCTGATTCTCAGCTACCACCACCACCTGGAAACTCTGATCCATTCAAGCTTCATGGAGTGGTGAGAACCCAGCTTTCTCTCAGTATAGCCTTCTGACCCTGACTTGTGTGATCAGTTATAGTTTTCTAAACCTGACTTATCAAATGTAAGTTAGATTTAATATTATAACTATTGTTTGTTTCGCTCCCCTTGTATGGTTACCTGAGGCTAGTGACCCCACTGGGCCATCCTTCCTCTCAGACTGTTATTTGATTTGTTATTTTCAGTGTAGGGGTATAAGTTATCCAGCCCATAAGAAAATAGGTTTTAAATTAGCATCTTAATGTCTCTGATGTGAAGTATTTGGGATCAAGGCTAAATACGCTGCCCATCCTCTCCCCAAAATAATACTAAACTACATCACAGGTGCTCATGCTGGTGTTGGGGTGGACTTACTTACATTATTCCATCAGGTATTTTCAGAAGATTATAATTCTCTAGCACATAGTGCCTTCTAGTGGACACTGCATTAAAAACTCTCAGATTAACTATTTAGTTACCTTTATAATAGCAGTTCAGATGTTAGGGCTTTAATGGGCCACATGCTGCTTTGAAAGTGTGGTTATTGCACAAGGCACTCTGACTCTGTTTACAATTAAGGAAATTAATGAGATAGAAGCGTAGAAAAGGATTTGTTTCTTTTAAACCCTGCTGTAGTCAGATGGGACTTGATGCTTCCTGTGATTTTTTTTCTGACTAACGTAGCGTTAATGAAATTAGATCAGTAGGAAAATAAAGCATGGAAACAAAAAACAAACAAAAAAACCTGAGGAATAGTCATGCAGGGAGCCCCAAGTCTTAAAAATGATTGAAAGGGTATTTTCTCCCCTGAACATACGTACACAACAGTTTAGGTAGGATACATTCAGACATTTTGCTAGACTGCTAAAATAGTATATATGAAGCGCCAACTTCCTATTTAACATAAAGTAGAAAGACAAGAGGCCACCCCAAGTAGCTTACAATCTCAAACAATCTGACAATGAATGTAGAAAGGGAACTGAAGTAAAGGACATAAGTGTTCCCAAGAACAGATTTTATTTATATTGCAGTAGTTGCTAGAGGCCCTGAAGGAGATCAAAGACCCATTGTGCTAGATGCTGTGCAAATGCATAGTAAGAGGCAGCCCCTCCTCTTACAGTCTAAATAGAGAAGACAAAGGGCAAGAGGGGACACAGAGGTAGAGAGATGAAGTGTCTCAATCAAGGTCACAGAGCAATTAAGTGAAAGGACCAGGAACATAATCCAGATCGCAGTTCAATGACTTATCAAATGGACTCCACTACATCTCAGACACAGTATGCAATTAAATACCCTTCTATCTGCCAGATTCATCAGACAGCAGTTCGTACCTGGAAAATATTGATCAGAGACCAACCCACTCGTTTCATGACTCCTACAGTGTTTTCCCTTTTTTTTTTTTTAGGATCAAATCAGAATACCCAGATGCTATATAGTGTAGTCTGCAAAACACTGCTGCAACACGCATCTCATATTTTGAGAGAGTATGCTACTGTGTTATATACACACGTATTAGAGCTGGTTGGAAAATTTCTGACATTTTTCCATTGGAAAATGCTGATTCATCAAAATGTTCCACAGGAATGTATAAATTCAAAGAAAGCTAAGGACAAAAATCAGGCAAGTTTCTGATGAAAGCTTGCCTGGTTTCCTGCCAGCTCACCTGCCTGGCTTCCCGGCAGCTTGCCTGGCAGTTGCTGGGACTCCCCAGACTGTGGCTGGCCAGCTCCCTGGACTGCCTAACTCAGGGGTAGGCAACCTGTGGCATGCGTGCTGAAGGCGGCACACGAACGGATTTTCAGTGGCACTCACACTGCCCAGGTCCTGGTCCGGGGGGCTCTGCGTTTTAATTTAATTTTAAGTGAAGCTTCTTAAACATTTTAAAAACCTTATTTACTTTACATTCAACAATTGCTTAGTTATATATTATAGACTTATAGAAAGATCTTCTAAAAACGTTAAAATGTATGACTGGCACGCGAAACCTTAAATTAGAGTGAATAAACGAAGACTCAGCACACAGTTTCTGAAAGGTTGCCGACCCCTGGCCTAACTTCTGAGGTGGCCAACTACCCACCCAGCTTCCTCCCTGGCGGGTGGGCTAGCCAGCTCCCCAGCTGGAAATGCTAGAAAAATTCACTTCTGGGTCTTCTGAAATGGAGTTTTTCTGTGGGAAATGTCACATTTCTGACTTTGTTCTGACCCAAAACAAATTATTTTTTGGAATTACAAAATTTCCCATAGGATGGAAATTCTGGTTCCTGAACAGCTGTTATTTTAGGTTATAAGCATGCAGAGTTATTTTTATTCTGCATATCACTATCTAGGTGCCAGATACAACACATCAAGAGTTGGCTGTGGTTGAAGGTTATACTACCACCAAAAGTTGGCAAGACTGATTGTACACAAGAACCAAATTGGAAGCCTTAACTACACTGCCGATAAAATAGTGTCTAAGACTGCTGTGAACACTGTTGCCAGATTGAGAGAGGGAAGCTGCATCAGAGAGATCCAGACAACTGAAGGGCCGGATCCAATTCTTAATCTCTGCATACGCCAGGAAACAAGAAAATTAAACTTCTTCACCTTTTACGAATCCCTGCTGCTTTAAGCACATACGGGTAGTCTTTTCACATCTTAATCAGCACGATGTTGGAGGAAACCACAGAATTAAACCACTGGCATAGCCAGCCCAGATTCTTAAACAGAGGAAGACAGCCAGTCTACCAGGGAGTTTAACACCTACTCCTAACAGTTTTATATATTCACTGGTAGAGAAAGGATTGTGTACGTTTCTTCTCTTCAAGCTACAACACAGAACAATCTTGACAAAGGCCATCCTGCCAGGTATAAGGATTTTTGTTAGTGTCTATAGCAGGGGTAGGCAACCTATGGCACGGGTGCCAAAGGTGGCACGCAAGCTGATTTTCAGTGGCGCTCACACTGCCCAGGTCCTGGTCCGGGGGGCTCTGCGTTTTAATTTAATTTTAAGTGAAGCTTCTTAAACATTTAAAAACCTTATTTACTTTACATACAACAATAGTTTAGTTATATATTATAGACTTATAGAAAGAGACCTTCTAAGAACGTTAAAATGTATGACTGGCACGTGAAACCTTAAATTAGAGTGAATAAATGAAGACTCGGCACACCACTTCTGAAAGGTTGCTGACCCCTGGTCTATAGGGTGACCAGATAGTAACTGTTAAAAATCAGAAGGGGGTAGGGGAAGAAGGGCTAACAGGTGCCTATGTAAGACAAATCCCCAAATAACGGGTCTGTTCCTATAAAAATCAGGACATCTGGTCACTCTAAGTGTCTAACCATTAATATCACACCCCAGAACACCACAGCTTCACTTTTATGACATACTGTGCATTCAAAACAGGGCACCGAAAAGAGACAGTATCCTAAGCTTCAAGAGACTGTTTGTTTATCAAATGTTGTTAATTACAAAGTAATACACACTGGGAAACATAATCCCAACTATACATACAAAATGATAAGGTCTAAATTAACTGTTACCATCAAGAAAGATCTTGGAGTTATTGCGGATAGTTCTCTGAAAACATTTGCTCTGTGTATAGTGGCAGTCAAAAAAGCTAACAATGTTAGGAACCAGTAGGACAGGGATAGATAATAAGACAGTAAATATCATAATGCTTCTATATAAATCCATGGTATGCTTCTACCTTGAATACAGCATGCAGTTCTGGTCACCTTATCTCAAAAAAAAAAAAAAAAAATTGGAAAAGCTACAGAGAAGGGCAATAAAAATGATTAGGGGTAGGAAACAGCTTCCCTCTGAGGAGAGATTGAAAAGACTTGGACTGTTCAGCTTGGAAAAGAGACGATTAAGGGGAGATATGATAGAGGGCTATAAAATCATGAAAGGTGTGGAGAAAAGCAAACAAAGACGTACTTCTTCACACAAAGCGCAGTCAGCCTGTGAGATGTTGTGAAGGCCAAGAGTATAAGTGGGTTCATAAAAGAATTAGATAAGTTCATGGAGGACAGGTCCAATGGCTATTGCCAGGACGGTCAGGGATGCAACCTCATCCTCTGGGAGTCCCTAAACTTCTGACTGCCAGAAGCTGGGCTTGGATGACAAGGGGATGGATCACTTGATGAATTGCCCTGTTCGGTTCACTCCCTCTGAAACATCTGGCACTAGCCACTGTTGGAAGACAGGATATTAGGCTAGATCAGAGATGGTCAAACTACAGCCTGCAGGCCACATCCGGCCCACAGGGCCCTCCTGCCTGGCCTGACCCGGTCTCTGCTGTGGGGGGGCAGCCAGGAGGGGGGGTTGGATGGGGCAGCAGGGGACGGTCAGGGGACAGGGAACAGGAGGGGTTGGATGGGGCAGGAGTCCCGGGGGGGCCGTCAGGGGTCAAGAAGCAGGGGGGCGGAGGCCAGGCCACACCTGGCTGTTTGGGGAGGCACAGCCTCCCCTAACCGGCCTCCATACAGTTTCTGAAACCCGATGCGGCCCTCAGGCCAAAAAGTTTGTCAGCCCCTGGGCTAGATGGACCACTGGTCTAACCTGGTATGGCCATTCTTATGTTAGACTGTCTTATATTGTCAGAACTGCTTTTCATGGAGTTAGTTGACAGCTACAGACAGAAGCACTTCTGCATTGTGCAGCATGTTGGCATGTGCACAATTCAGTTTGAGCACAGAGAAAACCTGGTTGAAATTCACCCTCTCCCCCAAGCACTTTTCAAAGAAACAGGGCACAGAGTTAGCCTGGGAACCAGGGGGGTGGGGGGGAAGGAGATATCAAAGGATACAGAGAGCTAAATGAATATAGAAGATAGGAAGAACCAAGAGTCCACCTCAGATTGATCCTTCAGGGTATGCTCACTTGTTCTTAGTAACGGTCTGCATCTAGAGTCACAGAAGAAGGCAAATAAATATCCAAGGATCATGACCAGCATACTTTAGAGGGAAAGGGCTGTGTGTGCGCACTCGCACATTGAATTCCTTATTGCACCTACTGAGACACTTTCCGATTGTCACTCCTTCATAATAATTGACTACCAGAGTTAGGAAACAGGACTGTTCACATGCTTAAAGTTAAGCACATGCACAAATGTTTGCACAATCAGTGCCTTAATCATGTTATGCTACATGTAAAAAACCCACCTGAAACAGATATAGTACCAGATAAAGCATATGATATACTGAGGGGAAAAAAACAGAACAAAACACCTTATTTTTCTCCTGAGCAATGCCAAAGCTCCTGCTACATGACAGACCAAACCCATTAGCAGTCAGACCCAGGATGCATAAAATAAATAAATAAATAAAAATCCACATTATTAATGGGACTTAAAACGTGACTATTGATGACAAATAAAGCAGAGCTTTACTATAATGGACAACACTGGGATCTCCAACAAGTCAGGCAAAAAAATTAATCAGCTTCTTATCAGAGGGTTACAAACAAATGTGTCATTTTAATAAGTTTGATATGCATACTATACAAGTGGACACCGGTGCATCTTGAGAGACAATTAAACACTGAGTAGGCTTTTCATCATGTCAAGATTCACTGGAAGTGTCTCTTTTCTCTGCCAAATTGATAGTTTTATTCCTTACAGAGGAGGGCTGAAGAGTCTCGCTCTTGCCTTCCTAGAAGCCTAAATCCTCCCATATTTAACATGTCATTTTAATCAAAAAATAAATTCTAAACCAGACCCAGATCTGTAGGCAATTGCTCCTCAAGTCTTTGAGCACAGCAGGGATGGTAGCAAGCAGGATAATTAGAGCACCTTTGATAATCTCATTTTAAGTGCTTTTAATTTTATTGTGCGTACAAGGTCTTCATATTGACTACATATGCCTGCTTAAAGTCATTTGCCAGAATCATTTCTGAATTAAAAATTAAGAGTATAACTTAAGATTTAATACATTATACACAAAGTTTCAGTAGTGGGAGTCTTGGGTTCTTATCATATAGACATATGGAGCTCCAAACAAGTTACTTAGCCATCATTACCTTATTATTATTGTTTGTATTAAAGCAGTGGCTGGAAGCCTCAGTCAGGATCCGGATACCGTTGTTTCATGCTAGAGCTGAGCACATAATTGATTTCCAAACTAGAAAACCCAAAACAATTCAGTTAATTACAAACTGAAACTGACTATTTTTTTTTTCTCATTAATAAAAGTCATCCAGCTCAAAAGGGTGTTTGTTTAGAAAATGCTGCTTTGAAACTTTTCAATTTTTGCAAAGCAAATCATTTCAACATTTCATACATTTTCACGTTCAGTATTTTCTTGGCCTAAGCTACTTGCCGAAATTTTCCCCAAATAGGTTTGTGCCCCCCAAAAATGCATTTTTGGCAAATTTACTATTTTCTTAAAAAATGTACAGTGTAGAGAACAGAGCTGGGCAACAAACACATGGTGAGACACAGTTCCTCCATAAACAGCTCAGTCTCATAGAATAGTAGGTCTGGAAGGGACCTTGAGAGAGAGTCCAGCATCCTGTGGCATTACAATGGTAGAACCAAGTAAACCTGGACTGTCCCTGACAGGTGTTTGTCCAGCCTGTTCTTAACAACCTCCAGTGATGACAATTCCATAGCCTCCTTTGGAAGCCTGTTCCAGAACTTAAACTATCCTTATAGTTAGAAAGTTTTCCCTGGTATTTAAATTGAAATTCCTGGTATCTAGATCTCTTTTGCTTCATATTAAGCCCATTACTACTTGTTCTACCTTCAGTGGACACGGAGAACAATTGATCACCATCCTCTTTATAATAGCTATTAACATATTTGAAGACTGTTGTCAGGTTCCCTCGGTCTTCTTTTCTCAAGTCTAAGCATCAAAAAGATCTCACAAAACTAAGTGATTGGGCAACAAAATGGCAAATGAAATTTAATGTAGATAAATGTAAAGTAATGCACATTGGAAAAAATAACCCCAACTATACATACAATATGATGGGGGCTAATTTAGCTACAACAAGTCAGAAAAAAGATCTTGGAGTCATCATGGATAGTTCTCTGAAAATGTCCACGCAGTGTGCAGAGGGGGTCAAAAAAAGCAAACAGGATGTTAGGAATCATTAAAAAGGGGATAGAGAATAAGACGGAGAATATATTATTGCCCTTATATAAATCGATGGTACGCCCTCATTTTGAATACTGTGTACAGATGTGGTCTCCTCATCTCAAAAAAGATATACTGGCACTAGAAAAGGTTCAGAAAAGGGCAACTAAAATGATTAAGGGTTTGGAACGGGTCCCATATGAGGCGAGATTAAAGAGGCTAGGACTCTTCAGCTGGGAAAAGAGGAGACTAAGGGGGGATATGATAGAGGTATATAAAATCATGAGTGATATGGAGAAAGTGGATAAGGAAAAGTTATTTACTTATTCCCATAATACAAGAACTAGGGGTCACCAAATGAAATTAATAGGCAGCAGGTTTAAAACAAATAAAAGGAAGTTCTTCTTCACGCAGCGCACAGTCAACTTGTGGAACTCCTTACCTGAGGAGGTTGTGAAGGCTAGGACTATAACAGAGTTTAAAAGAACTGGATAAATTCATGGTGGTTAAGTCTATTAATGGCTATTAGCCAGGACGGGTAAGGAATGGTGTCCCTAGCCTCTGTCTGTCAGAGGATGGAGATGGATGGCAGGAGAGAGATCACTTGATCATTGCCTGTTAGGTTCACTCCCTCTGGGGCACCTGGCATTGGCCACTGTCGGTAGACAGGATACTGGGCTAAATGGACCTTTGGTCTGACCCGGTACGGCCTTTCTTATGCCCAGTTTTTTAACCTTTCCTCATGGATCAGTTTTTTAAACCTTTTATCATCATTTTTGTTACTCTCCCCTGGACTCTCCAATTTGTCCACATCTTCCTTAAACTGTGGTGCCCAGAACTGGATTCAGTACTCCAGCTGAGGCCTCACTAGTCCCAAACAGAGTGGGAGAGTTACCTCCCATGTCTTATATACAAGACTCCCAGACTGATATTATACCCCAGAATGATATTTGCCTTTTTCGCAACTACATCACATTGTTGACTCATTGTTGATTCAGTTTGTGATCCACTATATCCCCAGATCCTTTTCAGAAGTACTACCACCTAGCCAGTTACTCCCCAGCTTGTAGTTGTCTGTTTGATTTTTCCTTCTTAAACATAGTGCTTTGCACTTGTCCTCATTAACAGTCTAAATAGACATGATGGACAAAGAGTAGGAAGGGAAACAGAGGCAAGTGAAGCACCTTTCCCAAGATAACACAATAGGCTAGCGTCAGAGCTGAGATTAGAAACCCAGGTGTCCTGACTCCGAGCCCAGTTTCCTATTCTCTAAAGCAAGTCAGATCACATTGGTAATGTTTTCATGGTAGCTTTTCCTGGTGTAAGACATTATGCAAGTTGCAGGACAACCATGAATGTGACCCATTAAATTTTCACTGCTTTGCAGAGAAGTCAAAATCTTTCACAGGCTTTTCTTCATTGTTCCCATTTAATACCTCCTCCTAATTCTCCCGCACATTGGTTTCTTACTAAGGGCATAGCAAGACTTGAGGCAAATGATTATGTTCAGATCTAAGCTACAAAGTTTTGTCTGCCTAGCTCTGTTGGTTAGGGGTGCAGAAACACTACATCCACTAGTGACATAGCTATGTGATAACTCCCAGTGTAGATACAGCTATGCCAACAGAAGAATGTAGACGAGGCCTAGTTCTAGATTGTTATACCCACTTGGAGAGGGGTGGCACACCTCTCAGGAGTTCCCCTTGGTGGCATGTGTGTGCGCCTGGCCTTTCTCTCCCTGTAGCCCTCCTTGGGCTCAGGTCCTTAATTAGTCTTATAGTCTTCAAATGGTCTCAGTCCTGGTATTGAATCATACACCAGGGTGACCTCCATGGAGTCAATGTCCTTGCCCTCTCTAGGCCTTTCTGGCCCCAGCACTCCTGCTGGGCCACTAACAGAGTTCAGCTCCCCTTCTGGGATGAATCAAAGTCCTGGTCACTTCCCCCGTGGTCAATTGAGGGGACCCAGGCCCAACCACTACTTCAGGCCCCAGCCCAGGAACCCTATAGATATCTGCCATGTCTCTTTATCTATGCTGTATCGCTGCTAGAATTGCCTGGGCTACTTCCCCACAGCCCCAGCATATTCTTCACCGTTACCTAAGGGCCTTGTCCTGGTTGAGTCCCAGCAGCCAGCCAGGAGCTCCTTCTCACTCTCCACAGTCTCTGCCAGCACTGCTTTGTTGGAGGTCCTGTAGTTCCCTCCCTCAGTTAGGCACACCTCCAACTCCAGCAAGGAACTGAACTCATTCTGGCCCTGCAGCTCTTTTTATACTAGCCTGCTGGGCCCTGATTGGCTGCCTCCCCTGAAGCCTCTCTAGGCTGCTTGGAGGACCCTACTCTACTGCCGGAGGGTCTCAAAGAGTCTGGAACACCCTGTCACACCACTAATTAAAGTTGCCTGAAATTTAGAACTCTTTGGGGGCAGGGACAGTCTCTTAGAGCATGTCTACACTAGAGAATTAGATTGACCCAATTATGTCACTCATATCCATACCCCTGAGTGATGTAGTTAAGCCAACCCAAGTCCCAATATAGACTTTGTTAGGTCAATAGAAGAATTCTTCCCTGGACCTAGCTATTGCCTCTGAGGGGGGAGGATTTACTACAGAGACAGGAGAACCCCTTCCTCTCTACAGCAAGTATCTGCACTGAAGCAATACAGTGGTGCCGCTGTTACTTTTTAAGCGTAGATATAGCCTCACTTTGTGTTTGGGCCCTGTACAATTTCAATTACAGCCTCTGAATGCTACCGAAATAATAGGAATTGTATAATTTGACAAATTTAGCCTCCTCCATCTCGGGGAATACCTGGAACCAGATTGCAGTTTCCTTAATATTGTCTGTCATGATCTTGCTTTCAAATGCTTTAATGGATGGGTTGGTTACAAATACTCAGAATTAGAGCTGTGATTAGTTGTGACTGGTTGGCTAAGTTCCAGGACAGGGTTTCTTCTCCTTGATTAGCTGACAGCACAAGCGATCCTGATGCAAGTTGAAGATTTAGTTTCCACAAATGATTGCACTTTGCTCCCGTAGCTCAATTACTCAAACGTTCACGGAAAGAAAACACGAACGGGGCACGAGCCTGGATGCAGCAAATTTATTTCAATGTGCAACTGGTTCTGCAATAGCCAGAGCCTTCCGGAGCCTCGGTGATCGATGTGAAAAGAATGGGGGAGGAGGAATAAAGGCAACCAAGCTACCTTTGTGTCCCCCTGTATTCTGGGTCCAGCTCCTGGTCGAAGTAAGTGCAGCCAAATGAGGATGGTTCAACTTATACTTGACTGCCTATAGCCTGAAGGATCTGTTCCAGAACAATGATGAGAATACAGCAATGCCCCTGATCACACCCCTTCGGCCAGAAGTTCTGCAAGCTTCATGGGGGTGCTGTCATGTACTGTAACGAGGCTGGAACAATGCAAATTCCCACACATTGTCTCTACACATTTATTTACTGCCCATTCCAGTCCCATTTTAGCAAACACTGTGTTTCCTCCCGCCCCACCAAGCACTGAACAAATTGTTGCTTCTCGTAGCACACAAAATTAAAAACAAAGGTTTATTGAAATTGAGGCATATTTAAAAACAGGTTGGCATTTCATTCCATAATTTATCTTAAAAACTATGAAATTGCTCCACTGATGGCAGCTAACCAATTAAAATGTGCAATGTTACATTAACAGAGCAGCATCAGTCTGTTCCAGCATGGCTCGGTTTAAAGTTCGGTTGTAAAACCAATTTACATGCTATCCCCTGGGCCACCATTTCAAATGCCAAATGCTAACACACCGCACTGACACTACATTCGCCGGTAGGACTGAGCAAATACTCCAGGAAAGGTAAAGATTAGAATTCAAAGTCCACTTCTGTCATGTCTGTTGCCCAAGTAACTTTATCTCGGTGGGTTTTGCTGTAAATTTTCCCCAGTGGAACACCCCAATTTACACACCTGGCAAGAATTATTACTTAACATTAGTATGTTCACACACTAGGTATGCATGGAGCATTACAGAGAGATTAAAGACACTGTTCCTACTACCCTGGAGATAACAGCTCTTTGAAATCAATGGGAGTTTTTCAAATGGGACTTAGGCCCTGATTCAGAAAAGCCCTTGAGCTTGTGCTTAAGGGCCCTTTGAAGCTAAGGAAGGATTCCTATTGAGTTTGATGGGCTTTGGATAGTATCTTAAGAGATGAACAGCCTCTTACGATTAAACTTGTCCCTTAATGAAGAAGTCTGCATGTAAACACATCAAATGGCCAGTTAGACATATAATGTGCCCGTTGCTCAGATATACACTTTAACTGCATGCACAAATGAAGACTTGCTCCCGCAAATGCTTATTCATACAGATAGCCTATAGACATAGGTGACTAGACCTTACTCATTCAAGCTAATGCTATTGAAATAAGTTGGCCTGATCGCAGCTGTATATTCCCATGGAAATAAAAGGGGCTACTCATTTGAGGATTTGCAATACCAGGACCTATGAGCACAAGGGTGTGCACATTTTTGTTCACCGAGTTCTGGAAAATCCAGGCAAGAAAGTTTAAGCGATTCACCAATGTTGCACAGCAAATCAACTGCAAAGCCAGATTTAGAATTTAGGATGTGTCCATACTGTAATAACGGGGTGATTTGCAGCTTGAGCTGACATAACTGAGCTACCTTGGGTCCCGGAGCAGCGAAGCTGCGGCAGCACAAACTTCAGCACAGGCTGCTCAGAATCATGGGTAATTACACCCAGGACTAGCCCATGCTGAAGCATGCCTGGGACTTCACTACTTTGGGACCCTAGGTAGACATACTCTTACACATTTCTGGCTGCTAGTCCGAAGGTCAGTCCAATAGACAGGTCACCTTCAACTTTTCCATTTTAACGTAGCAACTGCAGAGTTGTCCCCATATCATTCAGGTTGCTCTTATATGTTCTGCACAGATGATCATAGAATCATAGAAGATCAGGGTTGGAAGAGACCTCAGGAGGTCATCTAATCCAACCCCCTGCTCAAAGCAGGATCACCCCCAACTAAATCATGATTCATTCACTATTCTCCGCTTCCGATAGAGGAAGCAGAAGATTGAAACCACACCAACACCACGTTACTCAAAACTTCTGCAGTCACCAGTAATTTACACTGCTAAAAAGAGTGCTTGTTTGGCCTGATCTACACCACAGATTTTGTACTAGTATAACTGTCAGCTAGGGGTGTGATTTTTCACTGCTATACTTGCACCAGTACAACCCCTTAGTGGGGATGCAGTTACACTGGTATAGCCATGCCTGTTCAAAGATCTTCGGTGGTGTGCTGGTGGTTACCTAGTACTACAACAGACCTGTTTGTTCTAGTGTAGAACAGGCTTTTGGCTGGGATGCTGTCTTTTGCTAGGAAGATCAAAACACCCCAGATCCATTTAGCCGAGTAGTCTTGTTGAAGAACTTGGAACAGTCATTTCCAGCCTGGCTTCCTCTACAGCAGGGGTCGGCAATGTTTGGCACGCGGCTTGCCAGGGTAAGCACCCTAGCAGGCCGGGCCAGTTTATTTACCTGCTAATGCGGCAGGTTCGGCTGATCGCGGCCTCCACTGGCCGCACTTCGCCGTCCTGGGCCAATGGGGGCGGCGGGAAGCCGCGGCCAGCACATCCCTCGCCCGCGCCGCTTCTCGCCGCCCCCATTGGCCCGGGATGGCAAACTGCAGCAGGGGCCACGATCGGCCGAACCTGCCGCGTCAGCAGGTAAATAAACTGGCCCGGCCCGCTAGGGTGCTTACCCTGGTGAGCCGCGTGCCAAACGTTGCCGATCCCTGATCTACAGAAATTGATTCAAGCAGACTATTCCAAATGGCATTCAAAAGTGAAAGTCTGATGCGTGACCGTCTCACTACACAGTACAAGCCATATTCCCATCTCACTTACACTAGTGCAAAAAAAGGAGCAACATATCAGTGGAAACCCCGGGTAAGTTGGAGGAGAATCAGGCCCTATGTAGCTAGATATACTCCTCTATTAAATACATTGACATGAATAGCCTGATCCTATCATTTTCAGTTCCTTTCTATTATTCTAGCTGCCCACCACTTGGCCTGGCTAGATCCTGACTGAGGAGCCAGAACTCGGACTGAAAAGCAGGACTATAGAATCAGACCCTTAACGTATGGGCTGTGATTATCTTTAAATAATTGGATAACATCTGATATTCTGTTTCTTAGTTCATCTTGGTACAGAAGTGGAAGCAAAGTGGCGATCCAGGGTCACCTCACCAGACACTCTGACGGGAACACACACCCCTTTCTGAACCTATGATCCACGAGCACCTTCAGCTACCATTGCAGGGTAATCAAAGTGTTGTATAATCGAAAAGTCTGGGCTGTCAGACCTTCCATCAGAGCCTGAAGGTACTTATTAAACAATGGGGTCTGCAATCAAAATGCCATAAATTAGCTTTCAGGATCCACCTCCACTCCACCTCCTCTACTTAGTCAAGTGGGTTCCCCAAATCATCAGTTAGCAGAAACTCAGCAAGACGATAAGACGGCAGGAACCTTCTCCTGTATTTTCCGGAATGACTCTAATACCATAAAATTTTTCATCCTCTACTAAGTAAATCAGCAGAGCCCAAACTCTTCTGAGAGCTATACTGGCAACTTTCCAGGAGCCTGCGAGCTGCACCAAGACTGCTCAAAACATTGCAGTTGCTCTCACTGTCTCTCCCCATGATGGATACAGGACCTGGAATGCAATGACTCATCTGGAACCTGGACTGCTGGGCTGCTCTATTCATTATCACTTATATTACAGCAGTAGCCAAAGCACCCCTTGTGCTAGGTGCTGTACAGACATGTCCCAAAGAACTTACTGTCTAGAAGATGCCAGCTAGACAGAGGGTGAGGGGAAAGGCTATCAGAGACAAGTGTCTGATGGAGATGATGGATTGGCACACAGTGCTAGTGACATGCTTTGTTCTTATTATTGGGCTGGGGCAAGGAGGGAAAGCTGAGGATAGCAGCAAAGGGACCAACCCCAGTCAGCAGGCAGAAAATAAGTGTCCAGAGTCCCACTGGTAAAATACAATTGGCTGAAATTACTGGTATCCAGGGGCTGTGACAGCTCATGGGGCAGGACCTTCCTCACTCCACTGTTTCATTGCATCTGTCAGTGGCCAGCAGGTTCTCTGCCTCCATCCCAGCAAGTTCCTGCTTTCCCACCCATAGTTCAGGTGGCAGGCTTGGTGGGTGCTTGGGACTTAGTGCTCAGAAGAGAGGTGAAGGAGGGAGACTGAAGATGGGGCAACCATGGACTGCCCTTTGCCTTGTTCTGCTCTGAGGAAAGGAGAATGAACCTCTTTTTTTGTTTGACCTGCTCCCCTCAATTTGAGAACAGCCATGACTGCTGACTCACTGAGCTTCTGCTGTATGCCAAGGGGGTTGCTTCTGTTTTCACTGGAGTTGAATGAAGATTCTTGGAATAGGGAGGACAAAGGAAGTTGGCCCAAGGGATTGTGGGATACATTTGGGACTCCCAGAATTTGAGTCAGGGGGCTGCATCTACACTGCAAAACAATAAGGCTTGAAACCTGGGTCAGGGCTTGAAACCTGGGTCAGAACTTGACCTGGGCTTGGACCCGCCAGCCCCGCAGAGTCCTAGGAACCAAGGTCCAAGCCCAAATCTGAGATATGTGTGTGTAGATGGAAGGGGGTTGCAGCCTGGGCCCAAGCCTGTGTCTAAGCCTCGGCTTCCATAGCGGTGTAGACATAACCTTAGTGCCACTCACCAGGAAATACATAGTGGGTTTGAGAGAGGTGATACTTCACACTTCACTGCAATCCCACTTCAAGTTTGGCAGTTTTAGCATTTTTCTGTGGAGCTTTATTTATTTATCGGTGTCCTGGTATTTGGGGGTTTTAGTCTTTAAGAATCCAAACCTCTCCTTAGGTTTTGAAGTGTTTTGAGATGAACTCCTTCAGCCACGAATCTCCCAGTGACACTTTGCATGGTTTTTCCACACCAGTGGCTTTCTAATAGCAGGAGAGAGGAAAGAAGTGCTCCATAAAATAGCATTAAACAAGGAGGCTCCGTGATAATTAAAGTGGGACCATAGATGAGGGAACACTGAGTAAAACCTGCAGGAACATCTCTTTGGGGTATTTCAAACAGCTTTCTGAAATAACATTTCTGTCTCTTTCTGGAGCTTATTATACATTTGCTGCACATTAAGCAAAGGCTAAATTAATTGGAAGAACAAAGGTAATTTGTTGAGGGTTAGAATGAGGCCACGGATGCTCATTTCCTTCATTGGAGAAAAACATTTTTCTTGAACTGATCTTTACTGAAGACCTATCCTGAATTTGGCATCAATGGGGAAAGGGACATGAGACTAGAACCTGCCTCTGTCTACCCCCACCAAATCATGCATGGATGTTACTCCCCCCCCCGTTCTGCCTTCCATCAAGCCTGGTGACAAGATAAAGCAGCAATTGAAGAGTCTCTTTCCTGCCTCCTCTCACCACCTGGCAGTAGACTGCTTGGATAAGATCTGCCAAATTCACTATGTGAGCATTAATCATCAACACCACGATGGGTCTGCGTGAGACCCGTACCAATGTTCAGCCTGTCAAATAGATCATCTCCCTCTTGCTTGTTCTCCACAAGTGGCTGGAGATTTGTAAACACCTTATTAAAACAGAACAGAATATCATCCGTCAGCACATCCTGAAGATGGACTTTGAGTCCCGGGGTTTGCATTAGTAAATACGGCACTTGTCAACAATGGGTTATTGCTCAGCACAAAATAGCCAAGCTTTATCTTTTTACCCTTTGCAAAATCACTGACTGTTTTTTATTAGGTCTTTGACAAATGGCAGTCTAAAATAGCTCTGCATAGCCCCAGCATCCCAAGGCAAAAGAGGTGCCTGTTGAACCATTTGCCCTTCTGGGCAAATTATTATTTAGTGTATTACTGTGTCTCCAGCTGAGATCAGGGCCCCAATGTGCAAGGTGCTGTACACACACACATAGTGAGGCAAGCCCAGCCTGCACAGGGACTGTTGCACCAGTTTAACTTAAGGTGTGATTCCAAACCAATTGAGTCCAACTGAAGAAAGTGCAATATAGACGGATTTCTCTTTAATAGTGGCTTATTCTGATTTCCCTTAAACTGATTCCTAATCTACTCAAACCAAGTGCAAGTAAGTTGTTTTTAAACCATAATAAGCGTGCCTGTACCTTCGTCACAGGTTGGACTAAGTCAGCTTAAAATACCACTTTAAACGGACACAGTTTGCTCGCACAGATGAGCCCACAGACCCTGCCCCCAAAAGCTTACACTATAAATAGACAAGCCAGATGAATGGGAACCAGAGGCCCAGAAACAACTGGTCCAGGATCACCTAGCACATCAGAGGCAGAGCCAGGAACCCAGAGGTCCTGACTCCCAGTCCTGTGCCCTTTCCCCCAGACCAAGCTGCCTCCTCAATATTTATAGCTGATTTACCTTTGCTTTTACCTTCTTTTCCACAGACACTGATGTACTATCAGATGGAGTCTTTACCCAGGAAATCAAATTCAACCACGTGTTTCTCCCCATTGAGCTCCAGATGCAATTAACATGCTCTATTCTCCAACAGCATCTGCCATCTCCCCTTCTTTTTCATTGCCTGCTCTCAGAGCCGCCTTACAAACAGGACAGCATTCCTGTTGCCTTTAGCCCCAGTACATCATGCTACAGTGACATTACATCCTTCTTTACTAGAAAGGGGACAGGGAGACTTTGCTTAAAAGTAGCTGCGTCTCTTTTTGGGGTCTTTCTCCTTTACAAACTCCTCTCCAAATGCAGAAAGAAAATTTAAAAAGAAGGGTTGGCCACAATTCAGGGTCATTTTGCTTGTGCCAGTGTTTATCTAAACTAAAACTCAAATCTGGGAGACCTTCACAGATATCATCATTCAGCTTTTCTGGGGAAGACTTTCTGGCCCAGGGACATTGTTAATGGAATGTAGAAGGGGTCACTTAATTTGCCACTTAATATCCAACCTAGCGAGCTAAGGCTGGCCCTGTCTAAAGCTGTTCAGTTGTCTGTGTGAAATGAACCTAGTGGCATCCACCAGATTAACTCACCACTACTTTGCTTCTTACTGGAATCTCAGCAAGGAAACTGAAGTCACACAAAGCCAGGAATGCTGACTCCCAATCCAGCGCCAAAGGGGTGTGAAGAATGAACACGCCATGACAGATTAACTCTTCTAAAATTTTTTAGTCAGTATGTTAAGAGTCATATAAACCCTTTATCTTTACAATCAGATTGAGTTTGCTTCAGGCTAAAGCCTCCAGTCAGGTCAGTTAATATTCAAAGGCATGATGCTAAGGACACGCAAAGGGCAGACAGCTCTTGGAATGGGGGCAGGAAAATCTGAGGTGGGAAAGGTGAGACGATGGATAGAGAAACAAATAGAGCACGATACACTTCACAATTGTCAGAAGAGAACAGGATGGAAATTATTTATCCAAAGCCCTGAATGAATGGATTTGGGATAGAGACAATAGAAAAGGCAGGAGGGCCACCACATTGTTGAGGGGCATCTGATATGATAAAAAGCTAGGCACATCAAATAAAGCAGGAAAAGTACAATAGGTCTCTGAGTGAGGAAGAGGAAAGTAAGGAGAGGACTCAAGACACTTGAAAGGGAAGACTGCAGCTCTGATGTACTCTCTGCTAAAGTGGCAAGGAAGAACAGCACAAGCTGGGACAGGGCATCCATCTGTAGAAACAGAAGAGCTAGATTTATTATGCAGAGCGTTTTTGTTCTAATCTGATCTCTGTCTTTCCTAAACAAATCTTGTTTCTAATTTAGATCACGGAGTTTCAGGTCATTAGGGAATGTCTCACAGGCTATCCTGGACAACCTCTAGGCAGAGATTTTCAGAGTTACTTAATTAATGGGAACGGGGCACCCAGATCCTTTAGATTGCTTTTGGAGTCTCAGCCTGAAGCTCTAAGAAGATACATTAACAAGAGGTATAGAGGGAAGGGAGATGGGAGCATCTCAGGATTCTCAGTTGAATGGGCATAGACTAAGGACTCCTCTCTTGAAGCTGTGCTCTTGCAGGCTGTGGACTGATGGGTGTACAAAAATTGTCTACTGATCACAGACAAGCTCTGAGTTTTAGGTGGCAATCCCTAGAGTTGACAAATTGACAGGCAGGGTAAGGAATCTTCCACTGCCATTGACAATGCTCTAACAGCTCTGTGGATAAATACAGGACTTTCTCTTCCAGGTTTGTCAACCTAGGACCTGCCACCAACACTGTATTTTGTTTCCCCACCTCCTTGCCCTTTTAAATTTGACAACGCAACTCAAGGGGTATGTTATGTTCACCGAAAACACAGAGAAGGTAGATTAAAAACATACAACACTCTTTCAGGAAGGTTGAGTGTAACTCTTCTTTATTTCTTAAAATCCAAAACCTTAACATGCAAGAACCAAAACCAGAGAGAGACAAAGCAGAGAGGTACAACTCAACCCATCTTGCTGTAGGCTGGATTTTTGCAGACTGACTGCTGAAAGACCTAGATTTCATGCTTCTCTACAGAGCCCTGTAGTGTGCAAGTGGGAACAGAAAATCATCTGAGAAGTTAAAGTGATAGTTTATCATTTTAACACTGTTTTCAGTACACCACAGGGTACGGAATCAGTCCTGGAAAAGCACTGTGAGGAAGGACTAGGGGAAGCAGAGGCCTGGGAGCTGAGAAATCTGGATTCTACACCCAGATTCTGGTGGAAACTTACTCTGTAACCTGGCCCATTACTCAGCCTCCTTAGGCCTCATGTCCCCCTAGCCGGGAAATTCCTCATAGACATGATTCCAGGATGAAGTCCTTATTTCCTTAGGCTTGAAGGCACCACAGAGCTGCAAAGTATTATTACAGATCAGTGTGCAAGAGAAGACGAAGTAGGAAAGTGGACATCAGCCATTGCCAGAGACACCTTCCTGTCACCCCAGGATGGTGAGTTAACCTGCCAGTCTGCTCAGGAGGTACACAGGGAGTCACAGCTATAACACACGAAATGTGCTATGTCCCCCTATTACAGCTGCGGGAAAGGTGGGACTTTCTGAATTCTGAACTTTGGAATTATGAGAGGGGTCCTGAGGGGTCAAGCTGGAAAAGAAGTTGGCACAGCCAGGCAATGTCTCTATAAAACCGGTGCCCATTTAAAAAGGGAGGGGGGTGCGGGTGACGGCAAAGGGAGGTGGCTGGGGACAAGTTCAACTGAACAAGGATGGAAAGAGTAACCTTTGGTGAGTGACAACTGAGGTGATGTGGATCCATGCTAATGAAGGGGCTTGAATTATTCATGTGCAATCCATTGCAAAGAAGGTTCGCCTAATAACCTTTCACAGTATCTCCCTGGGGCAAGAAGTCTTGCAAGAGACTTAGATTTGAAAGGAAAACAAAAGAATTTGGATCCTCCCATTCCCTCCCTCCCATGCTGCTTGGTGGTTAAAGACAGGGCCGGAAGCCTGACATCTTTCTCCAGCACTAAATTCACTTCAGTGGGGGAAAAGAATAAAAGGGATGACATTACCTGCTAAGAACTTCACACGTCCAATTGTGTCCGCAGCTATTGCAAGTCATATGATACAATACATAAAGTGCCCACTGACCCGATGTCTGCCTCTAACCTGGCACAGGGGAATGAATTATGGACACAGCCTTGACTTCTAAAAGGATGACAAAGGATGCCCAGGATTGTCATTTCTTGTGGATGGATGGAAAGATCCCCAATATCCGGCTGCCCTCCATTGCTATCAAAGGGCAGCAGGAAATGCAGACGCATGCAGGCAATTCAGTGGAATCATTTTCCCCAAAGGGCAAGCGTGCACTAAGTCAGGAGACCACTGCAGGGGGATTGGCTGCACAAAACATTGGTTGTCTCATTTGTCCTCGGTTGTTGAGAAATCCAGAGGGCAGCACTATTTGTAATTGAACCATTGTGGCCTGTCCACATATAGTACCCATCACATGCAAACCGGGACTCCTGAAATGTCCATCCCATAGCACCCAGCACTATGGGAGGGAGCCAAAGATTTGAAATAGGGTGCATATGGGGTGACGATTACATTTATTTATCAAAAGCAACATCTTAGCCTCCAGTTCTCCATTCAGAAGTTCTGAGGTCAGTTTATAATTGATAACGCCAGGTTTGCAAGGGACAGAGATACACGTAGTTCTACAGTGAGAGACAATTGAGCAATCCCTGGTGGAAAACTCCTCAAACCTGAGAGATACCATATATGCAGTGCCATTAAGAGACCTACAGAGATGTGCTGATGTTTGTAACTGTCCAATGCTCTACCAAACAATGGGGGACAATTTTTATGTGAATTTAGTGCTCATGAAAGGTTCTGAATTGACAACCCTAGAGAATGAAACCCCTGTTAGTCCACAGAACAGGTATGGTGGCATGGCAAGCTTCCACCATATTGCCACACCTTAACATGCCTCAGCCCTAACCTAGATGGACCCTCTAAGGCAGGGGTCAGCAACCTTTCAGAAGTAGTGTGCCAAGTCTTCATTTATTCACTCTAATTTAAGGTTTCGCGTGCCAGTAATACATTTTAACGTTTTTAGAAGGTCTCTTTCTATAAATCTATAATATATAATGAAACTATTATTGTATGTAAAGTAAATCAGGTTTTTAAAATGTTTAAGAAAGTTCATTTAAATTAAATTAAAATGCAGAGCCCCCCCCCAGACCGGTGGCCAGGACCCGGGCAGTGTGAGTGCCACTGAAAATCAGCTCGCGTACCGCCTTTGGTATGTGAGCAATAGGTTGCCTACCCCTGCTCTAAGGATATAGTTCAGTCTCCGTGTTCATTCTGTTCTGGGTTTCTCTTCGGAGACTGCCAGCACTGGTACAATCAGCACCAGGAGTGTCCTGATTAAGAACCACCAGGTTCATATAAGTCATCCACTCATTGAATGGATGTCAGATAGCAACAGATCTTGGTCATTCTTAACCTGGGCTTGATTTGAACAACTAAATTGGACTGGAACCAGAGATGCATGGTTTGTAGCCCATTATCAATCTCCTTTAGCCTTCCATTCCCCCCATCCCCTCTGGGCCTCAGCCATTCTGTTTCAAGATTACATTCTTGTCAATAAAAGTACAACCACTTGATGTTGAAACTTCATTTCCTTGGACTTCCAGTCCAGGCAGTACTAAGCTCCAATCCTGTCCACACAAGTCTTCAGTTTTCAGGCAATTTCATACTTTTCCCAGTTCTTTTCTCCCTAGTAACAAAGAAATAAAAGACTGAATAAAGGGCCTGCAAATATTATTTCTCTCTCTCAAACACATTTGAGATGGGACCAAACCAAAAACCCAGCTCCAGATATCCCCCATCTCTTGGAGGTTTGGAATCCAGGATTTGGATTTCATACTCTTCTGTCTGGCACATATAAGAGGTCTCAATATTATGGTAGTGAGGAGTCATCTCTCTAGTGAAGCAAATCAAAATCTCTGCATCTGAGCATCCCCAGGTTTGGGTGTGTTCAGCCTGCAGGTCCAAATATTGTGACTTTGACTGATCTCCAATATATTCACATAGGCAAAATCAAGTATAAGGTGGATCTTACAAGGGGCTGCTAAGTACTTGTCAAAATGTAGCAAATTTCTGTGCTCCCTTGGAACCATAAGTTACCTTTCAATTTCTATTTCTTGAAGGAGATTTACGAAATTATGAAATATTAAATATTCACAAGTCACAATAGCAGCAGCTCGCAATCCCCGTTTTTAATTTACTGGGAACGCTTCTGCAAAGCCGCAGAGCTTCGGACAGAGCTGGAGGCGGCTGGTGCCTGCACACAGCCACTAGATGGAGCCACCGTCATTCATCAGGCTGGAATTCGGGGACGGGGATGAACTGTTAGGAGCAATAGAAAAAACAGTCTCTGGTGTAAATAATACATTTGCAATACTTGCAGCACATTTATACACTGGGAGCATTCTTCAAATACAGCTGGAATCTCTGCTATAATCAAAGGATATTGAGTACATTATGCAGCTTAAAATAGACCCCGAGACCAGTTACTGTAACTGTCGTTCATCTGCAAGGAATGTTTTACTAAGGGCATAAATAGTTCTTACTGTCTGTCAAGAGTTGATGTGGATCCTGGAGGGTAAATCTTAGCATCTAGCTCCCCTTTGAATAGATGGCTTCATTTACAATGCACAGGGCCCAAAGCAAGCCCTAGTGACTAATATTTTCAGTGCTAAGCTCCAGGACACCAGTGTACCAGCACCATTGGACTGAAGTATTAGTTTGCGAAGAGATGCTCTAGAAAAATGGACAGACACCGGAAGTCGCCTAGTTCAGATGTTCTGCAGAGGGATTCACAGCAGGGACAGGAAAAGGAAGGAAAGCGGGATTATTTCAAACCCTGTTTGGAACATATTTCAGAGAGCGCTTTTTAAATGAGCTCCATATGATCGGAGCTCATCTGTGAATCTGATACTCTACAGCCTAATTACCACTAAAATAGAACTGAGCAGGGTGAGTGCTGCTGAAAATCACTGGATGCACAGACCTAGAAATTGGACTACACTCATTACCCTCAGTTCAGGCCCATTATCAGCCGTATCTCATATTTAGATATGCTAGTGCCCAAAGGCCCTAAATAGCAATGAAGCTCTATTGCGTTAGATCATGTAGCGATACACATGAAGACCCAGTCCCTGCTCCGAAGAGTTTCCAATCAAATTTGACTTTGGCTCTGCAAACGTCCCACCAACACACAGCATCTGAACTGAGCAGCTTTCTGTGTGCGTAGACGAAGAGAATACACAAGGATGTGGGGTTCAGAAAGGTTTTATTGGCATGGTATTGGGGCTGACAGTCTTTCCCCATGTTATCCCTGGCCAGGAGAGGTTAGCAGACTCTAGCTATGAGATTACTCCCGCCAGAGACAGGAGAATGCTCCTCTGGATATGTCTACACCTCGTGCTGCGAGTGCGATTCGCAGCCTGAGGAGACATACCCGCGCTAGCTCTCACTGAGCTAACACACTAAAGATAGAATAAGCTGCAGCAGCACAAGCTGCGGGACGGGCTAACCGCTCTATGTAGATATATAGTGTCTGGGATGGGCACACGCTGGAGGTGGCTTGCCTGTGCTCCAGCTCGCACTGCTCAGCTACGTTTCCTTTTTAGCTCACTAGCTCACCGAGACCTAGCTCAAATACGTCTCCTCAAGCAGGGAATCCCATCCCCAGCTCCACGCGTGGACATCTCCTCCTCCTCCTCTCAAGCTGAACACCACTGAACAGGGTCTAGAGAGAACTTATTTAAGCATTCAGGCACCCGGCCCATTCACACCTTGGACCTTTGTATAGAGATTGCCTGCCCACTTATCCATTTTGAGGCTATTTTTATGATACAGACACTTGAAGCAAAATCATCATCATGCGTGGGGTCAAGCTTCTGTGTTTGCTTTGCACATCGACTCAATACCCATGCATCTTGGGCTAAGATCAAGTTTGGTACCAGTCTGGTATCCAATGTGTCCTCCCTCTGAGAATTACAATGAATTCTGAATGGCAAGATTAAGAGGATTTTTCCACCTCTAATTCCTATGAATCTAGGTTTCTTGTTGGCTTTTTGTTTTTTTAACGCTGGGGCATTATTAACCTTCATTTTAGAGCTGGCTTTCAGCATGATGTACCTGACAGATCCTTGTACATTTTTTGTCCAAAAAGCCAACCAAGTGACTGTGTTGTCATGACTAACTTCTTTCAACCTGTGTCCCAAGACTATGGAATTCCTAAGTGGGGGAAAAATGCGAGAGTCAATACAAGTACTATTTTGTGTGTTAATTTATTATTTCTTTAAGTCACTAGTTTAACTCCCACAGAATACCAGAGGGTTTGTGCATGGAGAAAGGAAGGTTAGAAAAAAAATCAGCTTGTTATGAAAATGTGCTAGACCCAGAACAAAAGCCCATAAAGGAAAGGATTAGAGAACGGCTGTATCATTTTACGTTACAGGATCTGCTTCTGCTGATAAAATGTTCAGACACAAAGAACTTTGAGGAAATCAATGGAAATCATTTACTGTCTCTTTTTCAGATTGGAACAGCAATAGATAACGGAAGAGACTTTTGGAGCAATAAGTTTAACAAGACCTAATCTGCAAACAGAGACTAGTTCAAGAGATGTGCGTTTTAATCGAGTTTTGATTTGGTACATAGAAATGCACACAGCATGGTTTCCCCAGGTAATTTTCCATTTAATTTATATACAGGTGCACTGGGAGTTTATTCTCTTCCCAAGCTTGTTAATTTGTCCACTGTTCATTTTTAAAGGCTTCACTGTATTTCTGTCTATGTTTTGGGGTGGCGTATGTATAGAGACAGTTATTGATATAAGAGGTATTTGTTTCATTGCAGACAACCATGCTAGCATGCATTCGACTTCTGAGGAGTGCTGTGGGAAGTAGCTCACATGGAGTTTGTACAGAACCAGTATTTCCCCACCAACAATCTTTCCTGAAATCTCAGGTCATTCATTGTGTTTCATGTTGGGCTTGAAGAGGCTGAAAACACGAGGGAAACTTTTTCTTTCAGATGCTGTAATCTCCTGAGGTGGGCTGGGCTTCCAGTTCCCAGAGAGACTTGCTCTCAGGTCAAGGTGTGTGGATGATAATGGGGGAGAGCTAGAATGGAGGTGGAGTGCAAGTGACAGCCAAGACCAACTGAAAAAAGAGATGTGCTAGAAAAAAAGCCGGTGGTGGGACCAAAGTGGCTGGGGAGAGAGTTCAGAGAGAGAGAGAGAGAGAGAGAGAGAGAGAGAGAGAAAGAGACTCAAAGTCCACCGAACAAGAAAACACAGGGAGCTCTGAAGATCTTTCTCCAGTGCTGCTGCTAAAGAGGAGATATGTGAGCAAACCAACAAGAGGCTGTGCCTGCGAAAGCTAACAAACAGAGCGAGCAGGCGGCTTTTGCATTTGCTAAATGAAAAGTGAACTTGCTCCCTTAGCAGAGATTTGCAAGCTCTCACTTCTCTGTAGCCATGCTTCCCCTCAAGCATGGTACAGTTCAACAGCGCAACTCAAAGCAATGGAATGACATGACGTCCAGCAGATGGCGCTATTGGGTAAAGCACATCTTCAAAAAACAAAACAAAACAGAAAACAAAAGCCCAACAACTTACCAGCTTACAAGGCATGGCAGGAAGCCTGCATATTTTACTCTTAATTCACAAAGGATAACAGGGAAACAAGTGCAGTGCCTGCCAAGGAGCACAGAGAAGGGCGTAAAAAAACCAAACAGATTAATGAAAATAGCATCATGCCATAAAGAAAATGCCTTTTTTTTTTTTACACCATAAAAAGACCATCTAGAACAGGGGTCGGCAACGTTTGGCACGCGGCTCGCCAGGGTAAGCACCCTAGCGGGCCAGTCCAGTTTATTTACCTGCTGACGAGGCACGTTCGGCCGATCGCGGCCCCCACTCGTCGCGGTTCGCCATCCTGGGCCAATGGGGGCGGCGGGAAGCCGCGGCCATCACATCCCTCGGCCCGCACTGCTTCCCGCAGCCCGCATTGGCCTGGAGTGGCGAACCGCAGTCAGTGGGAGCCGCGATCGGTCGAACCTGTGGGCGCGGCAGGTAAACAAACCGACCCTAGCGAGCTGCATGCCAGAGGTTGCCGACCCCTGGGATAAGCATTCAAATAGTAGGTGCTCATCTTAACCAAACTTAAAATATTGATTTAAACCAGCCTTGCTCCATGCCAATTCATTTTTCACATTATGTATTTCACTTAATCACAAGTTACTTTGGCCCAGGTCCACAAAGGGATGCAGGCATCTAAAGCCCATGTTTAGGTGCCCAAGTCCCAGTTTTAGTCACTATTGCAATCCACAAAATCCCTACTCAGCCACTGCCTAACCCTCTAGGTGCCTAAGCTCACTTGCTGCCTAAATTTTCACNCTGCGTCTGTAGGTTCGGCCGATCGCAGCTCCCACTGGCTGTGGTTCCCCGTCCCAGGCCAATGGGGGCGGCGGGAAGCCGCGGCCATCACATCCCTCGGCCCGCTCTGCTTCTCACCGCCCCCATTGGACTGGGATGGCGAACCGCGACGAGTGGGGGTCGTGATCGGCCAAACCTGCCGCGTCAGCAGGTAAATAAACTGGCCCGGCCCACTAGGGTGCTTACCCTGGCGAGCCGCGTGCCGAACGTTGCCGACCCCTGATCTAGAATAACTACTTGCACAGGTAATATGATAAAGACCTTGTTCAGAAGTGAGGAATTGCCCGCACTCCTCCTTCCCTTAGCCACACCTGAAATAGAAGTCAGAAACGAGCAGCTTCTGATCAAATACCATATGGAAACCATATGCAATGATTCATTCCCCACCACTAAATAATTATTTTTCCTGGGATACATATAAAGGCCACCGTCTTTCCCCACCTCACCCACTCAAGGGAGGCCTTGCTCCCAAAGAACGAACCAAGGTAGGAAATTGCTATATTGTGAAGCCTAATTAAGTAGCAATTTGGTTTGTACAGCTTAGCCAGGTGTCTCAGCAATAATGATAATTATTTATAAAAGCACTTCACTTCTATAACCCTCTGCTTTCAAGGATCTCAAGGCATTTTACATAAGTAACTAAGTATCATTAGGCTGATGGCAAAGATCGGGAAAGTTTTGTCTTCATTGCCAAAAAGGTGCTTTTCTTTTGACAGTGAGATAACGAACATGCAATAGCTCTCATGCTGCAAAACCCTAGTGGAGACCAGACACCTGTAGCTTTTACCAAGAGGTAGCTGGATGAAGTTAGCAATGTGCCGTGTGCCAGCGGTTGACTGCACATGCTTTTAACCTATAGTAGAAGCATTACTATTATTTATATTATCATAGCACTCAGGAGCCCTGGTCACAGACCAGGAATCCATTGAAAAAAAATTACAGGACCTTGCCTCCACTAGGATTTTAGAACAGGATAGCTAACAAGCATTAGTTAACAAATGGTAGAAACACACTTTATTTTAATAAAAAAAGCAGTGAGGATAAAGTTATTGATCATTAACAATTTATCAATAATGAATAACCAATCAATAGCCAATGACTGATGAGAGTTCTCGATTTGATTATATATTTAGTTGGTAACCTAGTTTGCATTCAAATTCATTTGATAATAATGAACCTTGGTTAAGTCAGCTTTGATTGACATTATAAACCACACAATAAGTAAAGACAGCACATACACAGAGGGACACACAGTTACCAACAGCTGTAGACGATCTTCCCTGTAGTTTCTGACAGTCTGCATTCAGCCTGCCCATGGTCTTACTTCCCCTGTGATTTAGGGGCAATTATACTCGTTACCCTTATTGTGCATCATTCTGGTCCTAATCTATTTCCTCTTTTTGGCACACACTTCTTGTCTTGGGTTATTGCCAAGATTCCCTGTACCACCGCAACTCCACACCTGGTGGTTAGTCAGTGTTTATGCCTTCTGGGGGGATAATTTCATCTGTTATACACCCTGAAGCTAGTACATTATAAAATATATATAGATCTGAAAACAGCTTTCAAACTAGGTTAAGGGTTACTGCCAGTAACATTCCACTCTGCATTAGACATCTTTATCTTATCTGCAAAGCATCTTGGGAAACTTGCTCCAAGGCAAGCCTTAAAAATCTTTCTTGGCCTATCTTAAGTGTCAACAAGCTTAAGACACAGAGGAGTTGCGTAGAGCCTGCTCTGAATCCTGTTGACTTCAGTGGAGTCTACTGACTGAATGAGGCCCTAAATGACCTGCTGTGATGGTTCAGAAAAACTTCACACCAGCAGAAGAAGGGTTAAGGAGAGCCTATGGGCCCAGCTAGCCTAGCCCAGCCCAGCTGTACCTGCAGCCAGTGCCAGGACTGGAGGGGGAAGAAAAGGAGAGAACCTGGCTCAATTTAGGGTTGCTTGGCAGAGGTAGCACTGCCTCTTGGTATGAGTGGAGCTTCACTACAAGTCCGAAGGCCAGGACAATTATCGGGGAGCAGCACTGCATCCGAGACAGCTGAAGAGACTAGGGAGCGCCCAGCAGCGAGTGACCTGTACTCTTTGACTGTAAGGATATTGTGCGGCTAGGCCCCCTCCAACCTTACATCTGCCTTGCCCAGAGGGACCTGGGACTGTGGCAGGACAACACAAAGTCCAGAAGGGGGCGCTATTCCAGGTGAGCCCCTACAGAGAGTTTGGGCTGTAGGAGCCACATTCCAAACTGAAGGGATATCAGTAGGGCAGTGGACTTAGACTCTGCTAGGTGGGCCCTGCAGGTATTGCTTCACACAGGGGTGGGTCCTGGTAGAGAGGGAGGGTCTCAGGTCCCCCTACCATGTGCTCTTAAGGGCTCAGGCCCAGATGCCATGGGAGGCCAGAAGTTTCTCGGTCTAAGATCAGGAACCAGGGATCACTATCACCTGGTCAGGGAAGTAAGGGCTGGACATCTGGTGCGCTAACTGCTAGGCCGCCTGGCCCTCTGAGCACCCTACCACAAAGTGAATTTGTGACTGAACCAGGATTAGAATTTAGGACTAGGAGTCGATAGTACTAACCAATGAAGCACGCTGCCTCCTTTCATTGCTGCCAGGACAGGCAGTTACCTTTGCAGCATGATGTCCATTCTTTCTGAATGGATCCCCACCACTATCCGTTATCCAACCAGTCGTATTGTGCACTTGCAGTGAAAAAGCTAATTTCCCCAGGCAGCTCCTTTGCTGACCCCTCAAAATAACAGAGTCAAGTGGGGTCACCTTGCCAGTTGCCAGAAGAGCTGCTCTTCTGTTCATTAACGTGGGGGGAAGTTAATACCGTTCCTCTAATTGTTAAGAGCAACTTTTAAATTCATGTCCTGAGAAATAACTTTGCAAAAACAATAAAATAAAAAAAACCCAGTAGGCTCCGAAGCCTCCAGTCCCCAAAGCGAGAGTCAATTAGTTATAATCAATTAAATAAAATTAAAAGAAACCAGGCCACCTGGGAGCGGGAAGGACAATGATATATGAAATATCCCTCTAGGCACATGGGTAGGAAAGATTCACCAATGAAGAATTTTTTTAAAAAGGAAGCAATTTAAAAAAAAAGGTAAATTTACAAACTCTCCTATTTCAGTGAGAACAGAGTATTCCAACACATCAGGCCCCGAGGCCTTTGTAGAGACTTTTTCAATTGACTTAATTTTTCTGCCTTTACGGATGGTTTCTGGTGGGCTTAGGGAGGGAGTTAATTCACAAGGTCCCCAGCCTCAGTTTGCCCTACTTTGCAGCCCCTAGTGCATCTGGCGGCACCTGCGCTGGAATAGGAGGGTAATTTGTCACTCCTTTAAACTGGAATGTTTTATCTCCATTAGATTTAAGACTCCTGCATTGACAGTCCTGGATACTGAAGCCCACCACATGAAGTGTCCAACAAGAGGTGATGGATACCCACAGCCAGGGTAGAGGCACTGCTGTACTAACGTGTTTCACTCCTAAACTAGATAGATCCTCCGTGACACACTGCCAACAACAATGTCAATTAGTGCCAGCCTTGGTGGTGGGTTTTGGAATCACTGTAGTCAGGAGCGGTTTTTTTTCTATTCACACTTTACAAATTGCTGTTGCAGTGACTAATTTCACACAAAGCCTTCAGCTCCAGACACCTGGTTAAACTCACACATGAAAAGTTTGCTGGACACAATGAGATGGGAAACTATTAGCCACAGTTCATAGATGGGGAAGTTGAGGCACAGAGTAAAGGTCTGCTCGAGCCTAATTTTAAAGCTTGACCCAGACTCAAAACTAAGTTGAGGACAAGCCAACCCCAAACCGAGAGTCTCAAGACTTTTTCACATCCCCACCAATCTGCATCACCACCACGGCCGTTGTCACCTCATCCTTTAGGGTCAGCCTGGGTGGGGGCTTCCCACTCCCCATGCACTGTGCTCATGATTGGTTTCTGGCCACTTTCTGTTGGGGGGGGGTGTCAGTGAGGCGGCAGCTGCGTGCCCCACTCCTGCTGGCTGCTGCCACCTCCCTTGCACGTGCTGTGACTAGTCGGCACACTCACTCCACAGCACATGCACAGTGCAGCGAGGTGGTGGTGGCCAACAGGAGCAGGACATGCAGATGCTGCTGCGCTGACCCTGCAGGGAGGAGAAGGTGATCACAGCCTACCCAACTCAAGAGTGTTGGGTTGCTTTCTGATCTGATCCAACCCAATCAGAACCCAACTCTTATAGTAATTGGGTTGCTCTGGGTTGGGGTCAGGTTGCAAGGTTCTAGCACAGAGAGGTTAAGTGACTTGTTCAATGTCAGACAGAAAGTTCATGGCAGCAGGGCCGCCCAGAGAGGGGGCGGGGGGGGGCAAGTGGGGCAATTTGCCCCGGGCCCCACAGGGAGCCCTGGCCTGGCGGCGGTCCGGGTCTTCAGCGGCATTTTGGCGGCGCGGGGCCCTTCAGTCGCTCCGGGTCTTCGGCGGTATTTCGGCGGCTGGGGGGCCCTTCAGTGCTGCCAAAGACGCGGAGCGACTGAAGGGCCCCCCACCGCCAAAGACCCGGACTGCCACCTGGTGAGTACAAGCACCGCAGCTCCCCCGCTTTGCCCCAGGCCCCCTGAATCCTCTGGACGGCCCTGCATGGCAGAGCTGGAACTGAACCCACATCTCTCAACTCTTACTTCTGTTACTTCTTACAGGACCATCCTTAGACAGGCATTGCATTGCCTTGAGTGGTGTCTTATCACCAATGTCATTCATCCAGCCCTGCCGTTTCTACAGGAATGACTAGCTCATAAGGCACAAGTAACTTTCACTAAGTCCACAGAAGGTCTTTTTAATTGAGAACAACTGCCTCAGAGTACCTTGAACTTTCAATTTCTTCCTTCACAAATGATCCCATTAATTTCAAACCACAGAGGTTAACCTACAACTCTCTAGACTCTCTCTTATAATCTGTCTCTTCCCATTTCTGATATTTGCTGTGTTTTAAGAAGAAATCTTTCATTGTTGACTTAACACTGCCAAGACACTACACAGGGCTTTTATTCCTTTAAGCTTCATTTGGTAAATGACTTGTGGCCTATGCAGAGATGGGACATATTATTGGAGATATCCATTACCAAGGGTCCGTGGTTATCCTCAAAAATACCCTATCTGTGGGTACCCCAAACCAGCAAAGGCTCTTCTCTTCACATAATTCTTGGAAACTACTACTCCCAGAAATCTCTCTTAGAAATTATATCATAGCTTTGTTTTCAGAAGCTGCTATCTTTGAGGACATGGTTCCCAACAATGGACAGAATAATTAAAATAGTGAAGCTACCCACTAACTTCAAACAGTGAACCCTGATATTTGGAGTTACCTATTGCCAGTTTAGATTTTGCCTTTTTTAAAAAAATGTAAAAACAATTCCCAACTAGAGCTAGGTGAATAAGTGATTTTTTTTTTTTTTTTTGGTGGTATGGTGGCTGAACCAAAAAAATCTAGAAAATAAAATAAATCATTTCAGGACAACTCAAAACAACAATATTTCGGTTTTTCTCTCACCAAAACACCACAACCCTCCCACCACAAGCAAAATTCATTTCAGGTTTGAACAAAATTGTTTCTTTGACCCAAAATGAAATGTTTCATTTTCTTCTTTTGGTGTATTTTACCCTCTCCCCTCTTTTTTCCATTTTAAAAATGTCAAAATGAAACTGATATTTTGGGATTTTTGCCGTGCCCCCACCACTTTTTTTTGGCCAAAGCTTTTCACCAAATTCAACCCAAAACTGCAATTAGTTTTTGGTCAAATATACAAGTCACCAATTTTTTTTTTTTTTTTTTGCCTAGCTCTACTCCTAACTCGTTCAGTTTTAATACTGAAGAGCACTTCAAATGTACACTGAAGCAGGAACGCAATCTTAAAATTAACATTGCTAAACTGTATGCACTGATGGAGATCCCTGGATAAAGAGCCTGTACAAGTGCAAATATTCTTAAAAATTGGAAATTGCAAGAAACTTAATTATACAAACCAACATGAAAAGAGGGTATGTGGTAGGGGAACTGGGCATGAGTTCTATTCTTAGCTCTGCGATTTCCTTAGTGTGTTACTTTGGGAAACTCTTAAGTTTTCTGTGCTTCTATTTATCCATCTATGAAGTGGGTATAACATCTCACACAGGTGGTGGGAGTCATTCAGACGGAATTTGGAGAGTTTAGATCAGCTAGTCAGGATTTTTTTGATGAAACCGTTTTTTCATTTTATCCCAGGTGAGTGCCATAACTACCATGTTGTAGGGTAATTCTAAGTGGGTCTGTCCAACAGGAGAGATTGAGAAACGCACATCCTAGGATAGCCAATAATAGCCATGGCACCCAATGGGAGATCTGAGTTAACGTCCTTCCTCCCAATCAGACAGAGTAGGGATTCAGACCCCCCACATCCCAGGTGAGTGCCCTAATTGCCGGGCTATTGACTAATCTGGGGTGGGCGTCTCTCTCTCATTTTTTGAGAAAAATGTCGAAAGGGCTCAGGTTTGTCCCGATAGAGAATGGGAAATATTTTGAAATCTTGAAAATATTCACGGGACAGGGAAATTATTTCCCACCCAGCTCTATTGACAAGTAAAGCTGTACTTTAAGGGCCAATCAAGATCTCCCTCCCACAATGAGAGCCGGGCGGGGTGTGTTGAGAAAGAGGGGGAGGGGAGGTGTCCATAAACACAAATTGCTGTGTTTTGTGAGCCCTCTTCCGCCTAAACTGTATTTGCTGCAGCTGACATTTTCAGAAAGGGTGCCGGATGCTTTGCCGAGATGCTGCTGCATTCGTTGTCTCTCACATAATGTAACAAAAGGCGGCTGACAGATCCAAATACAAATGGTTTTGAACCTCAGTTGTCACTCAATGTTAACAAACAAAACAAAAAAACAATTAGACAACAGCCTCCTAGATTTTTACCCCCTCTCAGAACTCAGAGCACAGTAACAAGACAATTCTGTTTAAGGAGGAAACTTCAATGCTTTCATGCTACCTCCATGGTTTTTTTTTTTTGCTACTGCTACTTTTTTACCCTCCTACAAAATATGAAAATAGCAGCTATTATACGTTATATTGTAAGCTGTACTGCTGCTCAATTACAATGTATATTTGGAATGCCTGCCACTAAAATCTTGTCCTAGTAGCTGACAGGTTTTTTTGCTGCAGACAAATAAGATCTCACACATATTTGCCTTACCAGTAAACTATACATACAATGATCATAAGGACCAGAATGTGTCACTTTTCAACAAGGAGAATGTGTGTTTTCAGCAGAAATGCCAGGCATTTCCCTTTGTGGGCACCAACACATTTGGTGTCCCCTATCAGGCAATATTCTATATACATTCTCCTTAAAATGCATGGCTGTAGGGTATCTATGTACATAGTGGGTGACCAATTCTTTCCAAGGCAGTACCCTGGCGGAAAGCAAAGAGTAGGGGGAATATGTCTACACTACAGCAGCACAGGTATGGTGCTGCAGCCGTACCACTGTAGTGTAGTGTAGATGCATCCAGGGGTGCTGGAACAATCTTTATAGTGGGGGTGCTGAGAGCTATTGAACCAAACTGTAAATGCTGTGTATATAATGGAAACCACTTCAAGCCAGGGGGTGCAGCAGCATCACCCCCAGCACCTATGGATGAGGTGATAGCTAGGTCAGTGGCAGAAGTCTTCCATTGATCTAGCTGTGTCTACAGTAGGTTTTAGGTCAACCTAACTGCATCACATTTCACAGCCCTGAGTGATGTAGCTAAGTCAGTCTAATTTTTAGGTGTAGACTATGCCTAAGAGTCTAGACATGTGGAGCGGGGGGGATGGGGTGTCTATTCCTGACTCTGCTGCACATTCTGTATGTGACCCTGGGCAAGTCATTTAATTTCTCTGTCACATATAAAATGAGGGAAATAATAATCGAGCCTCACAACATCCCTGCATAGTAGGTAATTAATTAATTGTCTCTAGCACATTGAGATCCTTAGATGAAAGGCAAGACACCTGTGCAAAGTATAACTATGTACATGGATATTAAAATAGGCAATAGCAATAATGCATGTTACTCCATTTGTAACATCATCACAGATTTAGATGAAGTTACCATGAGATTCACTGTGGGTTCAAAATTTCAGACTTCTAAATATGAAACTTTACCTGTAAATTAGGTAGGCAGACAACTTCATGATGTAATTAGTGGGTGCAATTACTTAGAGATATTAAATGATGGGACTAGTACAGAGGAGTCTGCAAAATTGGAGTCTAGGTGCAACTCTGCAAAATCTGGTCCGTAATGTATGAACTTGGCATGTGGAGGGAAAGTAACAGCTTCTACATGTGTGCGGAACCAACAGACGCACACACACCTAATGTATGCTGAAAGGGCATATCAAGTGGGGTCCTGCAGGGATCAGTTCTGGGTCTGGTTCTGTTTAATAGCTTCATCAATGATTTAGATAATAGCATAGAGAGTACACTTATAAAGTTTATGGATGATACCAAGCTGGGAAGGGTTGCAAGTGCTTTGGAGGATCGGATTAAAATTCAAAATGATCTGGACAAACTGGAGAAATGGTCTGAAGTGAATAGAATGAATAAGGACAAATGCAAAATACTCCACTTAAGAAGGAGTAATCAGTTGCACACAAACAAAATGGGAAATGACTATTTAGGAAAGAAGACTGCAGAAAGGGATCTCGGGATCATAGTCAGGGCCACCCAGAGGAGGGGGCAAGTAGGGCAATTTGCCCTGGGCGACACAGGGGCCCCGCGAGCCCTGGCCCGGCGGTGGTCCGGGTCTTCAGCGGTGGGTCCTTCAGTGCTGCCGAAGACGCAGAGCGCCTGAAGGGCCCCCCACCGCCGAAATGCCACCGAAGACCCGGACCACCACCTGGTGAATACAAGCGCCGCAGCTCCCCCGCTTTGCCCCAAGCCCCTGAATCCTCTGGGTGGCCCTGGTCATAGTGGATCACAAGCTAAATATGAGTCAGCAGTGTAACACTGTTGCAAAAAGTAAACATCATTCTGGGATGTATTATCAGGAGTGTTGTAAGCAAGACACAAGAAGTTCTGTTCTACTCTGCACTGATTAGGCCTCAACTGGAGTATTGTGTCCAGTTCGGGACACCACATTTCAGGAAAGATGTGGATAAATTGGAGAAAGTCCAGAGAAGAGCAACAAAAATGATTAAAGGTCTAGACAACATGATCTGTGAGGGAAGATTGAAAAAACTGGATTTGTTTAGTCTGGAGAAGAGAAGCCTGAGAGGGGACATGATAACAGTTTTCAAGTACATAAAAGGATGTTACAAGGAGGAGGAAGAAAATTTGTTCTCCTTAACCTCTGAGGATAGGACAAGAAGCAACGGGCTTAAGTTGCAGCAAGGGAGGTTGTGGAATCTCCATCTCTGGAGATATTTAAGAGTAGGTTAGATAAATGTCTATCAGGGATGGTCTAGACAGTATTTGGTCCTGCCATGCAGGCAGGGGACTGGACTCGATGACCTCTCGAGGTCCCTTCCAGTCCTAGAATCTATGAAAGGGAGGTTTAGGTTGGACATTAGGAAAAACTTCCTACCTGTCAGTGTGGTTAAGCACTGGAACTAATTGCCTAGGGAGGTTGTGGAATCTCCGACATTGGAGATTTTTAAGAGCAGGTTAAACAATCGCCTGTCAGGGATAGTCTAGATAATATTTAGTCCTGCCTTGAGTGCCGGGGACTGGACTAGATGACCTCTCAAGGTCCCTTCCAGTCCTTCGATTTTAAGATTCTTTAAAACACTATCAAGCCTTTAAAAACACTGATGGCTGCTCTACATTAAAAATGTCTCCTCTACACTGATGTAATTGCCCCAGTGTCGATGTGCTGTAAGAACGGAAGTTCAAGATGGAAGTTAAATCTTTGAACTCTGGTGCAAAGTTTCTTAGTGTGGACAGACCCAGAGCTGGAGGTTTGATGTTCTTTAAGTGCATTTTCAATCAAATATGTGATTTACCCAATTTACAGATCTCCCTAATCTACTCAACATCCCATTAGGATTTGCTTTCCAAAGTGACTTAGCCCAACGTAATGGATGCAAATCTCGAACAGCTGTGACCATGGCAAATGAAGATAAAAATAAAAGAAATAAAAGCCTTACTTCCGGGGTGTTTCCATCTATAGCCAAGGAGATCAAAGCGCCTGCTGCCAGAACATGTTGCTGCAACAGCACATTCACTATTAGCTTGAAAATGCCATGAAACAGGAAAAAACAAGAGCGGGAGCGAGAGAAAAAGCTTTCAGCGAACCCCCTTACAGAAAAAAAAGCATTAAATACAACAAATTTCACAGTGTCAAATCAGCAACGCACAGCTTTTCACAGGCTCAGCATTAGTAATGGGGAAGCTGTCCAAGCCAACAGAGCATGGTATGAGAGGGATAGAAAAACATCGCAGAATCAATACACAAGGAATTCTAGAGCCAAAGAAAATGAGAGGCAGTGGGGTGGAGATAAAACCATCATTTGGAAAGTCATCCCTCTGTTGCCAGGAGGGATATCCCTTTCGAATCAGAAAGATGACAAAAACCAGCCTTCTCTCATGAGGTGGCAGGATTGAGATCCTCCACTGCGTGTGCACTGGTCACGGAGAGGAAAAATGATTGGCTTGCTCAACCTGATGCGCTGCTTCTGGGGAGCAACTAACACCCCCACTGACCCCCAGAAGAGGAACTTCAGTTTTCTGTCCTGTGGTTCTCTTAAACTCCCAAAGTCTGAAGCTAGAGCTGGGCAAAATTTGCCCCAAAAAACTCAAAATACAGTTTTGAGTGGTCTCAAAACTATTCATGAATTTAACACAGCTTTGCTGAATAGTTTAAACTAGATTTTTTGGGGGTTGGGGGGGCAGGGGGAAGAGGAGAAAGATTCACAAACTGGACAGAGGAGGAGGAGGTGGTGGTGGTGGCCCCCTTATCACTGAGCCCAGTGATAAGGACACTTATTTGGGTCGTGGGAGACCCAGGTTCAAAATCCTCATTCTGGGGCAGGGATTTGAACTCAGATCTTCCCCTCCAAGGTAAGTGCCCTAACTAACAGTCTATACTCTATAGGCTATTCTGGGCTGGGTCTCTCTCAGTCTCGCCTGTTGAAGCTGTTCCACTGTGCATAAATAATATTCATTGGAGCAGGGACTTTAAATTGGGTCTCCTGGATGAGTGCCTTAATCACCCGCCATCATGTGACTCCCATAATGTATTGCAGTCTCCCCTCTGACCAAGCCATGTGGGGCATCAAGGAAGAAGTAGTCCAGTCAGGGAGCCCAGTCGATAGGGGGAAATGGGAGCAAGAGGAACCTGAACTATAACTCCCATGAGGCAGTGCAGCACCATAAACAAATACAGTTTAATGTCAAACTGACTCAAAACAAAATGTTTCCAATTTGGTTCAACAAGCCACAATAAAATGTTTTCATTAAGGAATGTTGAAACATTAAACTTTGATCAAAATAGCAAATCAAAATGTTTTCTCATTTCCAAATTGAGATTTTTTGTTCCTCAAAATATTTTGGTATTTAAAATTTTTGTCCCAATTCAGCATGAAAACCAATGTTGAAATATCAAAATTTTCCATGGGACGGAAATTTTTATTTTTGCTCAGCTCTATTCAGAATACAGGAGTCTCTCTCTCTCTCTCTCTCTCTCTCTCTCTCTCTCTCACATGCATGCACAAAACTCCCATTGACTATAGTGTAAGGCAAAGTTAGGCTAACGTAGAAAGCTTTTGAAAAAACCCCTGACAGAGTAGATGAACAAAAATTACCAACGAGAGAGAACTGAAGCATTACAAAAACAATATCACAAATCACTGCAATACATAGCAAATACCTCTTCCGGTACCATAGTATAAGTCAACATTCTATTGGTCTAGCAGAGGAAACAGATACATTGGTTGTAATTGGGATAACTTTTCTTCTTGATATTATTAATAAAAATATGCAAAAAAGAGAAATTCACAGATATTAAATGAAAAATCCATCCCTCGTAACAGAAAGTGAATATTTCCCGCGTTCCTGATAATAAATGATTGATTGATCGGGTGTGTTTTAGGAAGAGCCTTTCAGTCCATTCTCATTGCTGAGACTCATAATATTAAGCTGAGGTGCTCCCATAATCTTTGAGAGCAGATGATGTGATGAGTTAAGAATGGTCATTTTATTGCAGTGGGGATAAATAGATGGATCATAAGGGAGAAATCTTTTGTTTAAACAGAGATCATAATTGCATACTGGGTACTGCTGGTCACACAAGCTCTGCAGCTGAGCAGATATTTGTTTGAAATTACGTTACATGTGAAAAATTCCAGCTTTTACCCCTTGTGTGCAAGAGATGTTCTTATAATAAAATAGAAAAAGATTTCGATAGATGATCAGGGTATGTAACCTATGACCATAGAGCCATTCAAGTGCCCAACTCTCCTTGAAGAGTCTACTCAGTGATAATATATTAAAAAAAGAAATAAAAATCAGGAGTGAAAGGCTTCCACACTATTGGTTAATTTTTTGTATTAGTTAAAAACCAACCAAAATTCCAGTACATATCCAAAGCCCTCAGGAGAATCTGAAACTTTTGTTGGATTAGTTTAAACAAAAGGGGTTGTTATCGGCGGTGAACTGCTTGGAGATCGTCGAATGAAAGTCACTGCTGAAGTGCAGAGCGTTAGTATATTATTAAAATATATTTGCATAGACTCATCTGGCTAAATTTACCCAATGAAAGTCACATTAACTTCAGAGGCATTGTATCAGGGATGAAATTTGCTCCCAGAATTTTTCAAACGTCACATGCTGTACCTATCCTGTGTCTAAAACTCAAATTATAACATTCCTTGGGCAACTTCTAGCCTTGCTCCTCCCACACCTAAGAAAAAGAGCAACAACAGTAGCCATGGCACAGCTTCACAAGCATTTCTGGCCACTGTGGAGAAAACCTGTTCTAGCAAAATTGGTGTCTACTTGCTGCATTGGACGACATCATCTTCTGGCAGGACTCTCTTCTTCAGCATCCCCTCACCCAGTGTTTCTCAAACTGGGGTCGCCGCTTGTGTAGAGAAAGCCCCTAGCAGGCCGGGCCGGTTTGTTTACCTGCCCTGTCCGCAGGTCCAGCCAATCGCGGCTCCCATTGGCCAATGGGAGCTGCTGGAAGCGGCGTGGGCCTAGGGATTTACTGGCCGCCGCTTCCAGCAGCTCCCATTAGCCTGCAGTGGCAAACTGTGGCCAGTAGGAGCTGCGATTGGCCGGACCTGTGGACGGGGCAGGTAAACAAACCGGCCCGGCCCGCCAGGGGCTTTCCCTACACAAGCGGCAACCCCAGTTTGAGAAACACTGCCCTCACCCATAAAACAAGCCAGTAGGCTCTATCCTGAAGTTACCGGTTCTCTCTCAGTGATGATCCAAGACACAGTAACCAAATTCCTACACAACTTTCCAATTAGGAAACTTCATTAGGGCAGGACAAGAGGCAATGGGTTCAAACTACAGCATAGCAGTTTTAGATTAAATCTCAGGAAAAATTTCCTAACTGTAAGAACAGTAGGACAATGGGAACAGACTGCTGAGGGAGATCGTGAAAGCTCCTTCATGAGAGGTTTTCAAAAGGAGGCTGGATTAGCCATCTGTCTTGGATAGTTTAGACACAACACATTCTGGATCTTAGCAGGGGGGTAGACTAGATGACCCTTGTGGTCCCTTCTACCCTATGGTTCTATGATTAGCTTCCTTTATTCTCTACCAGCATGCAAAGAGAATGCAGTTCAAGGTAGTCAGTGGTAAGGCACCAATGATCCCTGTTTATGTGTTGAATTACAGAAGCGCCCAAACGTGATCAGCCTCCACATTGTGCTAGCTGCTGTACCAACACATTGCAAGACAATACCTGCCCCAAGAGGGCTTACAATGTAAGTAGTGAGAGGCGACAAAAAAAGAGGCAGGTAAAGCAGAGAAAGATAATGTGGCCAGAGGAGGGAAGTTAAACTAACTTGACTGCTTTTGAGTCCCAATAACCATTTTTTGTGGGTGCTTAGGTCTTGTATCCAGAAAACCATTAACACAGTCCAATACAGTTTGCTCCCATCTCTCTCCTTGAAAGTAGTGTTTCAAAACTATTGCCACGGGTGCCAAAAAAATGCCCCTCCTAGACAGACTAACTTTTGAGAGTGATGTTGCAGAGTCAGAGACATTGCCTGGTTGATGCATTTTCTTTTGTCACTATAGAAAATACTGGCTCATAATGGCAGTACTTCGGCAAATGGCCTCGCAGTGAAAGGCAGTCTCACATCCTGTATCTGATGTAACTGACAAATAAGGGAAGTAGTTTGAAGATACCTTCAACTTACCTGTCTTGAGTGTAAGCTCCTCATAGCAAAAGCCTTGTCTTCCTAATTGTCTGTAATATGTTAACACATTTTGCTACTATAATTAATGTATAAAAATAATATTTAGTTCACTCTGTGTGGGGTCTTCCACAGAAGATCTTCAAAAATAACAAGGTCACATTAGCTCTTCACAAAGACAGATAAGCCATCACTGTAATAGGAAGTGCTAAGGGCCTTGTGAATTGACAATATGCTAAAATGGGTCTTTCAGACTTTCGAAAGGGTGGGTTCTGCATTTGCAAGCATTAGATACATATCTAACTACACCTTCATAGCATGCAGAGCTTCTGAGCGGAGGCGGCTCTAGGCACCAGCAAAGCAAGCAGGTGCTTGGGGCAGCCCATTTTCAGGGGCGGCAGCCGGCAGGGATACAGCCTGGGAGCTGAGAACCAACAGAGCTGGGAGCTGTAGTTCCTTGGCTAGCTCCTGCCTATAGAGCCAGCCCTGGAGCAGGGAAAGAACTACATTTCCCAGCATTCTCTTGGCTGCTATTAACACGAAAGGGAGCGGGAGGCAGTATGGTAGCTGAAACCTCATGCTGCAGCTTGCTGTGAATGGAGAGCTCACTGCTAGAGCGGGCTGGCACTGTGAATGGGGAACAAGTATGCCCAAGGAGTAGAAGGCTTTGGCCCCGATACCCCCTTCAGAAGACATCCCCAGCCTGGATTAGGGATACTGGTGTGACCTCACCTTACAGCCCCCAAAGAAAGAATTGGGTGGACTAAATGGACAGTATCCCTGTCTCTCTGAAGCCTACCAAGGGAGGTATGTGGATCCCACTAGAATTTAAAATGAAAAGTAAGGGAGGGGAGGCTCTACTGGACCTGGGCAGCTTTAGATACAGTACCAGGCACGTAGGAGGATTTCCACTTCTGAGCCATGGAAGCAGAAATTGACTTTTCCTTTCCAGATTTAGCTAATATTCAGAAAGGGAATCTTTCTGGAAGGCACCTGCCTTCCAGATTTGAACACCTCAAAATTCAGGAGTGCTCACGCTCATTTGGGGCAGCTGTTACTTCATTTCTCCCAAATCAAATATACTGATCCACTGTAACTTGCTGTAGAAAAAGTAGGATAAAATTGAGCAAGAAATGCTTCCCAGTGGTTATTAGGACTGGAATTGCTATTTTCAACAGCCATTGCCTTTTTTTTTTTTAGTTTTAGTTGTTTAAAAGGAAGACAGTGATATTGCATTGACAAATTCTCCATAGAAACAAAGAGTGGAACAAAAGAATAATAAAGGCACCTCAACTTTTCCTCATTTATGGAGGACAGTCTTATAATATGCATCCAGATATCCTCCAATCACACAAGCTGAAAATTGTTCCACTTTACTGCAGTTCTGTAACCATATGGGAACCAATCCTGTCTGTGTTCTGTGCACATCCAAAATTCCTGCTGAATGACCCGCCCTGGGAGCAAGTTACCAGTGACCCAGGACTGGGGCAGAAGGAGGGTGCAGGTGTGTGGGGGGGAAGAGCCCAGGGCTGGGGCGGCAGGGGGTGAGGGTGGAGGGGGCAGAGCCCAGGGCTGGGGCGGCAGGGTGTGTGTGTGTGGGGGGGGGCACTAGTGGGGGGGGGGGAGGGGAAGCCCAGAGCTGGGGCAGCGCAGGGGGTGTATGAGGAAGAGCCCAGAGCTGGGGCGGCAGGGGGTGTGGGTAGGGGGAGGGGAGAGCCCAGGGCTGGGGCGGCAGGGGGGTGGGTGGAGGCCCAGAGCTGGGGCGCTAGAGGGTGCAGGTGGGGTGGGGGAGAGCCCAGGGCTGGGGCAGCAGGGGGTGCAGGTGGTGGGGGCAGCCAAAAATTTTTTTGCCTAGGGCCGGCCCTGCTTCTGAGTACAAAGAATAGGGGGAAATGTGTGCTAAGAAGCCCATAATTCTTATATGCAGAGTAGCCATTTCATTTGAAGAGTAACCACTTGTGTTTGTCAATTAGGAAATAAGATGCTTTCCTAAACACAAGACTCTCTTGTCTCTTATTTTCTGTAGTGTCACATGTTTACTTCCGGTGGTGACATTTCACGCCCAATTTCAGTCCTGAAATAATTTTTACATTAGAGTTGAGCTGTTTTTCAGGTTATAGCTAGATAAAGTAATGAGGTGTTTGTAACAGTCAGATTGGCATAACCTTAAAATGATGGTGACATTAGTGGTGCCATGTACGTACGTCAGCAGCAAGAGACGAGACATGATCATAAAAGCGCTTGTTAAAATACAATCATCTTCAATAATGAGCATTAACAGTGAATAGAATGAACACAAACATGAAAGGTTAATGGCCTTTTTGTTAAAATGTTCCTGAAGTTTATGCCACTGTTAGAACTTCGCCTTAGCACATGTGAAATGCTATTATTATTGTAAATAGAACTGGGCATTGAGAAATTATTATTCTCAAATTGCAATTATAAAGGAAAGTATGCAACATTTTGGTTGCTTCATTTAGAGCACACTTCAGGTTAATGATATGATTTTTATAATGAAGATATTTCCATGAATATTTAGGATGGCTGCATTCAACTTATTTGATAATGAAATAAATTGATACACTGACAATTTCAGCATTTCATTAGGACTACTGCAGAATAAATGCCAATATTCATTAAAGTGCCCTGAGAATGCACTACCTCGAACGTCACTGCTTCCCACGTTTAATTAATAAGCCGTTGTGTTAAAATTAATCCTAGTAAAATGGCTAAAAATGCATATTTTGTATGATCTGAATGCTTTTTAATGCCTTTATTATAAGTGATATCTACATTGTTCAAGTCTATGGTTTATAGGTTCAGCATTAATCTACAGTAGTGTTTAAATACCAGGTGCAGTAATAAGTTATGGATTCTGTATGTTGACCCGGTTATTGGGATATGTGCTGCACGACTATATTGGATGTTTACTGTATGAATAGGTTGGTTTAGTTTAATAGCAGGCGATTGGAAAAACAAGCAGGAACTAGGACAATGGGGTGAGTTAAACACCCGTTTACCAACACTAAAGGGAGAATACACCTATGTCCTCCCTCCAGCCCCCGGCAGAGCTTATCAAATAGGTTTTAGGCAGTAGAATCCAAGCCTGAGAGACTGAGAACTAAGATCTTATTGGCTACAGACTCACAAAGGAAAACTCTCTGAGGTGTCCAGCACACTGCGCCCAGTAGATATCACAGCTTGCTGGCAACCAGAGGTGGTGTAACCCAGAGGCACAGTTGGAGAATGGCTGGATTGTGCGGTTCCACCTCAAAGATAAGTGGAGTCACGGGCCTGTCACCTGAAAGGGGTGCACCTAGGGGACTGGAAAAGGGTCTCAGAAGGGGCAGCCTAGCCAAGGACCATGATACCTCTTCTCGAAAGGCCAAATTTAATTGCTTTCAGGGGCTTCTGTCAGGATATATCCAAAGTTTCTGTTAACTTTTACGAATACCTTTATCTGTAAAAAAACACCGTGGTTTAATTTCCATGCTTTAGTGATATATGGGTTTCTAATAATGTTTTCTGAGATTCAACAGTTTGTTTTTCATTTCAGAAGTGTCATGTCACCTACTAGGACTGTAATTGCTTGTGGGATGACCTCTGTTCACGTGTTGCTTTGATATGTGATTTCTTCTGGAATACGGCTAGGCAGGAAAGGCTTACCTAACTAGCTGAACAGAAGCTTTTGTGCTTTGGAGACTTGTTTTGGGGCTTTTTTACTAATTAATTTTACTAATAAGATGGCCAACAAATTTTTTTTAAACAAAAATCCGTTAGATGTCTTTTATTAATGCTAGTCAAAAAAATTTAGACAAAATATAGCTTTTGAACCAAAATGAAAATATTCATGGAGAGTTGTCATTTTTGGTCAAAATTTTTTAGTCCTAACAAAAATATCCAACACAGTAAACAAAATATTTTTCAGTATTAAAAAACAAAACAAACAAACAAAAAATGTTCTTAGAAACGGATATTTTTGGTTTTGTTTTCAACATTCAAGTTATTTGTTAAAAAACAAAATGAAAAATGTTCCCAAGAAAATGTTGGAAAAAAAAATAAAAGCAATTTGGACACAAACAGAATTGGCAGTTTTCAACCAATTCTCCTTTACATGCACACTTTGTATTTGACTTCACTTTAAACATTTTTATAATATTAAGGATTTTTCAACCAACTCATGCTAGTGCCTCCTAAATATTGAACAGTTTTCTCCTATAGCTCCCCATGGAAATTCTGTCCTGCTCAGCAATGTGCCAAGCAAGAATTTTAGTCTTTCAATCCCCAGGATTGCCTTTGATCATTTCTAGCACTTCTATTTGTCAAACAAATCAAAAGGCAACTTGCTGGAGTAAAACTTTGGTGCACACCAAGCAGCACAAACCCTAACCCACCATCACTTCTGTAGCCTTTTAAAACAAACATCCCAGTTAGGGCCGGCTCCAGGCACCAGCCCAGCAAGCAGGTGCTTGTGGCAGCCAAGGGGAAGGGGCGGCACGTCGGGCTGTTCGGCGGCAATTCAGCAGCGGGTCCCTCTGGGACGGAAGCACCTGCCACCAAATTCCTGCCGAAGAAGAAAGTGGCGTGGTGGAGCTGCCGCCGGAGTGCCGCCGATCGCAATTGCGATCGCGGCTTCTTTTTTTTTTTGCCGCTTGGAGTGGCAAAACCCCTGGAGCCGGTCCTGATCCCAGTAAAGGAGTAAACCATTTAAACCTTTAAAAATAGTTAAGTACTATTACCAAACCCATTACCTAAATAAGTCTACTAAGATGCCACTTTATAGTACTTCATAGGATAAGGCTCTGCCTAAATGATCGAGACAGCCTGTTTTGGGGAAGATCATAATATATTCCAAAGATCTGATTGTGAAGAGGTGTCTGCTTTGAATTGGGTCCACCAGGTTTCTTGATTTAAAAGCTTGCTCACACGGGATTCTTGATGAAGCATCAAGCAAGGGAAAAAACACATTAAATTTCAATAAAGTCTAAATTAAATAAACTATTCAGCCATAGAAACACAAGGAAGGGAGAATAAGGAGTTCATTTCTATGATGTCTCTCTCAAGGCTCTTAGGGACCAAATCCTTTGACATTCTGCAAAGTACACCACAGCTTGAGTCAGCTTGCCTAGACGTTAAAATTGCCAATCCAGTTACAACAGATAGTGCCAACAAGCATTGTGTGATGAGAGTAGTAATCTTCTTACTTAATATCATCATCATGTTCCCATTACGCCTCTGGCATTTAGGGCAGCGATGAAGCTCCTCCACTCCTGTCTGTTTCTGACAAGTCTTTCAATGCTTCCCCAGCTGTGCCCAAGGTTTTTCAGCTCGACTTCCACAGCTCTTCGCCATGTTGTTTTTGGGCAGCCTCATTTTTGCTTGCCTTCATGTGTCCATCTTATTTCTACTCTGGTGATGGAATCAGTTTCCATCTGAAGCACGTGGCCAATCCATCTCCAACGGCACCTGGAAATGATGGTGCTCATATTCTCTTGGCTGCACTGTGTCAATAGATCGTTGCTTGAAATTGCTCTGGGCCAAAGAAATGGAGGATTTTTCTGAGGTAGGTTATATGGAATGAAGACAGTTTGGACATGTCCTACTTTCTCATTCCCCAGCATTCTGCACTATAAAGTAACGTTGAAAGTACGCAGCTCTGATAAATCTTGAGTTTGGTTTTGGTGTTGTATTTTGTTGATTTCCAGACTGTATTTAAGCTCCTGAAGGTGTTCCTGGCTTTATTGATTCTGTTCTGGATGTCCTGGCTTGTTCCACCGCCCTGGCTGGTGGTGCTGCCCAAGTATGTGGATGTTTCTACGTTGGTGAGAACATGATCCTCTTTCTGTACTGATGATGGTGAGGCAATATTAAAGGTCATGATATCTGTCTTATTGCGATTGATTTTCAGTCCAATTTGCTGGCTGAATGTGTTGAATCAAGTTGTTTTTTCTTGTATATTGTGTTGGGTATGCGATAGGAGAGTGAGATCTGTGAAGTCCAGGTCTTCAAGGGATGAGAAGGGTGTCCATTCAATGCCTTGGCATGTCTTTTGTTGTATGCTGCATTACCCAGTCGATGGCAATGTTGAAGAGGATTGCAGACATGACACACCTCTGACGTACTCCTGTTTTGACTTCAAAACTGAGCTCACTGCAATCAACACTGCATGTAAAGTTGAAATAAAAGCTGTTGATGATGTTGATTATACGGAAAGGGATTCCATATGCCAGCAGAATGCGCCATAGACTGGTCCTGTGAATGCTATCAAAAGCCTTCTCAAAGTCTATGAAGTTTTTGTAGAGTTGCCGTTGCCATTTTAAGCATTGTTCTATTATGTTTCGTATTACTTCATATAGGCAAACTATATTTCTATCTGGCCAGTTTGACAGTAACTCACATAGCATTCTAAGCACCATTTTCCACCCATAGGAGGGGAATCAGATGGTGAAACCTTTGATTGTATTATTGTCTGATACCAGAAAGAAACATGGCTTCTTCACCTGATGCACAAGAGCAGAACAGCTAACCACCATGGACTGAGATGACTGGTAGTTTAATAACCGCCCATCTATATTTTATGGTAGGTCTTGGTGACCTAAAAGGCAGAGTCAAGCTCCAGAAACATTCAATCTAATCCAGGAAGTTTAGCACCTCAGAGTCACACCAAAATGATAGATGCTGAGAATTTATCTTCCAGAGCAGTTCAAGCAGGTCGTTTATGCTAAAGACTTTCCAAGCCATTAGTGGGTTAGGTGAGAGGAGACCTGCATTTCTGGGAAGCTCCATTATAAAAATATATATATATAATTAAAAAAATGACAGGTTCGTGATGGCTCTCCACATTTAATTGGTTGATGGGGAAAAGGATGTGCAATCAGAATACAGTGAACTATGATTTTTTAATTAAACAATAAATTAACTGTATGGAGATCAATGCTCAGTTCTGTTGGAAAATGCCATCAGAGTCCAAATGTACTAAAGGTCACACACACTGTGTATTAGCTCTCCCTGAAATAATTAGCAAAAGATGTTGCACTCCAGCCTTTTAATTTGCTGCACATTTTGAAAAATGTGAGCAATTAGTTATTTTTGGTATTAGGAAATTAATAAAATGATTATTATTGATAGACCTGTGATCTTAAAACAGCTTGAGAAATGAGAACTGGGGTTTCCAAGATGGATTCAGGTTTTGAAATGACAAATTGTCCTCTATCAATTAGATTTAAGACTTGCTGTGAGCATTTTGCTCTGGTGTCCTTTGACAGAACTTTCCCGGCATGGTGGTGCATTTTCAAGACAGCCCCTACTCCATGGAGTTCACCCTCTCTGGAGGACCATAGCCACTGTTAGGTGCCTCTGTTTACGCAGGACTTTGGGCAAAGAAATGGTAGTGAAGAGAGATCCATTGGGTTTCTACATAAATGCTTCCCTGACCAACTTAAGTATATAGTATTTAAAATAAAGAGCATCTTCCGGATGCTACAGTAATGGGTGCCATAGAAATAACTTTTCCTTTTGGAAATTAGGGAAATAAGACCATTAATTTCAGTGCCCCATTTCCCTGAATGACAGTGTGTGAGTGAAGTGGGTATCTGGATTAAGGACAGTAAATTCAAATCTAATCCAGGTAGGACAGAGGCAGTGCGGAGCATACTGATAAGAGACTGTCAACTGTCTTCCACTGGTCAACGTTATGAGCTGCATTGCATTACAATATTGGCCTGCTAACTGTTCCTGACAACTAAGCTCATCCCCCTAGGCCCCAGGTAGAATAGTAATAGAGGGCAGCTGGTGCCGTACACAGGTGTGTCCACCTTCTAATAAGGGCCAACTGGCAAGATCCCATTTCACCATTCATACTACATGTTGGCTGCCAATCTAGTTTAGGGTCAACTGCAAAGTCATTGTCCTGATCTTCAAAGCCCTGAGCAAGTTAGGACCAGCTACTTTAAGCACTCCCTCTCTTTCCACTTCCCTCGATGTATGCGTCACTCAAAAGCAGTCCATAGGATCTGGGGAGTATGCTCAGAGTGCAATCAGGCCCCTCCTAAAGAAAGTTCCCCCAGTATAACAAAGGGAATTATGCCCTCAGAAAAAAGGTTGCTCGTCATTTTAAGGGACCCTTTATATTCGGCTACATTTTAGGAGCTTGTATACTTCTGAAGCCCAAGCTAACCTAGTCAGTTTCCAATTTACTCATACTCAGAAGGACTTAGCTCAGGCTGATGAATACAAATGATCTGAGATTCCCTGTGTTATTGATCAAGAAGATATTGCAGACTCCCATAAGGCTTAACAAGGGTTCTAAATGGGATTGGACACCCTGTGGAGGTTTTCTAGTGAGTCAGAGGCACATCTGCCAACTCTAAAGTATCATTACCTTGGAAATGAGTAAGAGCCTGAAATTGTCAAGAAACAGATTCTCTGCAGATAATTAGAGAAGCACGTATCTAGCTGGAATCGCACCTCAATATGGGAATAATAACTTAGCGATAACTCCATCATTAGTACACTGGTAGCCTGAGGCCCCAAGTACATCTAATTTTTGGTAGTCTATTAAGTATTTGATGCACTGTTGAAAGGAAAGTGCAAAGAAACACATTGAGACCAACGAACAAACACAAAAACGATGCATGCATCTTTTATGAGAGCTTTTATCCCTTTACAAAGCAAAAGTCTGACCTACGACAGGATGAAAAATTGGTTTTGGTTCTGACAAAAGGCATCAGCTGCCGCGTGAAATCTAAGTGTGAGCCAGGCCAGAAGTAGATGTCTGTCTGTCTGACACCTTTGGCTGAATGTAAATACTCTTGTTCTCACCTGGACTCTTTAATATCATGAAAGGATAATGCAACTCTAGGGTGGGAGAAAATAAGGGAAATGTACAGTCCCTCATCTCAGAGGAACTCAGACTGACATACATACATTTATACTCCGATTTTGATTCCCACATTTGTATTTGCACAATTACGGCCTGAAGGACAACTCACTAGAGTACCTGGGGACCTCACCAGATTGGGCCTTTAAAGCAGATCAAACTCTTCCATACCAAAAGGCCTGATCCTGCGCTCAGTGAAATCAAGAGCAAAAGTCCCACTGCCAGCCATGGTTACAGAATAGGCCGCAGTGAGGCCATTAATGAATTAGCTCCTGACTTAAGGAATCCGTGCACTTCAGACAACAGACACGATTACTTCATCAATCTCAGGTTCACATGGAGAAGCAGAACTAAAACATTGCTCTTTCAGTTACAGAAAACAGGCTTCTTCCACTTCCTTAGATGAGAGCAGTTATAGGTCCCATATCCTCTCCATGGGCAGTAAAATGTCTGCATTTAAATTATAAATAAAATAAATTACAGACGTACAGTCAGCATGCATTGCATTACTGCTAAAGGTTGTAGTGCATAAGAATTGCATCTGGGCTATGGAGCACTACTTAAAGTGATGGTGCCCTAGATTTGCCCCATCTACCTGACACTCCTCTTCCTCTCTCAGGCCTCCCCACCCCCACCTCTGGCAGCAACCTGACCCATCATGTTCATGAGTGTCTAAAACCCACCCACTCCAAATTTGAGTGAGTGGCTTTGTGACCTGGCACGAACCTGAGGGGTGCAGGGACCCTGTATGTCAGGTTGCAAAACCACTTACTCAAATTTGGCCCAGTCACCTCTCCATCATCACAGAGGGGTGGCCAGCCCAAATCTGAGTGGTGCCACAGCCCTGCACACCAGGTTGCAATGCTGCTCACTCAAATTTAGCCCAGACACCCCTGGAGAGGCAGCCAGGCCAAATCTGAGGGCATGTCATTGCAAAATGATGTGCAAGGTTGCAGCACTACTGCGGTTTGGCCCAGCCAAAAAGTGGTCAGGCCATGGCCCAGATGGTTCTCCCCAACTCCACAGCCAATGAATTGGGTAATATCCCTTTAAAGAGTTTGGGAGAGGGCCACCCTGTCTTTTATTGCAGAAGCCATCAAAACCCTGCCAGTGCAGCCGTGTGCGTAGGTAGCTAAGCCTTGTATATTTGTACATAGTTCATAAATATGGTTATTTGAAATCCAGCTGTGCCAGCGTGGCGTGCCCATAATTTAGTGTCTTTCATCAAAAGGATCTTATCATGCTTTAGAAACAGCCTAAGCCAGCCACACCTCCCGCCCTCACCCGCAGTCCCCAAAACAGGTAGCTTTATACCCATTTCACAGAGCGAGATACCGAGGCACAAAAAAATTAGCCAAACATCACAGCCAGTCACAGTGACAATGCTGGAACAGAATTCAAGAGCCCTAGTAAGTCCTGGCATTATGCTCTAACCCAAAGACAAATCCATCCTCTTTTACTAGCAGCACCAGGCAGCACATGATCATACCAGTAAGGCTACGTCTACACTTGGCGAGAAGGGTGTGATTGCCTGCTTGCGGAGATATACTCGCTCTCGCCCTCATTGAGCCAGCACACAAAAAATAGCCGGTTTGTACTCAGGGCGGCCTACACTGCCGCTTGCCACGGTCCGTGCTACGGGCGCTAAACTACTATTTTTAGCATGATCGCTCAATGAAAGCAAGCACGAGTATTTCTATCTCCTAAGGTTATATTCAAACATGCAACCAAGTGGATATTATTAGCAACAAAAACCACCAGCACGTCTCTGGGTGTATTAACCGCAAAATTTTTCTTTTGTGCCATAGGCCTCGTTGAAAATTGACAGCTTGCCGGAAAAACAAAATATACCGATAAACTTTTAACCTTGGATTTAAAAGACATTATTACAGTGTGTCCAAATGGGACATTTCAGGAGCTGGAGGTAAATGTTCCCTGAGAAGTTATAAAAAGGCATTTAAAAATGCATCAGACAGGGCCTGAAAAATTCAATGATTTATTGATGAGAATTATGCCTATCAGAAAAAACAATTACTGCCCACATGAGTCCATGGAAAAAAGTCTGAGAAGCCATCTCCCGCTCTCATGCATAAGTGAATAGATCTATTTTAAATTTAAATGACTAGAGAGCCATTGCACTTATGCTAAGGTTTTTGATGTCTTCCTTAACTCATTAAATCTCCAGCAGCTAGGAAACTGGGCTCCTCCTGTTAATTATGGGACTTCCAGTGCTGCAGCAAACCTTCAGTTGTTAGCATATCAGCTAAGGGCTGGAGGAGAAGCTTGGAAGCGGGGTGGCGTTTCATTCTGAGTGGAATAGACAGACTAGCTGAAATAATATAGCTGAAGGCTGGGCGTGGCTTTGTGGAAGCCTGCGGCTTTGCTGTAATCCCGCTGCTGTTGGCGCTCATTGTTGCGCCATGCGTCCTGAAGCTAAGGAGCCTAAATGAGAGACAACTAGGGCTGGAACACTAGATACAAAAAAAGGAAATGTACAGGGAGCGAATTGACTGATCACAGTGGTACTGGGTAGGCTCATAGAACTTTAAACACACAGGCTGCAACATTAACCGCATAAAAGGAAAGCAAGTCTATCGTCATCTGGGAGGAGAGATTCCACAAGTGCACTGCATTGGTGCATAAGAACTGTAAATTATACCCAGTATATGCCTGAGTCTGAAGAGCAGGGGGATGGATTTTATTCAGATAATCGGGAGTTTGGATAATCCAGCAGGCAGGAGCTACTTGGTCATTCAGTCGCGGCAGCAGCTTTCCCCATAACTGGGGTTTCCTCCTCCTCCTTGCAGTCCTGGCTGAGGGTCTCTGTACTGCCCCACTCACTCATTCCTGTGACAGTGGGGCAGCAGAAGACTCCCTGTGCTAGCCATTCACCAGCTGGGTGGCCTCCCCCGCAGCTGGGGACTCCTCGTCCTCCTTACAGTCCTGGCCGAGGGTCTCTGCTCTATTATCCGAACCTCTGCATTATCCAAATCCCTTCCTTGTCCTCCAGCGTGAGATACATGGGGACCAGGAAGGGGTTTGGATAACGTTGAGGTCTGGATAATGAGGTTTCGGATAAATCGGAGTATCTATAATATCTAGTATTGTATCTTTTAAAGCCATGTTTCACTATTTAGACATTAGATTGAAATGACTATTAAAATCAATTTGTCCTTCCCCAAGTTTCTTCTATACCGGGGGAGCACAGAAGCAGCTTTAGATTACAGGTCCATAAGTAATAAGGAACAAATAATTCCTTTGTTAAATCCTACCTCCCATGTGAATCTATGAATAGCTCGCAGCAGGTCAGAACTCAGCTTTGTAAACAACGTTTAATAATTTGGAGCGCTTTTAAATGATTCATTTTTAAACTATTTCTTGTACTTAGGCACCGGACAGGGATATGGGTTGTATTCCCTGCTCTAGCACAGACTTCCTGCATGACTGTGGGGGCAAATCACTTAACCTCTGCATCTCAGTTTTCCACCTGTAAAATGGAGATGGTAACATTTCCTTCCTCCAGCTCCGTCTTATCTATTTAGATTGTAAGCCCTTTATGGCAAGAATCATGTCTTATTTGGAAATCTTTACCAAGGATTCTAGTGGACCGTCCATCACTCCAAGTTTTCGAATCAAGACTGGATTTTGGTTTCCTAAAATATGTACTCTAGTGTCTAGTTCAAACAGGAATAATTCAGGGAAGTCTTATGGCCTGATGAGGTGAATCCTGCAAGTTATGGGTTCCAGTCTTGCTCAATTTCACACTGAAAGGCCATTTGAGCCACAGAGTTAGGGCGGCCAAACGTAATGGTGGCCACATCACTGCCATGTATGCTGTTGGCTATGAAACTGACGTGCCTTAACTGTATCTGCATGATGAGCCATTGGCTAGGGGGAACTTTGACTTTGATTATGGCCTATGTTAGGTAGGAGGTCAGATTGGATGATCACAGTGGTCTGTTCTGGTGTGTAACCAATGAATCTGTGTGTACAGCGTCTGGCACAATCGGGCCCTGATCCCAGCTACTGTAAAGCAGATAAATCTTCTTTCGTATGTGTCAAGTCAATATCTAGATTGTTTAGTTATAACCTTTTTTAGATAACTAGATTCCATCTAGAACCACTGTAGTACTGTGAGAAATTATCATTGATTTGCATTGTACTGCATTGGCTGAACTATACAAATAAATGATAATTTGTCACAGAATTATTATGGTTCCAGATGGCATCTAGTTATCTAAAAAGGTTTACAGGAGAGGACTCCTTTTTCTTCCTATACCCACTACATTAGAGAGTCAAAACCCTTCAGAAATTAAGTTTCTCTTACCTATCTCTTCCCTCTCTGACAGCTGCTGAATTAGGGTTTGTCAGCACACAGACTGTGTGGTTTCTGCTACCGAACACTAGAAGGCTGAAAGAATTGGATTTGTTTAGTTTGGAAAAGAGAAGACTGAGAGGGGACATGATAGCAGTTTTCAGGTATCTAAAAGGGTGTCATAAGGAGGAGGGAGAAAACTTGTTCACCTTAGCCTCTAAGGGTAGAACAAGAAGCAATGGGCTTAAACTGCAGTAAGGGAGGTTTAGGTTAAACATTAGGAAAAAGTTCCTAACTGTCAGGGTTATTAAACACTGGAATAAATTGCCTAGGGAGGTTGTGGAATCTCCATCTCTGGAGATATTTAAGAGTAGGTTAGATAAATATCTATCCGGGATGGTCTAGACAGTATTTGGTCCTGCCATGAGGGCAGGGGGCTGGACTCTATGACCACTCGAGGTCCCTTCTAGTCCTAGAATCTATGAATCTATTCAAGATCAACCTTAAACCACGTCTCAGTCTCTAGGTAACTGCGGTTATTCAACAAACCAAGTCTACTTTTGCCCACCTTCAATCAGCAAAGCAATTTTTTTCAGAAAATCTTCCTTGCTGTGTACTCATGGTCTGGCATTTTGGAAAAAAAATTGAGCCACCTCTTCAGCTGTCAAACTCAATTTAATGGGTTTACCTGAAAGAATCCACAAGCTTCTATTACTGTTAAACGTGGATAAGTTACATTCAAGAGCAGTTTAATCTAAGGCTTGGTCTACACTACCCGCCCCAATTCGAACTAAGGTACGCAACTTCAGCTACGTGAATAACGTAGCTGAAGTCGAAGTACCTTAGTTCGAACTTACCTTGGTCCACACGCGGCAGGCAGGCTCCCCCGTCGACTCCGCGGTACTCCTCTCGCCGAGCTGGAGTACCGTAGTCGACGGCAAGCACTTCCGGGTTCGACTTATCGCGTCCAGACTAGACGCGATAAGTCGAACCCAGAACTTCGATTTCCAGCCGTCGAACTAGCTGGTAAGTGTAGCCAAGGCCTAAGTCAAGAATATTAAACGATTTCTATTAGAGATGACCCTAAAGTGAAATTCCAGCTCTCAACCCCTTGAAATTTTGGAGAAGTTTGGATTAAGCTCCAATTTTGTGGCTCATCTCCTCTCTAGTTTTTACTGCTATTGGTTTGGTCTTATTAATATTGCCCTTTAATGGTTATTTAGTCATTTCCATCTCAGACTTCAGAGTTTCAATGCCTTTGGTATGAGTGACCTGCGACGAAGTCAAAGGAGTTGGCGGAGAGATTAAGTCAAAGGAGAATGGGTTTGGGTCTGACCCTGCTCAAAGGTTTTTGACCGTCTGTAGAGATAAAGAGTGTAGACTATTAACATTCACTGTATATCCAACATGTTTCCAACAGACCTCCTACACTTCCAATCCACCCAGAACTCAAAAGCCATTAGAACACACACAGAATCAAAGCCAACTATGTATATCGTTCAGATCCCTGAAAACATTGACACTCTCCATGGGATTTCCGAGATCTTAACACTTTGCTTTACTCCTCTCCTCACAGCTTAGTCCAATTACATATGAAGCGTGCACTGGCTTCTGACACTCTTTTGCACATTGGCAGAGCTTACCAATGCAATTTGCCATACAGAGCTAACATCATCTATAGTGTTTTAAAAAGCAAATGCAGAAAACCCCCCTGGGGAGTTGATTGCTATAAGAGGATGGCCAGGTGAAATATTTCTAGGATTTACTTTTGTCTGCAAATTATCCAGCATGGGTGGTGTTCAACACAGAGTTGCTGGTGGAAAATGTCTGGACTGGATTCAGGTTTTTCTAACCACAACAGCCAAACAGAATGTTTATTTAAATTTCCAACTAGAGTAAGTATCTTCTCAGTATAGAGGGATGATTTATCCAAATGTGAAAATGGATTTCAAATTGAATTCAATTCCTCAAAGCCACTTTATGTACAGCAGTCATTAGATGCACAGTGTATTGCAGGGAGATTTATTTTCTGTAATTCATGTGTTTTCGAGCTCTAGGGTTTCATGTAATGTGTATGTGGCACAGTAGATGAAATGGCCATTTTAAAAAACCTTGTGGGAATTTAGGGCATGCAGAAGGTGCTGACTTGACAACCCCGGAGACTGGATTTTTCTGTTTATGCACAAACGGATATAGCAATGCCTGAAGCAGCACAAGTACTGCTCCCATCCTGTCCCAGACTAAACACTTCTAGGCTTAACTCAGAAATGGGCAGCTGCCCTGTCTGGTCAAACCTTTGATTCTCTACGGAAAGTGCCAATTAGCATTAATTGCCACAATGGCTATTGTGCAGTCATCTAGCCACTAGTAACTAGTCTGAGACAAAGAAACCCAAGACTAAACAGCCCTTAAATGACAACTTCAGATCAGCACCATCACAGGAAGGATTTGAACCAGGAACCCTAGAAGTGAAGGCTCAAAGTCTGCTTGTATTCCACCTTGTGAGATTGAACAGACAGAACATAGCAGCATTTGGTCCCTGTGCATTGTGTTGTACATGTATTCGGTGGAGGAGGATTTGGGAAAGGTGGATGAGCAGTATATGGTAACAGTGATGGCAGCATGTCACATGCTGCATGCATAAAAGGGGAATTATTTCACCTCAATTGTTTTGTTTCTTTTACAGTTAAATTTCAACTTTGCATTTGGCAGTTGGCTCTATAAGATATTAGGAGTGTTTGATTTTTATTTCATAAGCCTGAAACTTTAAAGCTATTACAAGTGTATGTAGTTTAATCAGCATGGTAAGCTAGGAATATTTTCTGCTGAAACTATAGAATCACTTCAATAGCTTTCCTTATTCAGCGAAAGTATGACATTACAGTATTACAGCTATTACAGTAATGCCATTTTGTCAATTACCCTTTCATCTTTTTTAAACACGGATCCATTTTTAAACCTGCCATAGATTTTTCTGACATATCGTTTTAATGTCGTTCACGCAGTTGCCACTTGATTTTCAGTTTTTGTCCAGTACTCCAGAGCTATGATGATGTATTCTAACCTAAGCAAAATAAATCCCTTTTCACTAACACAGAGGCCCCCATTTCATTCATACACTTCCCTTATTTTATTTTACTTTGAAATGTAAATATTTTTTAATGATGGAGGGAGAAGTTGGTGAGGCAGAGGGAAATTTCTGATTTGATTTTTCTATTGAACATCTTAAAATGAAGAGCTATATGCCAATGCCACAGCATTTTAGGAATTCTGTCTCTGATTCAGCAATAAGGAAATATGAGCCTAGCTGAGATTTATTTTACTGAAATATCAGAATAGGCACCACATTATTGATGTAGCTTGACACCCACATATAAGCGATGTGTACTATAAATACATATTAAGCTTCACTATTAAGCAAATTGATGGTTCTTCACATTGTCAGATTATTGGTCAGAAAATTTTTGCTTATTGCTCCTGTATGGAGAAATACTGTAACATTTTATTGCTCTTCCTAAAGCTGAAGAAGGTCTTTTCCTCTCCACAAATTCCAGTGTGTTCATTTTCACATTTTACGAGGCATTAAATTATAGGAATTATGGACAGTAGATCTGACCTTGTTGCAATTTATGTCGTAGGCACCCACAGGTCAACCTTTGCAAAAACCACGAAACATTTGAGCTTATGTCCATTTTTCAAGTGAGTTATAAAATAAAATTAGACATGAACAACTGTATTTTCTAATGCAGGTTGAAAGATAAAGTGGAAAATATACCAGAACTGGCACTGCTGAACCTAATACAATTTTAATATCCTCTTCCCACACACATTTTTTTTTATTTAACTTTGAATCAATTGCTAAGGCCATGCAAACCTCAGTGGACATGCAATTATGCAACCTGATCTGAGAAACACTCACCCATTATATGAAAAAAAAATCTGCAAATTGAAAACTGTATTGTATAACTAAAAAAACCCTCCATGAGTGACACACTTAGATTTTACATATTGAAAGCAAAATGAAAATGCTCTAGTGCATCTTCAGAATTTGATTATGTTGGAAGTTTGGCATTTTAAAGTAAACTATGTATGTGTTCCTATGCATCCGGGCATATGGAGACCATCTCGCCACAGTTATAAATTGGAGTAACTCCAACAGAGCCAAAGATTTGCATATACTGCTACCAGCATTGAACTTGGCTCCTTTTCCCTACACTGACCTGACTGAAATCAATGGAAAACCTTCCCTTGACTTCCGTCGGCTTCGGATCAGACCCATGTGTCTTATCTATACTATTGTGTGTATACAGAAGAACATAAGAATGTGCAGGAACACATTTATATCCCAGGATTTATCAATGAGCAATATTTGATTTTCCAAGGGAGAGGGGATTAGGCAGAGTGTTCAAATTAATATTTTAAACTGCAAAAAGAAGAACAGGAGTACTTGTGGCACCTTAGAGACTAACAAATTTATTAGAGCATAAGCTTTCGTGGACTACAGAAGTGGGCTGTAGTCCACGAAAGCTTATGCTCTAATAAATTTGTTAGTCTCTAAGGTGCCACAAGTACTCCTGTTCTTCTTTTTGCGGATACAGACTAACACGGCTGTTACTCTGAAACCTATTTTAAACTGAGAATTTTCCCATCATCCACCAGAATTCATGGCTCTTTTACTAGTTGTATTTCTATAGGATAAAGTATTGTTACTGCCAGGAACAGCACACACACACACATATACATGGACAAAATATATATCTATACAAACACACACTCTCTCTCTCTCTCTCTCTCTTATATATAAGATATTGTACATATATATATTCTTGATTTAGTGTTCAGTTCTCTCTGAATAGATAAATTATAAAAACTACCATACTCATGGCAGTGGCTACCCTAGTACCAAATAAAAATCCATATTGAAACAATTAGCAAGCATGAGTTCATTACACAGGACATTAATACCCACTGAGCAATATTCTTGCTAGGTAGTGATTGCCATCACAATAAAACTTCACATCAGCAGGCATTGGGATCATAGGCTGGGGCAAACACAGGACCCTGGTGTTCCAGAAACTTCCATTTGATACCATCTTATTTCCTCTCCTCTCGTGTGCAATTCATAATAGGGGAAGTAAACTTTCCACAGACGACTGCTGGGAGCCACTCACAAGGCAAATACATTTCTAGGAGCTGAATGAAAGAGTTTGCACTTATTATTACCTCCAGCAGGGGTCTGACGTATTTTTAATTCCCAGAAAGACAATTCCTCAGGATAGAAACAGCTAGGGTCATATTTTACTATTCTGAATATTCTTTATTTACAGTGTGATGAAGGAAAGCACGGATACTATATCTGTTATATTAACCCTCACTTTACCCATCTAGAATTTTGAAATCAAAAGGGATTATTCTTTGACCATATCATGCCACTTGCTTTCTATTTTGCTAGATGTTTTTGTAAAGCATAAGCATATCAAAACTTTCCACTCCAGTACTTGATTCCAGCTCATCCTTTCATCTCTTCCCTACTGAGTTACTCTTATCCACCCAATCTTCCCTCTCCCACAACAAAATCAATGCAACTTCCATGCACCTTCAAACTATGCAACTTCACCTCCAAGATCCCAATGCAACACCCTCAGTAATAAGGACTTGCTATGATTTTCATCTCCAAAGGTCTTACAAACACTAATTCTCACAGGTCTCTGCTAAAGTATATATTGAAATAGTACTTCATTTTATAAAAAGGGGGAAGAGACTGGTTAAATGAATTGTCCAACACAGGATATCTGTGTCCAAATTTAGAACATAGGAGTAGTTCCTGGATCCCAGCGCTATGCTCATACCATTAGTCAGCACCCTTATCAACATCAGGGAAAGTGAAAGTTTGAAAGAAACGTAATCAAATCGAGATTCCAATTGGTGAAAGAACAGAATTGATGCAAGAACCTAAGGTCCATTGACTTTCAATAGGAATTAAGCTCCTACATGCCTAGATAACTTTTGAAAATGTTAGCCAACATTCCTACTTGAGCCTACTTTGGACTGTTCAGCTGTTTCAGGAAACGAAGGGCCAATCAGTAATTTAAGATTTATCAATTTGCATGTCACCCAATGCATCATATACATTTAGCAGTTGATATGGGCAATGCTATTTGGATCAGGGTGGGGGCGGAGGGGAAGAGTTCAGAACCAGGGCTCTTGTAAGAACCTCTTTGCTTCATAGATATTGGATGTTCCTCTTTATTGTACACTGCAAGAAAGTGCCGATAAACAGATACACATTGTGCACAAGAGAGCAGACTGGAACCAGCTCTGCAGTATTATGTAATGTTAATGAGAATCCTAGCGTCACTACAATTTGAGGCACCAAACATCTGTATAAGTACATCTGAGCAATCTGATGCCTCTTGGTATCAGACAATAGGATTGTTCATATAAGGCCATATAATACACAAGGGCTATTCACTCAGAAGATTTTGCTCTTTCCTGAAGCAATAAGTGCTAAGTGATGCTCAAGTACAGTTCAAACACCATTATTAGCATAAATAAGGAGCCATCGTGCTTACACTTAGCAAAGCAAAATTCTCCACCTGCCCAGGCCTATCAGCTAGAGTCAGGTTGCGACTGTGGTTGATACTTGGTCTCTGGCTGGTTTTTGTTTATTTTGGGATAAACTGGTTATTTTGAGGGTACTGATGTGAGCTTTTTTCTTTTTCAAAAGGGATCCCATGAAATATTTTGAGGAAAAGAATTCAGCAGCGGGAAGGGGCAAGAGAGAAACCTGGCTGCATGTACCAGGTCGGTGCTCTTCAAGACTGCCCACATGGGTAAGCAGCTAGTCCTTTATATCCCTGTTCCAGGGGCATGAGGACCCCAAACTGGAGTCCCTTGCAGCTTTGCACTGTACATGCCTTGGGCCAGCCCGGCACATAGGCATCAACAATTTGAAGGCATATGTAACTCAGATAAAGACCCACACTAGTATTAGTCCGCTGGTAGCAGATGGACCATACAGAGGTTTAGGAGTCTGCTACTGCATCCACGCTAACAGCACTGGCTTGTTAATTGAGGTGGTAGAGGCTCCATGCTTTTAGATCCAAAAGCCCTGGGGTCAAACCCTGCAGACAAACCAGTCAGGGAGTCATGTCACTGATACTGGATACTGTCTCATATCCAAAATATCTCAGCTTCTCTGGTCTGGCATGTAAAATGCAGGTCCACTAATCTCATGAGGACAGGCTCTCTCAATTTCTTCCCTGAATTCCTTCTGGCTTTGTTCAGGCCGGGTAACCCGGGAGGAATGTCTCCCATTGTAACCTGCCAGTTTCACTTTGAGATTAATCAGGCAATAGAGGCAGCAAAAACGAGGGGAAAAAAGCAGAGTGGGGAGCGAGTGCTATCTAAACTTTAAAAAAAACTTCACATGAATTTGGGATCCAATTTGATGTTTGGGCAATGGTTCAGGTCAGTACCTATTTTAGGTTCAGCCAGCACGCCCAGGCCTACCCCTATACATGGAAATTCCTGATTAAATGAGATGTTGCCATGCATGGGTCACCCCGTAGGCTTTAATGGAAAAAAAATAATTTAATATTTCCAAGGGATCCTCAGAATATGGTATCATAAAAGCAAACGTTTCTATGATTTTTCACAAGAACTGTATGGCTGTTCAAAGAGGCAGTGAAGGATCGAAAAGATACAGCAGCCTGAGCTGATGCATGAATGGTTAGGCTAGCATAGGGTGACCAGACCGCAAGGGTGAAAAGTCAGGATGGGGGTGGGGAGTAATAGGTGCCTATGTGAGAAAAAGCTCCAAAAATCAGGACTATCCCTATAAAATCGGGACATCTGGTCACCCTAGGCTAGCAATGGATGAGGATGAAAGGTCAGTGACTAGTAACTGGGACAGCTCTCGCCAAAAGAAAGACGGCCTGTGGTAAAAGCCAGTTTCAAGGCGTGGCAAGTAGCCAGGCGAGCTTGCTTCTCCATTTACCAAGGCCTAGGAACAATAGGAGCCATGGCTCACAAAACAAAGAGCTGTGAGTTTCATATTTCTTTAGCATATTGCATGTCTATTTCATGACTCAGCGTTGCTGATGGAAATAATTTACAACAGTATAAGGCTTGGTCCCCACTAAGCCCCCACTTCGGACTAAGGTACGCAAATTCAGCTACGTTAATAACGTAGCTGAATTCGAAGTACCTTAGTCCGAACTTACCGTGGGTCCAGACGCAGCAGGGAGGCTCCCCCGTTGATGCCGTGTACTCCTCTCGCCGAACTGGAGTACCGGCGTCGACGGCGAGCACTTCCAGGATCGATCCCAGAACATCGATTGCCTGCCGCCGGACCCTCCGGTAAGTGTAGACGTACCCAAAGTGAGAGAGTTAATTCTGTGCAGGATGGAGGTAAATTGGGGTCTAAATTGAAGATGGCCCTTTGACTGCAGGACAATTCAGGGGTAGCACAGTAGCTCATACTGTGCAGAAAGCAAGAAGGAAGATTTGGACTTTGAAAGGAAAAACCACGAGACAAGAGTCACAACCCAACCTCAGCTCTATATGTCAGAAATATTCAGGTATATAGGACCAAACCTCAATTCCAAGTTTTCATAAAATTCTGAAGTGGAAGTGCAGCTCTCAGAAGTATTTGAATTACATTTACATCCTGGGGGAGGGACTTCTTCCATCAGAAAATGCCTCCAGAATGGTTTGTATGGAGCATTAGTCAACAACAGTCAAGCAGACAAGGTTTTTCACATGGGAGCAATTTTTTTCACTTCCTGGAGTCAGGTGAAATGAGCCTGTAGGCAACATTTCAAGTCTTCTCCCAGGACATCAGAAAGAGTTAATGTAACACTAGCAGAGTGTGCTGGAATATGAAATTAAAACTCTCTGCTTAACTGTCATCTAAAAATCCAGAGTCACTTTCTATAAATAAACAGTTTTAAAAATTATAACTACTGTGAAGTTAATCAGGTAATAGAAGCGTCTATTTGTCATTCCTCATTATAGTTCTAGGGTGAGAAAGCATTTGCTGAAGTCCAAACTTTGCCCATATTGAATTTCCAAGAACCCGTCTGCTTCAGTCTGTTAGATTTGATATCGATTTGGCAGAATAACCTTTTTCTCTATCAAAAAATAGCATGTACAGTCCCTTTACAACTCTGAAACAATGCATAAGGGAGATCAAAGAGGAAAATCTCTTTTTGCCTCCAGTCTGTGGAAATAACGTGGGATCCAAAACCTGCTGCATACTAACTCACTCCGGGGAGGAAAAAACAACAACAGAGGAGAATGTTATCATCCAGACAAAAAGAACGTAAAACAACATGAAAAGCTGGGACTAATTCCAGATATGAAGAATCACAAACATCACATATCAGAAAAGAAAAAATACAAAACAGATGCAGAATTCAAGAAATAATGAGGGACACAAAGGGACCACAAAAACGACAACCCTAAAACACAGATCTCAGTGAGGTTAGATACTATGAAAGAGCAGCCGCCCTTGGGGAATGAGTGATTTAGCTTTAAGAACAGAGAGCCTCAACTGAGATAAAAAAAGTGCTTCTGTGGTTCCCATTAGCATTCACTGAGTGTTGCTTCCAGAGTGCAATGCTTGGAGAAGTTCAGTGAGCAGCAGCTTATCTCCCCAAATAGTGACAGTGTAGCTTTCCATTACGCTATGTAAACTTCACTTAAAAACTCTCTCCAAAAGTTGCATGGAGGAAAAAAAACCAGCCATTTAATTTTCAAATACATCTTCCTTGACTTTGACAAAGGACCAGTGCCCTTTTGATGAGCAAACAGGCTCTCCACTTCCCCAAGAAATGCAATTTTGAAGAATCCTGACAGTCTCAATGCAGATGGGGGTATATTAAAACAGAAACCTAGCTAGTCCTTCTTATATTGACCTCCTGGACCCGCCACCACCTCACACAATCCCATTCTTTAGTGGTTGACCTATAGAGCATACAACAGCATCCGCTCTGAAACCAATTCTGCCACCCTTGTTAGATGCGACAGTGCTATTAAAAAAAAGCAATAACCTATCTGTATTGTCCACTAGAGATGGGGCAAGTAATGCCATTTACCCATGTTGCTGGAGCTTTGGGAAAAAATGTGACTCCAGATCTAAAAATTTTCCTGTGGGGGTTCAACCGCCATTTTAAAATCATTTCTCGCTCTAGGTTTCTATTATACACTAATGCTGGGCAATAAATAAATAAATTAAATTGACTGAGTTTATTTCTTTTCTGTTCAGATTGCAATCTTTTTTGCAGACAATTTTCTCAAATTGTTGTTCAATGATTCTTTTTTCTTCCAAATTCATTTACTATGGCTTACTATTCCAAATCCAAACTGTGTAGCTCATTATATGCAATGTTGTAGTAGCTGTGCTGGTCCCAGCATATTAGAGAGACAGGTGAGGTAATATCTTTTATTGGAGCGGTGAGAGAGACCCCCAACAGAAGATGGCCTAATAAAAAATATTACCTCACTCATCTTGTAGCTCAGTTATGGTTGACGTGTAAGTCACTCATGGTATTGTTTTTATTCCCCAATTGGATGAGCATAACTTATCATCAGGTTGCTAGACAGAAGGCTCCAAAAAGCCAATTTAATGTTTGATTTCCATGAGTGTTTGAGCATTCTAGATTCCTTTCTGGACCTGGTCCAAAGCCGATTGAAGTTGGTGGGAAAATCACCCATTGACTTCAATGGGCTTCGGAGCAGGCCCTCTATCAGTATTCAGACTAGTAAAACTCAGCTGCATAAGCATCAGAGGAAAGTGCTGGATGACCTCTTGAGATCCCTTCCAGTCCTACGAGTCTTTGAAAGTGAAAAGGGGTACTCACATAGCTGAAGCAGAATTCACTTTCCAGTCCAAATATCCACTGAACATTTTTTTCCAGGTTTCACCCAGTTCTACTATACTTATGTACCCATGTATAGATGGCAGGCAAGACAGGTGACTGAAAAGAGACAGGTAATACATAAATACATTATTCTTCTACCTACAAGCAATTCCTGCTTCAGAACACTTCAGGCTTCCAAGCTAAATACCAAACAGAGTACGCTCCGCAGATTCATGAAACATTTATGCAACGGTTTCTTCTTGTTGGTGTTTCTAAATACAGCTTCTCTGTTGAGTTCTCACTAGTAAAATCTGAGGCTGGAGGCTTCTGCTTTATCTATGGGGATGTCAGTGGCACTGCAAGTTCACCCACAGAACAAGTAGATGCACTGTGCGGCCACAAGTCACCTACTCAGATCAACTCTGCTCATTTTTAAATTATTCATGGTTAGGGTAGCAGTGGCACCTCGCAGCCCCAGTCATGGACCCGGATCCCATCATGCTAAGTGCTGTGCTACAGGGGAGCATAAATCCGTTTTCCTTGTTCTCCAGGGAAACAAGGAGTCAGTGCTGGTCAGCACACTAGGCAGTGGTCTCACACACCAGCTGCCTCGCCATGGTCAAATGTAGTTGCGACAGACCAAGGGCTAGTGGTGCAGCTGTGCTGCTGTCGCATGTCTGGTGAAGACTCGGGTGACCAGACAGCAAATGTGAAAAATCAGGACGGGGGTGGGGGGTAATAGGAGCGTATATAAGAAAAAGACCCAAAAATTAGGACTGTCCCTATAAAATCAGGACATCTGGTCACCCTAGTGAAGATGCTCTATGCCAGTGTTTCCCAAACTTGGGACGCCTCTTGTGTAGGGAAAGCCTCTGGTGGGCCGGGCCAGTTTGTTTACCTGCCTCATCCACAGGTCTGGCCAATCACGGCTCCCACTGGCCGCGGATCGCTGCTCCAGGCCAATGGGAGCTGCTGGAAGCGGTGGCCAGTATGTCCCTCGTCCCTACACAAGCGATGTCCCAAGTTTGGGAAACACTGCTCTATGCCAACAGGAGAGAGCTCTCCTGTTGGCTTAACTCCACCTCTGCGAGAGAAAGTAGCTATGCCGGCGGGAGAAGCTTTCCCGCCAACATAGAGCTGTCCACACCAGGGCGTAGGTCGGTGTAATTTACGTTGCTTAGGAGAGTGGCTGAGCGACATAAGTTATACCGATGTAAGTGGTAGAGTAGACCAAGCCAAAGACTTATCCAGGAGGACGATCCATGTTCTCCCAAAGCCATTTAAAATAAGTGCAGAGAATCTGCTGTTCGTTATGCTTAACGCTGAAGGAAAATGGAAGTAACTCCCATCCTCCCTCATTAGCTCAAGCTATAGTGAAATATTTATAGTAAATTCTTTAGCAGCTGAGCCTACAGATATATTTCAGTTTAACAAGATAGGGCAGAGAGAGAGAAACCATCCCAGTCATCTACACATCCTCATAACACTTTTTCTTGGAAAGGTTTCTCAGGTCCTGGATAGAACTTTTGGTCAAAACAGTGCGGGGGGGGAGGGGACGGGAGGAGGAGAAGAGAGCCACCCAAAATAGCCAGTAGCCCTGTGGTATTAGGGCTTTCACTTCAGAAGAGGGAGACCCAGGTTCAGGCTCCGCTTGATTTAGAGCAGTGACCTGAACCTGGGTCTCCCTCATCCCAGGTGAGCCCCTTAATCATCAGGCTATAGAGTCAGTCTTGCTATCTCTGGCCCAATGTATATTTAATTAAGTTATTGAAAACGAAACAGTTTCAACAAGCCAGTTTAAGAGGGAGTGACTAACTCCATAACCTGGCAGTTAGAGCACTCATGTGGGATGTAGGAGACCCAGGTTCAAGGCCCTGTTCCAAATAAGGCAGAGCCTGAACTTGGGTCTTCTACATCCCCAGTGAGTGCCTTCATCCCCATGTTATTGGCTATTTTGGGACTGGGGTCCATTTAATTCCAATATGGAATGAAAAACAAAATGTCACAACCGTGATATGGAATTCTTGTTTTTCGGCTGGCTCTACTTATATATAGCATCTCTTCTAATACCAGCTAATCACACACACACACTTTTTTTTAACATTACAAAGCAAAATTCCATAACTGTAGGATGCAGTACCCTGTATTACCAGTATATAAAACACCTAGGGCCAAACACCTGATGTTCTTAGGTAGGTTTTACTCATCCCATCGAATTCAATGTGGTAGAACCCTATTGAGCACTTTAGGATATGGACTGAAATATGCTCATTATTATTTTTTTTGTATAGCATCCTTAATACACATTATAAGTCTGACCCAGAGCCCATCAAAGTGAATGGGAGTCTCTCCATTCACTTCAAAGGGCTTTGAGTCAGGCCCTCTAGCTCAAAATGCTTTACAAAGTTAAAAATAACAAATGTAAGCAGATGAGAAAAGTGCAGGCAATGAAAGAGTGCAGGTTTCAGTTGAGTTTGGAAATAGACCGATGGCACTCTATATCACATGTCCTTCTAGTGTTGGGTATTAATGCACAGAGAAGGTGTTTACCAGTAAACACTGTAATTTTAAAAGGCTAGTACAATAAATACTAACCCAACAGTGAACCCTGATATTTATGAGGATTGATTTGTGACATCAAAGCATGTTTTGATTGTTTCAGGGCATTGCATGGGGAAAACTATTAATTTTCTAAAAGGTAACCACAGCAATTTGTTGGAAAGAGGAGGATCTTAGTTTGCTTCAGTAGAAAAAAGACAGGAATAGAACTAGTAGGATAATAGAGAAAGTGATTTGAAAATAGTTTTTATGACTAAACATTGCAAACTCACCACTACTATTCACAGATTCATATAATCTGTTAGCAAATATTTGGATGGGCATTGGTTCATCTGAAATATTCATGAATCCTGGAAATTGCACAGGTGACATTTCATCTGAAAATTCATACCAGAAGTGCATTCTTCAGCATTCGTTTATCTTCTGTGTAAAGTTTCAAAGTCAGTCAGTCAGAAAGCAGAAGCAATACCTTGTGACAATTCACAGAATAAATCAGACACGCCCAAGGCAAATAGCTTGCCAGCAGTGCAGAGTCTGGAATTTATTTGCAAAAGCTATTGAACACATATTTACAGATCTGTCCAGATATGGAAAAGTACATGAAAGATTTGCAAGCAACAGGGGCTAAATTCACAATCAAGACTTATCAATAAAGTCAGCCTGATGTTGTCTTCTGCAGGCCTGCTCCAGAGTCTGCTCTAGGTCACATTGTACAAGCTGTGGCTTCCCTCCTAATAGCATACGCCCATAGCACACTTCTCTTCCTTCCACAGTACAGTGTCCTTTGCAGATCCTCTGTCAAAATTCTATGTAGGGCATTTCTATCTAAGACTCCCATTGAATGAAAAACAATACGGTGCTTTCGAGGGTTTGGAACAAGATTAAAGGGATAAACCACGGAGTTAAAACCAGCATGAACTGAAGTCATATGATCAGATTGCTCCCAGCAAATGAAAATATGATTTTAAAGAGCGCTAGTAAAAGCTTGTTTTCCCCCAGAACAAACCAGCATTATGAATCATCTAAACACACCAGACGTAGGCATGGGCAAATATTTGAGCACCTGAGCTATTTCTCCATGCACTTGTGGATACAGCACTCCATTCGTCCAACGTGTGTTCATGTCGCTTTTCATTCATGCAGCTGGAGCAAAGAGTGGCAAAAACTGCCCACAGATATTCATGAACATTTGGAAGAAGTTCTGTTCATCAGTATTTACCAGAGTTTCATGCTAGCTTTCCATGAACATCTGAGCTTTACTAATGCAAATGGACACCAAATGTGAATTTTAGCACAAATGACTGAATATTTGTCAAAACAGAACCCTTTTTGCAGGAATGTACCAATTCCAATGAAACCGTCATTGGGAAGGTTTCTCAAGTTCAGGATTGGATTTCTGGTCAAAATCAGAGAGACAGACCCAGCCTAGAATAGCTGTCTGGGCTATTAGCTATTCTGGGATGGCAGCCTCTGTTTTTCCCACAAAAATTTTTTTTTAGAAAAACTCTAGGTTTCATTCGGATGCAGAATAGGGAAAAAATATTAAAATCTCAGTAAAAAATATTTACAGGTCATAAAAACGATTTCCTGCTTAACTCTATCCAGCACCTTTCCTGTAGCTGCACTGGCTCTGCTATGCTGACACAGTCCAAGTGAGTACAGGTGTCTCAGAGTTGGCAAGAGAATCCAGGGAATAAGTCATTTTTCTTTCTAGGTTTGTACTGAAAGCCAGGACTGAATTCCCCATGACACTACTTCTCCAGAGCCTGGCTACAGATGTTCATTCTGGCAAATTTTTTTGACGGTTACATCCAGTTCTCTCTTTTCACACCTGCCCATAACATGCAAGTGAAAATAGCAGCTCAGGACCCTCTGCAAGTTCCCACATAAACTTCTAGCGTTAAGGAATGGGACTTTCACCTGGGCATCCAGAATCCCCACCAACAAGCTACTTGAGGCTTTAAAGTTTGTTCTCCAGCTGCATATTGAGCATATTACAGGACATTTCTTTCCAGCAGAAAAATGGATAACAGCAGTCTTTTCACCTTTTAATATGTATGGCAATGTTACCTTCAACTGGCCAGAGACATCGAAGTACAGTATCAGGAAAAGGAAAGCCATTTAACTTTCAAGTGGTAAAGAGAAAAGCTAGATATGGTTAGAATTATGTAGATGTGTCTATCCTCTTAAATAAAAACATCTGGGTTACCTCTAGTAACCAGAGTGTGAAGTCTCATTTCATCTGGGATAAGCAGGGCAAAGTAGAGGAGCAGACTTCCCTTGCAAATGTACTGGCATTTGGGTTAAAAAACATGGAGCAAGTCTGGCCTGGATGTCTGTGAATACAATTCTGCTGGAGCAACATACAAGTGGGAACTAGAATCTGGCCTTTAGTCTCCAATATGGCAGACCCACGACTCATCCACTTAATTGCATTCTATTTCAGAATGCATATACTTGGTTGTGCTGACTCTGACCATGTGACCCCAATTTGCAATTCCCAACTGGTGTTGAGAAAGCAGTGGTATAAGTTATTGGCAAAATGTGTGCCATGCCCGGTCTAATGGTAGGGCCATATAAAGAATAACAGCCTACTGCTATCCATCACTCCATGTAAAGGTCCTAGGATATATTCTCTCTGATGACCCAAACAACAGTCAGTAAGGTTCCACAGGATGGAATTTCTGCTCTTTCAGATTTTTTTTTTTTAAGCAAACTAGGGAATCGCATACAAAAACATTCTGAAAGTATGTTACTATTGCAAAGTCAAGTATGCAAAAGTTAGGAAATACCAGTATTAAGTTCGCCTCATCTTTCCCTTTGATCATATGCATTTTGATATGGTCTTCAATTATATGATTATGTACTCTGTTGTACAGGAGCCCTGACTCATCAGCAAATAGGACAGACAATGAAAGTGGCAGAGTATTGCACGGAAGGAAAGGATGTTCTTCTATGTTGAAGGCACTGGACGGGGACCCAGTAGAGCTGAATTTGATTTCTAGCTATATGAGAGACTTCATCTGTCTTGACAGGCAATACCATCATAATGCATATGTACAAGGGGGCTGACTTAAGGTTGCATAGGCTCAGGGCTGACCAGAGGAGGGAAGGGGGGACAATTATATTATGCCTAAGAGGCCCCCAAAATGTCTAACATCTGTAAAGAAAGTGAAATGGGAGGGGATAGAGTCCCAGCAAACATGATGTACTGGGGCCCGAAATTTATCTCGACAGTCATGCATGGCCTACATTAATTCTGGCACACAGTAACTTCTGAGCTCTTGATCCTCAGTGTTCTTTTAATACATTTTTTTTGTATGCAGCTACAATAGAGTTTGGGATGATTCTTCAGCATAATCCAATGTGAGTCTATGTGGTGTCTCAAGAGTTTCTTTTCAAAACTGTTAGGCCAGTTCATGCAAGTCAGGAAGACTGAAGTGAGGTGGAACATCATTAGGAAAACAGAATAGGAAACTGGGAACTTGGTAAAAGATTCTATAGCAAGGATGCCAGCAATTACCCCAGAGTTTGTGCTACAGCAATGTTGAGCTTTTCAAAGAGGAAAGTCACTGACTGCCCAAACAGAAGTCATGAATCTTGTAACCATTTTATCTGCAAATATAGATAAGCAAGAGATTAATCTAATATTAGGAGACAAGTATTCACTTTATCTTAATTGTGTTCTACACCTTGGTAATTACTTTAACTCTACTAGAGGATTATACAATATTCCATTTCTTGCTGTGTCCATTACTGTCAGAAAATGTGGGATGTATGTACAGATGAAGCTATTGTACATTGATTTAAACCTCACCTGTGCAGACAAATAGAGTTTCCATAAATTAATTTCTTACAGAATCATGATTAGGAAGAAAATGTCAAAGTAGAAAGGTTTGAAGAATCCAAGTTGTATCCAGATTTTATTTTTGACAAGCTGTCGTTAAATGTGGACAGGAAATTGGATGTGTGTCTTCTTTGGTTCTTTACAACATATAAAGGCCTTTAAGTCCCCCCAACCCCCACAAATATTCTGCTTTGCCCCACCCCCATCAGGAATTCAGGGCTTTTAATTCTGTTCTTTCCTGGAAGTCTCTGAATCCCTGGAGAATATTTAGATATAGCCATTCTACTACCATCACGGTGACTCTGTGCTTAGATGAAACCAGCTTAAGGGTGACAAACATCTGGCTGAAGCTGAACCCTAGAAAGACACAGGTGATGTTTGTGGGTAGAGGAAAGCATCTTGAAGATTTTGTAGTCATGGTGCAGTCTCCTTTGGTTGAAAGCACACACCCACAATTGGTCCACTCAGTCTGTAGATTAGGAGAGCTCCTGAATTTCCCCACTAAGCTGTCACATAGCCGCATCCATGGTTAGTGCTTTCTATATTCTCCAGTTGACTAGGAGATGCTAACCCTGGCAGATGATGGCCTGACCTTGGTTATTTATGCCTTTGTTACCTCTCAGCTGGACTACAGCCACATGAGATACCTGGGCATGAAGCTTATGAAACTCCAGCTGGTACAGAATGCCACAGAGCATCATCTCAGCAACAAGGCTGCCATGAGCTGATCAGACCTGTCCTTCACTCCCTACAATGGCTTCCATAGGCACTGACTCCGTGGGTGCGCCAAGGCTGGAGCACTCATGGGGAAAAAAAATGGTGGGTGCTTAGCACCCACTGGAAGCACCCTATCAATGCCTCTCCCCCCAGTGCCTCCTGCTCACTGGCAGGCCCCACCAATCAGTGCTTCCCCCTCCCTCCCAGCACTTACTGTGGATCAGCTGTTTCGCGGTGTCAGGAAGTGCTGGGGGGAGGAGGGCAGAGTGATGGCACAGCACACTTGGGGGAGGGGGCAGAACTGGGTGGGGAAGAGGCGGGGCGGGGACAGAGCGAGGATAGGAAGGTGCAGGGCAGGGGTGGGGTGGGGCTTTGGGGGAAGGAGTAGAGTGGGGCAGGGCCTGGGCAGAGCCAGGGGGAGCACCTCCCCGGCAGATTAAAAACTCGGCGCCTATGCTGTCTTCTCGCAGAATTTCAAATCAAGTTCACTGTCTCGGTCCTTATTTTCAAAGCGCTCCATGGCCTGGACCCGGGATATCTAAAAGAGCCTAAAGTTCTGGAATGGAGATTGTGGTTGACAATGGAACTCTACAATAAGGGTAAAGCTCATCTTTGCAGGATACCAAACTTTCCTCAGGGGCTGGTTTGAGACTGGAATCAACGTCCCAGAAGCTAAGGCCATCACAAACTTCACCACTTTCCGCATCAAGTGCAAGACATATTTCATTGACTGACTTCACTAACAAATACATAGCAACATGTTTAAAAACAAAACAAACAACCCCCCCCCCCCCAGCCAAAACAAGACATTCCTCTGCACAAGCTTCTCCCCCCTGGGGAGAGGATGGGAAAACAAACACGTGACAGATGTTGGTCACATTGTTTAATGCACTTCTGGAAGGTGCTCAGACACTATGGTAATGAGTGAGGTATAAAAACCTAAAAAGAACATGTATATCAGCCCAGACACCAAGGAAGTGAAAACTGATTAACTGAAGGAAAGTAATTTGGGCCAGGGTGGGTCATCTATGTTCTATCTTAGATAGTATTTTCTATAATGCCCATCACTATCTTAAGTGAAGACTTTAGTACAGTATCTACTGCTTTGTTAACACCCATTTAACACTAATGTCTATTATGCTGCTGGAAAAATATTTATCACCCTTGCCTCTTCCCTTGACCTTTCATCCCAATCTACATCTTCTTTCTTGAGAAAACCACCCTTTCAGGTCTTCTTTTGACTTCATAGAGAAGCAACAAAAGGACACAAACCCATGAGTCTGCAGCTGAGAGGACCTTGATAATCCTTTCCTGGATCATTGAGCAAGACTCATTGATTAGAAGAGGTAGAATATTCCACCAAATCCATTTCCTGCAGAGTGGTGGGGAGGCATTGCTGTTCCAGATCATCCTTCTAGATGCGCATGAGGAACATTCACAAAAATATTTTTGTGGATGTCCAAATACTAAATAACATCTCTATGGACAGCCTGGCATGGGCTACTGTAGATACAAGAATTCTGATTCTACACTTGTAGACAAATTAAGACAAAATACAATTTCCTTCCCACCAATGCTGAGCTGATCCGAAGTTTTCCAATGAAAGAGTTAAGTCAGAAAATGCCAATGTGTCAAACCCACAGTGTTTTGGGAAACCACTTGGCATTTGATGACTTTTTGCTGCACCCTAACTGTCAGAGTTCCAGCTGAAACCAGCCTGCCTGGTTCCCTGCCAGATTTCCTAGCAGGGTGCTGGGGACTCCAGAGTTCCTGGGTCCATGGCCCCAGAGCAGCCCCACCATGCTGTCTATCCCGAGGTCTGAGAGCCCCCAGGGCTTCCAGTCTCCCTGCAGTAGCGTGGGAGCCTGGAAATACTGGGAGATTTGACCCTAGGTGGGAATTGGCTCCAGGCTCTGCAACCGGGAGCTTTAAAATCCAAGGGACTCCTGGCTCGTAGCTTGGCTGTAGCTTCCAGGCTCCCTGTTGCCAGAGCTGGAAGTATGGCAGCCGCAGAAGCCCCACCTCAAGCCTGGGCTCTTGGGGTCTAGGGTCCCAGCACTGCAGTAGGGAATCTGGAAACCTTGAGAACCCAGGATCATGCAATAACAACCCCTGAAAGCCAAGGCTCTGAGGACTTCTAGGCTCCCTGTCACTAAGCCAGACTGAGTGGGCAGCCCAGGAGCCAGTTAGGTTGGGAGTTGGGAAGTCCACATGTCCGGACTGCCCACGAGAAGCTTGACAGCTGCTGGCATGATTCATGTCAGTTTCCTTGCAGTTCACTACCAAATAACAGCATGAATCATGTCAATTTCATTGAGCAATTGTCCAGGATCGGGGGAGCTTATTTTGTTTCAGAAACACCCTGTTTCAGGATTTTCAGAATAAATCTTTTTGGACTCTCCAATTGACAGCAAATTTCAAACAAAGTTGGTTTCAGTCTAAATTGGACCAAACCAGAAAATTTTGAAAGGATTAGATTTCCCACAAACCAGATATTCTGAATTTCAGCCAGCTCTAATGGAGATATACAGCAAGTGTTTCTGTAACAATGTAGTCCAAATGGTTTTGGTGCACTCATCAGCACTAACTAAACAATTTCTCACTGGATTCTGGCAGCATTTCAGCATGGTTATGTCTCTGTAATGTTTCTAACTTGGGCCATGTCCACACTACAAACTTTTGCTGATGCAGGTTACATTGGCATAAAGCTGCCGCCGTTCGTATATCACTCATGCACATGCACACTTGGCTCCTGGCATTGACCCTGAATGTACTCACTAGGAGTGCTTGTGTCTATGCACAGTGCAGTGCACCATGGGTACGTATCCCAGCGTGAAATTCACCCCACCATCCAGCACACTGTCTTTTGGGAAGTTTTGGCAATGCATGGTGGATCAGAAATGAGTCACGCAGGGGTGACTGGGAGCAAGGGTCAACTTCCCAGCATGCAACTTTCACCATCCCCTTATCATCTATAGTCCAGAATTTTCACACCTTTAAAAAAAAAAAAAAAAAAAAAAAAAAAAAAATCACAGGAACCCGTGCAGTCCTCCTTGCTGTCTGCCATCTCTGACAGAAGCATGGAGCTTGCATATCTCTGCACTATTGTCACGAGCACTGCAACCACAGGACACACAATCTTCTGATATTTGCAGATCCACAAGAGGGACCAAATCAGCAGGGAACTTGATAATTTCATGGGGGACAGATTGATGTGGGACATTGCGTGAACTAATTCAAGGTTGTTGATGGCATTCACGGAGCAGCTGGAGATGGTGAAGCACCACTTCTGGGCCCAAGAAACGAGCACTGACCAGTGGAATCGCATGGTAATGCAAGCTTGGGATGACAAGCAGTGGCTGCAGAACTTTCTGACATGCAAGGCCACACTCCTGGATCTATAAAAAGCAACAGAGGGTCCTGTGGCACCTTTTGAGACTAACAGAAGTATTGGGAGCATAAGCTTTCGTGGGTAAGAACCTCACTTCTTCAGATGCCTTGGGCATCTGAAGAAGTGAGGTTCTTACCCACGAAAGCTTATGCTCCCAATACTTCTGTTAGTCTCAAAAGGTGCCACAGGACCCTCTGTTGCTTTTTACAGATCCAGACTAACACGGCTACCCCTCTGATACTTGACTCCTGGATCTGTGTGCCGAGCTCGCCCCAGCCCTCCAGCACAGGGACACCAGAATGAGAGCTGTGCTGACACTGGAGAAGTGAGTGGCGACAGCACGGTGGAAACTTGCAATGCTGGTTTGCTACCAGTCAGTGGGAAATCAGTTTGGAGTGGTCATCATACAAGTGTACAGGGCCATTAATCGTCTCCTGCTACGCATGACTGAGACTCTGGGCAATATTTGGATTTGCAGAAATGGGGTTCCTGATCTACAATGGAGCGATAGACAGCATGCATATTCCTATTTTGTCACCAGTCCACTTTGCCATAGTGTACATTAACAGAAAAGGCTACTTT
>NC_048310.1:10010426-10022390 GCF_013100865.1 Trachemys scripta elegans
TGTTATAATGGACTTCACCACAGACTGCAAAGAAAGTTGAGCCCATGATTATTGAACCTGTAGGTCCACAAGAGTCTGCAGCATCTGTTTGCACTGCCGGAGAAGCTCCATTATGTCCTGGTGCATCTTCCTCTCCTTTTCCTGTTGGGACTTTCTCCTGTCCACTCTTTCCTTTTCCATACAGTCTGCAATGTTCATCCTCCAAACCCTCTGCTCATGGCCTGATGCAGCACTGGCCTGAAGGATCTAGCTGAACAGGTCGTCCCAAGCCCTCTTCTTTCTCCAGCTCAGGTGTTCTGAAAGCGTGGAGGGGGATCCCCTCAAGGCCACAACCGGAGCAGTTACAGCTGAATCACAGAGGTACCATTGTCAGTAGAGTCACAATGGAAAGTGAAAGTTAAGCTTCAGAATTCCCTTCCCCTTTCCCCCTAAAGTTTTAAACATGACATACAAACTGACACTTCTGCTTCAGAGTGCTTGTGCATGACAGCACTCAACACCAGCCATGGTCAGTATGGCCTGCCAAGGGTGAGGGAAATGAAAAGGGAATTGCTCAGTTCCATGAAACGATGAGTATACAGCGATGGCACTGACCATTGGCACCATTTTCCACAGGAGTTGGTGATTTTACCAGATACTTCACTTCTAAGGGTGACAAAGGCACAGAGCACATAGTTGCTGCAGGAGTCCCAGAGCTACCCAGGCCTGTATGCCATTAGCCTGTTTACTGCAATAGTGCCTGTAGAAGTTATTGCCCATGGGCATGGGAAAGCATCCTACTGTGGAGGAAGAAATAAGGCTGCCAACCCCAGAAACCTTCCGGAGAGGATTGCAGAATGCCTCCACGAAAGTTGCATCAAAAGCTCTCAAAGGATTCTAGGGACATCCCTCCGCTTAGCTGTACAGGGGGATGAAAAGCAGATATTAATCCTACTGCTATTTATTGTACCATTATTTCTTCTAGTACAAGTAAATTAATTTAAAAAGTTGATAGCTGTGTGCATCATTGTAAAGGAAAATACATTTATACACTTACCTGAGGTTCCTTCCCCACACTGGGCTCAGCCATACTCGACTGCCAATCCTGACTCGACTGTGGTGGAGACTCAAACAGGCCGTGACTCACAGCATAGATGAATCCCTTGGTTGTATGTCCCCAATCCTCTTCCTTGCTGTTCACAGGATGGGTCTCTTGATTTTTATTTTCCACCTTGTAGCGAGGAGGCGTGGCCCCCCACAAAGGCGGACACGGAGGGAGCACTGCAAGCCACCTGGTGGGCAGAGCCAGGAGGGCCACGCCCTGCACACCGGAAGAGAGAGGAGGGACAGGAAGGGAAAATATAAAAGGTTGGCCCAGCAGCTCAGTTGGAAGGGAGCTGCCAGAGGAGGCAGACACTTCTTCCCCGCTGTTGGAGAGGAGCAACAAGGAAAATTGCTGTTGCCTCAGGGACCCACCTCAGCTTCCAGGAAGCGCTGATGTTCTCGACATGGAGAAACTGCTACCGCTACCCCTGGCAGTCCATCCCGGGGAGACTGAAGATGACCCCTTGACACAGGTATGCCTGAGGGGGAGAGAAGGAAGCAACCCAGGGGAACCAGGCAATAGTCTGGCAGAGAGAGAGCCTGAAATCAAGTCAGCGTGTTGTGGGCAGATCCCCGCTGATCCAGTGGTGGACTAGTCCGCCACTGATAGGGCCCTGGGTTGGGATGTGGTGGAGTTGGGCAGGCCTGCATCCCCCCTGCCACCCCAACCCTGGGGTGGCAGTACTCCTCCTCCATAGGCCAGAAGGCCTGTGTTCCTCAGCTCACCCCAAACCGGAGCCCCATCGACTGCATTTAGCACACCTCAAACCAGAGCCCCATACACTGGGCTGGTACGACCGCTCTGCCTAATTGCAGGCCAGAGCCTTAACTGCTGACTGCCCCACGCTACTTAAAAGCCAGGGGAATAGACTGCCGCAGCTTGGCCTGACTGCGGAGCTGGGTGAGTAGGCTGTTGCAACTCTCCCTGGTCACAAACCAGAGCCCAGACTGTATAAAGGCCCACCCTGCTTGAAGGAGGGGCCCCCTTGTGAATCACTCATTCCCCCACTCTTTTTCTACTCAGAGAAGGCTTTAATAGATACAGACTTCGAGATGACGTGGCCCTCCCTCCGACGCGGACACGGAAGGGCAGCATGCTCGCCTACTCTCCTGAATACCAGCTATTAAAAGCTACATATTTTATTGCTATTAGCTTCACAACCCTGAGCTAACAACCCAAGAGAAGTGGATGCACACAAGTTATACTATATACTGATAAACTAAAAATCAGGAGAGTGGAAGCAAATGCTCACCAAGACAAATTATGGCATTAGTACAAAGGCTGCAAAATATTTTAGAATGAGCCATCATTTATTGATAAACAAAAACAAAAAACCCCAACCAACTGAGACAGAAATTTTTGACCAGTGCTGGTAGTAAAAAAGTAAAAAGACAATAGGGTGAACTACATGCAAAACAAAGCTAGATATATCTATATTTCTTCTTATAAATAGACATTTACTTTAAACTTCACTTACACATTTCCTCTGATATTACTATCCTTAGTCACCCAACCTTTCTATTTGTTGATCCTTTCATATCTCCAACAATGACAAATCCACTGGTTCCCGTGGTAGCTTGTTCCAATTCTGGACATTTCCTATCAGTCTTTTTTTTTTTTTTTTTTTTCATAAGTTAACCTAAGTGTTCTCCACTGCATCTGCAGCTCATTAGCTCGTGCTCTCTCCAAATTGACTAGTGACACTAATGAATTTCTGTCCTTTTTATAATACCCCATATAGACGCTCGTGTCTCCCTTCAGCTTTTTTTTCATTAGACTGAAAGTTTGGCCTTTCCTCATTAATCTGTCATGTCACATAATTGCACACCAATGAGCAGGAAACTTAGGTTAGCCACAAGAAATTTTGTTACTAGCTCAGCAAGTACTTTTCATATGACTTACAGGTCAGATCCTTGCACAGGAAAAAAAAGCAACCCTCAAGCTGGTTTATCCGGCAACTTGGATAATCCCCTTAGGGCCTGATCCAAGGCCCATAGAAGTCAATGGAAAGGCTTTCATTGACTTCAATAGGCTTTGCATCACCCCCCCAAAACACACTGAGGGACTTGCCTGGCACCTAGCAAGCTGAGAATCAGTGAAGGTCCTTTATGTGCCTCTTATCCTGAGCTGTACAAAGCATCTCTTAGCCATAGCTCAGGATCTGTCTCAAAGTATTTATTTGGCTTGTTGAACCCAAACGGATTGTAGAGTTGACCCGATGTTTACACTTCATTTTGTCTTGGCCTTAGATATGACAGTATTCTTCTTAGGAAATAGGACATGATACAATATTAAGAGGAACCACAGGTTGCCATTGACAACAAAATATCAAAGGAGTTTCAGTTATTGTACCTCCAGGGGTTGGTTTGGGACCATAGTTGGGTTTAAAAAAATTCTGTAGTGGAACACTAGAATTCTACCCTTACCCTGTTGCCTTTACAGAATTTGGTCACATGGTCTTAGGTTGTGCTTTGAAAAAATGTTATGCTATCTCAAGTTATACAAAGCGATTTAAACCTACGGAGACAATTAGATGTGATGAAATACGAAATTTAAACCCTGCTTTTCACTCGTTTGGCATCTCTATTCTCCAAGATGAATCTGAAAACAGGTAAGTGTATTCAACCAGAATTTTCTTTTATAAGTGCATAACCATGATTGTCAATTACAGAACAGATTATATTGTCAACAAAAGGCAGCTGACATGTCTTAAATGGCAGTTAGCATATATTTACCTAGAGTGCTTAAGGATCAGAGAGTAGATTCTCTCACTGTGATGCATTACTGTTAAAATGGAACGTACAATCTAACAGGTATTTACCATCTCCACTGCTGTTGCTGTTTCTCTTTCTTCTTTACTTTCAGGGCTGAAGCAGTCGCTCCTTCTTGCTTAGCTTTCTTTTTCACTCCTTTAGTTGTCTCTGTTTCCCTCTCTATTTCCTTAGAGGTCAGCAGGAGGAATCCCCCTCCCCCCCCCACACACACAGAGCAACAGTCAGAATTAGTGAGATTTATTATGTTGTCTGAAGTAACCTATGGGGTGTCACACAGAAAAGGTTACACTCAGAGCTGACAAATACAGCTTAACTTAGTGAACTAACATTGAACAGTGACCAGGAAAACTAACATACTTCCCATTTTGGGTTCTTTGTTACATCATTCTCTCTTTAAGGTCCTGATTCAGCAAAGCATTTAAGCACATTTAACAACTAAACTATTAACTCAACTTTCAGACATATTAAGTGTCTAGCAAGGACTATCAATTGTCCTATCAGATCTAGGTATACTCAACAGGTGCAGATCACTCTTAAAAAAACAAACAAAAGTGAGTTTCATTGAACATTAAGTCAAGTAAAAACCTCTCCACAAATTCCTCTAACAAATGAAGTATTAAACACAGAAAGAGACACTTATAATTGACTGAAATTATAGTAATGGAAGGAGGAAAGAAAGGTGTTTTTGATTTACTGACATGCATTGCAGCAGTAAAATTTACAAACATCTCCAGTCACAACTCATTAACCATACCAGCCTCCCCATAGACCACTATGAAAAAGCATAGACATATTAGCAAGAATAACCTTAAAACTTTTTTGCGGATTAATTTTCTATTCCTTAACTTAAAGGAATAAACATAAACAAACTTAAAGGGCCAAATCCTCAGTGGATGCAAATCTGGCCAGGTTTTCTTGGTCTATGATATTACCAAGATCTCTTTAATTAATTTCTTTTTATGATGAAAGATTTTAATGGACTTGTTTAAAATTGATCTTTTAAAATATTTTTTTAAAAACGGTTTGAGATCTAAATCTATGTTACTTCAACACTTTCGGGCTTAATTATAGTGTAATAATTCAGCTGCTACTGGGTCTTATTGCTTAATAGTTCCGCAGTTAGTCAAGAGCAACTTAATTGAGCAATAGTGTTTTATTGGCAGGGGTTTACAAACTAATTAATGGCTCCTTTTGTGCTGATTAAATGCAGAGGCCATTGGGCCTAAGAAGTGTAATCAGCAGCATGGGAATGGTTTATTTCTTCATAAACTTCAGCCAGCCGATCATGGGCACCATGACATTACAAGTGATAATTGGTTTCGCCATTAAAATGTGTGGTGTAACTTTACTTCTTCATTGGCGTCCTTTGCTAAAGAGGCATATGAGAGATTAATATGTTACACAGGCAGAATGAAGTGTCACGTAGCATGATTTGATTAACTTCCTAAGTGAACAGAGGCAACACCCTACTATCAATACTCAAGATCCAATTAGCGAAGACAACATTGTGCAGAGTGAACATTTTTGCCTCCTCTTGGAGGCCCTTTGATTATTTGTGCTGAACAAAACTTTCAGCCATGTTTTTGTCCAAACTTAAATCCTTTGCGACCCATCTGACTAACAGGGTTGCACAGGGTGTTAATTAAGCAGAATTTTAGCCCATTGTGTATACGTTCTGATTTAAGACTTGGCTTCGGGAAACACTCATACACACGTGAACAATTTCTGTCCTGCTCACAAATCAGGTTACTCACATGCACGCTGGCAGAATCAGGTTTGAAACGGATTCTACACAAATAACTACAATTTAGAGTACTTTGCCTTTTAGAATTGGCTATAGGAAAGTCAGGATGTTATTTCTTTAATCTTTAACAAGATGACTGTCTGCTGGCAAGAGAAAGAAATCATTCTATAATGATTGCAAAGATAGTTATTCTTTTTACTCTCTTCAAAATGAAATAGATGAGGAATTTGTTGACTGTGTATTTTTAGAATACTTCTTCCTAGAGTTCACAAAAGCATAAAGAATACAATATGACTCTTGTATTTCCCAGCTGTTTTGAAGCAAGACTGAAAAAGGACATGGGAGCAGGTAGGTAGGTTGGTTATTACCCATCTTTTTCTTCAAATGTTTTTCCTGTATGTTTTTCTATAGGAATTGTTTTCCACTTCATAATCAAGAGCAATAGTGGATTATTTCATATTCATTTCCCAGCTTAGTGCTTCTATCCCTTATATCCCCTTTTGTTGTTAGAACATTATCTTCTATTGGAAATTATAACTCTCTTGGTCTGAGACTAAAATGCTTTGGTGTAAATTGAGTAGAGAATGGCTTTTGCATTGGATATGGCATTTACTGAAAATTTACAGCAATCAAGAGGAAAAGCTTTTATAACTCACTTGGCTTCACTTCCACAGCTCTCTGGAGAATTTTTTTTTATTTAGTTTTTAATCCCCTGTACTTTATGATCAGTGAGGCAACTGCTCTGGAAAACTCTCCTTGGATAAAACTCTTGCCCATTTCAGATGGCGCTACTGTGACATATCAGAGTGCAATCCAAACCAGTGAGGGGCTATGTCACCCCTGCCCTGCAACCTTGGCTGCCTTACAATACCTTGCTGTAGTACCTCACACCTAGCCGCTCACAAACAGCCTTCTGTCATGCAAGTCACACTCTGAGTATCTGTGTAACTGCAACCTGCCAACCACGTCTGGATTACACACTGGCTTTTACCAGCCTGGGTTACTTCCACAGGCTGACCCCAACACACTACCAAGTTCCAGATTTCACCCAAAAAGTATATCTTGTACTGCCCAGCACTCTCCTAGACACTCCCTTTAAGGGAATAATATACACATAACTTGCCACCTTAAATGGAGATACCCAGACACTTTAAGTTAAACACACTGGATTAGATAAAACAAGAAAACAAGCTTATGAACTACAAAGAGATAGATTTTAAGTGAGAATACACAGACAATACAGTCAGAAGTGGTTACAAGAAAAATAATGATAAAACACTATCTAACCCTAAACTTAAAACTATATTCGATTCAAGCAAAAGTTTCTTACCACGGCTTCCAACAGCATTACTGACCAAACTTTCAGGTCAGGACCCCTCTTCCAGAGTCCAACAGCTGCTTCCTTTGCCTTTTCAGGTGCAAAGAGTGAGATGGACAGGGAGAGAGAGGAAGGATCTCTTGGGGTGTTTTCCCCTCCTTTTTATAGTTTCAGCCCCTCTATGAAAAGCATTTCCAGCTGAGAACCAAAAGACATGGGGCTCTGATAGAGGAAGGAGACCTTAGGCTGCTTTTCTGCTAAGATGCAGAGCTCTTTCTCCCTGAACCCTTTTCTTGCCAAAGAATGGCCACGTAAGTGATGCACCATCAGCTTTGTTGACATCTGGCTGGGGCATCAGCTTGCTCTTAGTTTTTGAGAAACTAGTTTAGCCACTCCCTAGACTTATCTGGACAACTCACTTCAGTCATGATCTCAGCTTATGTTGATAACTTTACACATAATGTGGCTACTTGCATTTTACCATGATATTAATGATCAGCAAGTTATGAGTTTTCAGAGGATACCTCACAAGGCATACTTTGTACAAAGATTATTACAATAGTGTGTAGGGTGTGAATAGAGGGGTGCATTCCATTACACATTTCAGATGGTGCTATGACAAGGGATAAGTTATTTTCCCAGTCAGAACTCTCAGAAGAAACTAAGTAACATCTGAATTCCAAACATAATTCCGGCATCTTTGGAAGTATGCCAGCCTGTGTAACTTAAAATGGCCTTTTCACTCCAGATTTATTATTCATTAAAGCTATCTTGACCCAAGAAAATTATATTTCACTTTTTCTAGGAGCAACTGTCTAAGCTCCACTTGGAAAACCTTAGGGCTTAATAACTGTTCCACATTACTCATCCAATTCATTCACTTCATACATCAGAATGAGTTCATAGCTGGTATCCTAGTAGATTTAAGCCATCATCTATTGTGGCTTCATCATTTTCTGATGGTTTAAAGTGTTCAGAATTTTGCAAGCTGCTTATTTTCTAAGCAGTCTTGAAGATAGAAAAGAGCAGGTTCACAGTGGCTCTGTTACAAAAAAGTCAGCTGACATTTATGAACATACTACCCTCTTGCACCCAAATTATATTTAGTGTGTAATGGAGAAGAGGTCAGCGACCTTAATTTCTATATGGAAACATGAGGAGAAACCTTTCTGAGCAGAAGGTCAATGAAGCTGCTGGAATGCAAAGACTGTGACCCAAATCAGAACATTTTAGAAGTTTGGATGAGTTGGTATAAATGTTAGCACTGAGGAAAAAATTAGGAAAATTTCTCAACTACAGTCATTTGAATCTGAAGCAAATGATGATGATTTGACTTGTCCCTTACATGTTCAGTTTTGAGTGCTTGAGATTTACCAGCACAAATTCTTGAGAAAAGTGAATTTCTAGCTCAAATTCTGGAATAGTCACATGAAGTGAATTTCAAATTGCATAGTGTATTATAAAGCTAGCAGACTGCGCTGTGTTGGTTACATTCAGCTAGGCAACCTCCCTTTTGGGTTCCTCTAATCTTTTACCATGCGTTTAACAGACATCTTTCTGCCACAGAACTCAGCTTGATTTGATTAGTCTTGCTCAACACAACAGCACCTGAGTAGTCCATTGATTTCACTGGGACTACTTGCAGACTAAAGTTTAATAGTCCCTCTGAACAAGGATTTACCCCATATGAGGAAGAAAGAGAAAAACAATCCGTCATAATAATTCAAGCTGAACCTGATCCAAAGCCCACTGAAGTCAATAAGAGTCTTTCAGTTAATATTGATGGACTTTGGTGGTTTAAATTTAGTGGAAAGGAAGAATTCCTGGCTTCTAGAATAGAGGTTCACTTATTTTTGCTTTTCTTCTGAAAGTTTTGACCCTGGATGATTTTGTTTAATTCACTCGTTACCTTTAAAGCTTGTACCTTTCACCAACAGAAGATGGTCCAAAATATTACCTCATCTACTTTGTCTCTTTAACCTGAAAGACAGTCAAAGCTAAAACACTTTGAAAAAGTTCTCTTTACTAATGAAGTCAATGGGGAATCAGTCAGCAGCAATTTTACTTTAACTGATTGCTGGGGGAAATACACATTTTTTGCCAACAGAGTTTGTCCTATAAGCCAGAAGATTGGAAAATACAATCTCTTGAAGCAGATTCACTACTCACTTCATCATTCTGGTTTTTCTTTTTTGACATTTTCTCCTGTTCCTTTCCTGTCTTCAGATTCTTTCTCCCTCTGAAAAGTGCATATCAAACAATTGACAACATGTAAAGAGCTGCAGAAGAAGAGCAGGTATTCATTCACTTTATATAAAAAAGGTATCCACCACCTGCATTTTTTAATGTTATTTGAATTTAACACAATGTTAGAAACCCTGATCTGAAGATATCTTATTGGTGTAGCAGACTAGCGCATTTTCACCTCCAGAATCCGGGGCCTAAACTCAGGAGATTCACCGAGAACCTTTATTTATTAATGCCACCCTAGTTCCTAGCAAACATCTAACCACAACACAAAACCGACACACAACTTGGCACCAATACAACACAAATGGCAGGGCTGCTGTAGGTGCAGGGCTGAGAAGTCTTGGCAGAGTTGCATGGAGAGGGGACAGAGTGCATAATTTCACATTGCTTGGCTCTCAACCAGTGCCCTTAATTTCCTATTTTCGTATGCACTTAAGTAACATCAACCATACTAAAATAAAATGTTCAGTTGGATTTATGTTGGCAAAACTGGCAACCTATGTTTAAAGCTTTTAATGTGTGACTTAGCAAGATATGACCTCATCCCTTTTTTAATAGATAAAGAGTGAGAAATTTTGAAGAGACTTGAAACCAAAAGTTATGGTTTAATTTAATCATCATATTTGGTGCTTGATGGCATTACACATTTTTACGTCATTCATAAAATTCTGATGTTGATGTGGGATCAAGGAAAGAAAAAATAAAAACAACCCTGGAATGGAGCCTGCCGGACACAGAAGCCAGAAGAATCAGTTTAAGCACGGGACTTTGAACATTGGTATTGTCCTCCGATAGTTTTCTCTAAACATTCTTTACCATGTGCCAATTGACTACTTGTTCCAGCCACCCATTCCTTCCTCCCTACCTCCCAGTTTCTTTGCTTCAGCCTTGCTCCAGTTGCCCTCCATGGCCTTCTTTATCCTCCCTGTGTCCACGTACCCTCCTGACATGCCCCTTTTTGGCATGGTTCTGTGCAGCAGGAGCTCTATTTCCCACTGTGCCTTCAGCAGATCCATCCATCCTCCAAGCACCTTCTGCGCTGAGGTAACTTAGCCCCCTGGCTAGGTCACACAACAGTTCCACCCTTTCCAGGGTACCCAAAGTCCAAAATAAACACAAAGATATGTAAAACTCATCCCTTCTCTCAGGGAGGCCTGGATAGGCAGCAGTCTTTCCCTGTTCCTGATCCCAGCTAGACTTCTCTCCCACTTGAGAGCACAAAAACTTCTCTTCCACCCAACCAGGCAGCAGTTAGGCAGTGCTTCACCTTTTTAGCTCCTCCCTCTAGCCCCCAGCTGCCCATTAAACTTTTCCTGACTTGTGTGGGGTTTGTACATCCCATCACAGCCCTGCTTGACTCTGGCTTCCTTTGTTTTCCCTTTTACTTAATCCTTTCTGGTCTACCCTTCTCTCCCAACTTCACCCTAGAATATATTTAGTATACATAATAAAAAGTGTCAAGCAGAACCCCACCCAAAAGGTACAGGTGTACACACACACACACACACACACACACACACACACACAAAATGTGGAATTTATATCATGCTTGCAAGCTATTTATTCATCTTATATGTTGAATCTACAGCTGGTCAAAACTCAAACCACCCTTTGTTCTGTAAACTCAAAATCATCTTTAGATTTTCTTACATGTAGAAGAATAATCAATAGATCATGGACTGTATTCTGCTATGTATTGATATGACTCTCACATTCAATTAGCAATGAATTATCCTTCTGCAATGGCAAAAAAAGATACTAGGATTATATTACCATCTAAACAACCAGCTAGAGCTAGCCAGATTATTGTGGATCAACCATGGCAACAAACAACACATTTTGCTGTTTTTAGACCCCCAGTATCTCAAAAGCCAATAGAAAAAAAGCCTGTGGATAAGTGCCTTTATCACACCACATAAATATTACATTGTCGGCAATGTACTACAGTTTTCTCTGTACTCCCAAATGCCAGCGTGTAATGAATAGAAAACATTTTTACAGAACCCTATGCCTGTCACAGCAAGAAGGATTTTCCACTTAATTTATATTCTTCAGAAAGTTCCTCAGCTGCAACTTTGTACAGAAGCTTCTTATTTTGTATTGATATTAAGATGCAATGTATTGAAAGATTCACATGGTTTTCTTTAGCAATGGTATTAGCAAACCTCTGTCAGTCTGAATCTTCTCTTCCTAGAAATGGAGCCTGCTATTACTTCAAAGACATTTTCTCTCTTCGGTATGCATTGCAAGGAGGCAAAGTGCTTTTTCTTTTCATAAACAATCCATACACCCCAAAATTGGACATTTTAACTATGGCTACATCTCCATTATACAGTGAAAATCCCTTTAATCCCAATATATATTTTTTTAATCTAAACCTTTGCAATGTTCTCCGCAAGGATCACTTTCCCAGTAGCTCAGCTGATTATCATATATCATGCATGGTTTACTGGTTCGAGCAAAGAACTAAAAAGCAAGAATTATATAATCCGTGTCTCAACAGTGATTCCCTCTGTGGCCTTGCAAGAATTATTCAACTTCTTCCTGCGTAAAATGGGGATTATACTCTCCTACCTCACAGGAATGTAGTCAGAAGCAATGTTTGTCAAGTAGCTGGAAATGAAAGCTAATGCATTGGGAATGAGAATAAACTCCCTGCAACAGTGTAGATGCAGGGCACGTTATACATTTTGGGGTACGGTTGTTTTGGCTTGTTGTTAATAAAATTAGTTCAGGATTCTCTGTGTGTGTGTGTGTGTGTGTGTGTGTGTGTGTGTGTGTGTGTGTGTGTGTG
>NC_048310.1:10022395-10214885 GCF_013100865.1 Trachemys scripta elegans
TGTGTGTGTGTGTGTGTGTGTGTGTGTGTGTGTGTGTGTGTGTGTGTGTGTGTGAGAGAGAGAGAAGGGGGGGCACGAGAGAGAGATTCAGCCTCTCCCCCTCCCCCCCAAAAAAAGCCTAAAGATTGCAAAAAAGCACCAAGGCCAAGATCCTCAAAGATATTTAAGCATGTAACTCCCAGTGATTTCCATGGAAGTTAGAAGCTAAATACCTTTAAGGTTCTGGACCCAAATAGTGTACTACCCACTATAACCAAAATGAAAATTATACCAACTCCTCCCATCCTCTCTACTCCTTCTCCAGGAAGACCTTCCTAGAACAAGAGAAGGAAGAAGACCGGAAGACTACACAAAGCCATTTGCATTAGTTACCATGCTCGAGTAATCTAATTCACCTGGCTCACATTTGGATACTTCCATGTTGTGCACCATTCCAAACCCTTTGGAGAGACTGGTGCATAGGTGCTAGAACTAGGAGTGCAGGCCCTGGCTTGAAGTGGTTCCCATTCTATACAGGGGTTCCAGTTTGGTTCAGTGGCTCTCAGCACCTCCACTATAAAAACTGTTCCAGCCCCCCTGGGCAGGTGTGGATTTTATGCCTGGCTTGGACCAATCTCATGGAGGCATTTGAATATCTGATGGATCTAGAATTGGACCATGCCCAGTGGGAATGCAGTGTATGGTAAGCTGTGTTGCTAAAGCAGAAGGGCTGTCTCGTTTGGCACCAGCTTGAATATTTTCAGCACAAGTGGCTTCATTTGGTTGTGTTGGGTCAATGCATTGTTTATGTGGTAAGTCATTTACAATGCAACAGAGAAATATGACAGGAGTATGGGCCAGAATCTGTATGTAGTTCTCATTCCTCTGTTTTTTGGCATTCCACTGTTTCGTTTCTCCCACCCCCTTTTGCATTTCCAGCTGCCATTCATCCGTGTTTGTACATCAGGTGCTTTTATATAGCTGCCTTATTACATGCCATAGAGATTTTCTTTCATCTACCATATTGAATGAACCATCCAACTTCATTCTCCTGCCTTAGTCTCCAGTGCACATGTTTTTTAGAGAATATCAGAATAACCCACACAACCACATCATCCATCCTTGGCTCTTGGTGGACAGGCATGAAATCAATCTTCTGGTTCTTCTTTGATTGGTTTTGAACTGAAATGGACTTTCAAGTTTTGACAGAGAAAAAGATATCCTTTGATCCTTATAAAGCACCGCAATACAGCAATATTAATACTCTTCCTAAAACTCCTTCCTGAAAAGGGGAGGAATATCATAGGAATGATTTGAAGCAATGAACATCTCTGTCACTCACCTTACAGACTCACTTTCCTTCTTTAATGTATTTGATCCTCTCTTGTTCTATTACTTAAGTACAAATGACAGATTATTTTAGATACAGAAATAATACAGATTTCCTTTCTGTCACCACTAAATTATCTTGCAAACTAAATTTTACAGCTAAGAGTCTGGTGGCACCTTAAAGACTAACAGATTTATTTGGGCATAAGCTTTCGTGAGTAAAAACCTCACTTCTTCGGATGCTTATGCCCAAATAAATCTGTTAGTCTTTAAGGTGCCACCAGACTCTTTGTTGTTTTTGTAGATACAGACTAACACGGCTACCCCCTGATACTTAAATTTTACAGCTGTTATTAGTCCCCTGATTTAACTATCTTTAGCCTCTTTTTTCCTAACCATTTCTTTCCCTTCCTCCTTAGATGTACAGAAGGGCTCTTCGTCTACCTTTGGGAAGGTCTCCATCATTTTGCTGGAAAAGGAACACAATGAAGAGTCACAAACAGGCAAACACCAGACACACATTACCCAATGTATAAATGCAAAAAAGGATATGTCTCACTTTACCAAAAAAACAAACAAACAAACAAACAAACAAAAACCACAACAACCCAGTTGATGTATTTCAGTAACATAAACCTTTTTAAAATGTAGCCTAAGTTTGCCAGCAGCCCTCAATGTAAATAACTGTTTCAGTGCTAGTTCTCTTATTCAGTCTTCATGGTTTAGAAAACCTTCCTTCCCCCATCAAGTACCTATAATCCAGGAAGAGCTCTGAGGCAGCTTTCCAAAATGGTGGTTAAATTTAAACAATTCTTTTACTTTACTTTGGTGTCCTGTTCTCCTCACTCTTTCGTTTGTTTTTAAACCTCCATCGAAAGTGAGTGGCTCAGCCAGAACTAAAATTGCTAAATTGTACCGCTGGACTACGATAAGTACAGCTGTAACTCAAAACCCTGTTATCCTCAGTACAATCAGACTCAATCCAGGTTGCTCCTTGCTGAGATGTGAACTCTCAATACAAGGTGACTGACCAGGTGCCTATTACCACCTATACTTAGGCCACATGGATATCAATTCCCAGTCTTTCCAGCAATGTTTTTCCCCCCTCTCAAGTGTGACACTCTCTAATTTAAACAGAAATTCTCATCAGTGTCTTTAAAACAAAACCAAAAATGGCACACATTTGGGAAAGTCTATTCTGTTACCGTCACTGCCCAATTAACGGATATGTAGCTAGTCCCCAAGTCCTCTTTTTAATTATGCTTAACCGGAATGAGACAGACTCCCATGTGAAGGGGTATGCAATGCCAGACGTGCTGTAATAAACTGCACACCGAAGTCCAGCTATTTGCAACAACACATTGTTCAGAACCTTGTCATTCCTCTGAACTGCGGATTCCAATGTTTTCTTTTCAAATCCTCAAATCTCCACCTCTTTAATTAGACTGTTGTAGTGGAATCCCCAGGAAAATTGTTGGCATCATCAAGCTTTGCTGATCCAATTACACTTGCAAAGTAACAGGTTTTCTATATACACACACACGCACACACAATTATAATCAAATACCAGTCTGAGGAAGATGAATAGTTTCTCCTGGGGTTCACACTACATGTAGTCTGAAATATCCCAGCTACAGTAATTCAAATAATTGGCAAACGACACTATGGACATTTGCTTTTCTCCCCATCACTTTGAACAGTAATAAATGTATTCTTTGAGTGATGGATCGCGCTACATTGCATACAGTGTGATGTGCAAGATATATTTATAATAATGCACTTTGATATCTAGATTGGACTTCAGCTGAGGCTGCACCTTAAAACCATTCAGAAGCTGAAACTAGTTCAGGATGTGGCATCCCTGAAGTCCACCAGGAGTACGTGACTCTGATGTTTTAAGAACTTCGTTGGCTGCTGGTTGGCCAATTGATTTCCAGGCAAGGTTTAAAAGATGTTTAGATAGAGTCCAAAATGGTTCCAGTCCTGTCTACCCAGAACCACTTCTCCTCATGAGATAGAACAGTAGCTCCACAAGGGCTCCTGAACTCTGGAATTCCCTTCCTACCTTGATTTACCAAAACTCAGGTTTGATTACTTTTAGGACCAGAGAGATGCACCTGTTCTCTAGGACTTTTTCTTGGGTGGGTGGGAAAGAGGAAAGGGCTGAGGTTGGGAGGTTGCCATGGAGACTCCTAAGAACCTTCAAATAAACATGGCAAAAATATTCTACGCTGCAGGAATTTCTCTAGGAATGTTTTTTTTTTTTTTTAAGATTTTCTTGAGCTATTTATTGCATAATGTTAACATTTGTGATTTTTTAAAATAATTGGTCTTTGAGAGTGAGATAGATGCAATAAACCCGTAAATAAATAAAAGAGCGTGAGGGTTTTTTGTTGAGGCAATGCCACAGATCGAAGATGTAAGAATTCTGAAGCAACATATTTGGAGTGCTCCCTTGCATGGCAATAACCCACAAGGTCTTTTAGCTTTCCATCTTTTTCATACCACCGCCAGTGTTTGAACTTTGAACTACCAATAGGGTTGGGCATGTTTATGGCAGCACTGAAAATTGCAGGCAAAACAGTAGTAAGGCAACTGGTAATGTGGACTTTTTACCCTTTTTAAATCCCATACCTTTCTGTGTACTTTACAGCATAAATCAAAAAGCCAGCGGACCACAGTAGCATCAGAAGGAAATAATCATAAGCATTTTTCACTCATGGGGGAAAGAATATCTCATTCTCATAAAAATTTATTCCTCCAGGGGCTTCTTGTAGAGTTAGTCAAATTTTATTTAAAACATTCACTGGCAGAAGCATAAATTAAATTGGACACAAAGACCCAGCTAAACTTGTAAGAAATTGGGATTGCTGAAGGGCTAAAATGGGAGGAGGAGGTATGGAAAGAAAAAGCTATTTAAATAAAAAAATCCTAAGAAATTTACAGTGACTGACCATACAAATTATCAGTAGCAGAAGCCTATAAAGTATAAAAAGTAAAGCATATATATTAAGAGTATGAAAATCTCTTATGGTTCCACTTTTCTGCACACCCTACTTATATCTGTACAATTCAATTTATAACCATACAAGTGAACTTTGAAAGTCTGGCCCTAAAAGGTTCGTTTTAAGCACTGGTGTGACGGAGAGCTAAAACAGAAGCCAAGAAAATGCAGAAAACAGAGATGAAAAACTATAGGCAGACAGTGATACACAGGAGCCAGTGACATAACTATGCAAAATTCAGGTCGTCCCATTCGTACACATTTGGGTCTGGAAAAGATCTGTGTTTGAAATGCCAAATTGTGGACCACAGACAATTAGGGTTGCCAACTTTCTAATTACAGAAAACTGAACCCCCTTTCCCTGCCCCTTCCCTGAGGCCCCACCCCACTCCACCCCTCCTGAGGCCTAGCCCCTGCTCACTCCATCCCCCCTCCCTCCATTGCTTGCTCGCCCCCATCCTCTTTCGCATGCTCATGTTCACTGCAAGGCCCGGACAGGCATATTATTGTTTCAACAGATGTATTATGCTAAGTTCAGGTTTTATTTGTTACAGGATTCTAGAACTGGCAGCAAAATAGTCAAAAAGGGTAATTAAAAAAAAAAAAAAAAAAAAGGAAGTTTCACAAAGGTTTTTGTGATTCTTTCCCTCCCCGCTTCCCATTTTTCGTAACCAGCTCCATGTTTTTTTGTTCACTAAAGTTATTGTAATTTTAGGTGTGGAATTAGGACCACACATTACCATAGCGGCAATGGGTCCATTAAAGGCCCACTTCTGAAGCCCAAATACAAATCCATAGAGCACAACCACAGAAATGCACACCTGTCCAGATACCTATATAAATAATTCTGTAGACACGGACACCCACACCTACATGCAGATACACACATGTATTCATGTGTACACATCTAGCATGCACTAACACATACTTCCACATTATTTAGTATTACAATTGTTGTTTAGTGCCTAGAGAACCTAACTAAGATCGGGACTCCAGGGTGCTAGGTGCTGGACGTACACATGAAAAGAGAGAGTCTGCAACAAAGAGTTTATAATGTAACTAACAAAGGTGGGGAGAAATGTCTGATTCACTGGCTCTTCTGAAATTAGTCAACATTCACTTTTTAAGAAATACCAGTAATACATTTCCTTTAGAGTTCCCTTCTCTTTTAAAAACTTGTTACGAAAAGAAAACACACATATTTTATGCCATCACATTTTTTGTGTGCAAGCCAGCAAAGGGAATAAAAGTCAAAGAATTAGTCTGCAAATTTTATTCACACATGTTGCAATACACACACCTCCCTACACAAAGACCACACAGCCTCTTACACACATACAATGCATGCATGCACACACTTGCCTACACAGACACTTTTTCATACACTTTTCCAGGGGCTGCCTAAATCACCCTGCCGGAAAGGGAGGAAGGTGGGCTGGAGGGAAAAAGATGTGTTGGGGGAGGGGGAAGGGAGGAGAGAGGATGGAGAGGGAAAGAGGCCAAGGATGAGAGCAGGGTAGGAGTGAGAGGAGGCAGTGAAGGAGAGAGGAGGGGTTGTGGGGGGGGGGGCTATGTGGGGTAGATGGGGATGTAGGGGGAGGCAGAAGGCTACAGGTGCATGATGATGTGGGGGGCACAGGGGTGCATAGGGACATAATGGGAGTGCAGCAGTGTATGGAGGTGAATGGGGTGCAGGGCTGTGGGGGGTGAGGGACATGGGGGTGGCAGATCTGGGAGGTGGAGAGGATGGGTGGGAGAGCGCTGTAAAGGGTACAGAGCTGGGACAGGTAGAGGTGGGGGGCAGCACAGGATGGGATGGGGAGGGATGCAGGGTGGGGGATGGGGTAGCGGGTGGGACAGGGAGGGGGACGGGGTGCAGCCCCATTCCTAGCACTCGGAGACGGGGATACACACACCTTGAGCTCCTGGGTGCTGGCGATGGGGCGACAAACAGACTGCGGTTCGCCGCAGGGCATGTGCCGCAGCTGGAGCCCAGCCACACGAGGAGCACGAGAAGAGGCCAGGCAGCAGCGGGAGAGGCACATGCCAAGTGACCCCTCAACAGTCGCTTGCTGAGCGCTGGCAAGTCGCGCTTGTGCTAGTTCCTCCCCTGCCCTGACCCAGCCAATGGGAGCTGCGCCTGTGGGTTGAGGGCGGAGCAGCACGCAGGACCCCCTAGCCGCCCCTAAGGCTAGGAGTCGGACGTGCCGGCTGCTTCCCGACCTAGGAGCAGTGCGGCGGCTAGCAGGGAGCCTGCCAGTCCCACTGTGCGGCAGCACCGCCAACCGGACAGTCAACGGTCTGGTCAGCAATGCTGACTGGAGCTGCCAAGATCCCTTTTTGACCAGGTGTTCCGCTCCAAAACTAGACACCTGGTCACCCTAAATCACATACGTTTTCTCTTCATTCATATATAGACACTACCTTTCCAACAACAGTAAGTTTGTCCAACTGGGTTGAAAAGAGGGCAAGAAAGTCAAAAAATGTGCCTGATATTCCCAAAGAAGTGAGTGTCTCAGAGCATATTAGAACTAAACACTCTCCTAGAGTAGAATGATACAAAACAACAACAACAACAACAACAACCCTAACACTGGTTTTAATGAACTGAGATTCACATGAAACTTTTCCCCACTTTTAACCCTATGATCTAGTGAGTTGATCTCAGAGAAGAGAGACAGCAACTTGCATGTTCAAATCCTGTAGGCTGACCAGACAGCAAGTGTGAAAAATCGGGACAGGGGGTAGGGGGGTAATAGGCATCTATATAAGACAAAGCCCCAAATATCGGGACTGTCCCTGTAAAATCGGGACATCTGGTCACCCTAAAATCCTGGCTCTGCCACAAGCTTGCTGTATGACCATGGGCAAATAACGTAATCCCTCTTTTCCTTCAGCTTTGCTGGTTGTAAAATGAGGAGGATTAACACCTACCTCACAGTGGTGGAGTGTACTAATGTCCAAACAGTGCTGTGAAGCACCGCAGAATACAAAATGAAAAAGAATTATCTTGGGGAAGTTCATTTTCACGAAGGAAACAAAAATTAAAAACTCAAACTTAAACTCAAAAACCAATGTGTGAGTGTGTCTGGTTTGGGACAGAAGCTACCAAATTCCACACGTTTTCAAATGAAACAATACATCAACCTCATTTGAAACTCAGTCCATTTTTGCTGAAGAGTTTAAGATCATCAGCAAACCTTTAGCTGGCCCTAACTCAAGTATCAAAGCCCTAACCCAGGCAAGTTCCACGCAGTTTTGAAATTCATGAGGACAGTGCCACACACCCTGCTCCTGATTCAGCTCTTTTCTACAACCTCCGTAACACTCTCCAACATTGATCAGCAAGCCCCACTTTGATAGCACCTGAAATGCTAGTGAACCACTAATATCTGCTGTTCACAATAGTTCAGAAGCTGGTCACACAAAATCAAAGCAACATACTTTTTCCTTCTTCAGTGTTGCTAGACAACAGCATTGCAAAGTGATAGTGGAGATGCATGCGGTCAGCATTAATGCTCTCTGTGCAGCCAGTAACCAAACGCATGTATATTTTGAAGAATATCTGCACACATTGTAAACACAAAGTTCTATTACATTGTGCTTCCAACAACAATTTTAATTAAACTGTCATTTTTTGAAGCCATAGTTATCTAAAGTCAGCTCTCTGCTGGCTCCTCATTAGATCTGGATTTAGTTTTCATTAGTTTCTTGCTAGTGTTGGCTTTATTCTCTGCTCCCATCACAGTGAAGCTACACAGATGAAAATGACACTTCTCCATGACACTCCTGACACAAACACTCTGCTCATAAAAGACATGAACCAGCTTATCAAAAAACTTATTTCCTCTGCCGAAATTAAGATCGTGTATTAGCTCGACCAATAGCAGGCTAATTATTAAGTGTCAATAGCATCCTCAGCCTTGCACAAGGCAGTCCCTGCCCCAAGGAACTTTCAATCCAAGGGCTTTATCCTGAAATGCTTACTAATGGGTGTAGTGTTTGCTACCAGCATTAGGTGTTTGCAGGATTAGACATTTTCTCAACTCGAATCCTCATAAGAAGTTTCTGGTTTGCTTGGTTTTATTTGTTTAAATGAACTTGCTGTCTCGGGTCTATTATTTTAGGATCAAGATACATTTTCTGTAAATGAAACATACTTAAGGCTTATATATGGTTTAGATCAAGTCTTAAATGTTAGGAGGCATCTGCAACTGCAGAGAACTGCTGACCGGAGAGATTTCAGTTCCAATATCCAAGGCACTCTCTCTCCCCCAACCCCCCCAAAACATCCTCCCTTCACTTCTCACAGGCACACATGGGGCTCATTTTATTTTGCTATTGTTTTAATATATGCCACACACTACAGCAATGGTGCATCCATCACAGGATCCTGCTAGACAGGCAGCCCAGGGTTACAGGAGAATTTGCTGAAAGAGATTTACTAGAAACAATCAAATTAACAAGAACCTCAGTCCATGGGTTCAGTCTTCTGAAATAATAATGATTGAACTTTGCACCAAGGATCTTAAATTTGCTGCAGTAGTGATGCTTCTGGGCACAAATACAAGAGCCTCCAGAGACAACTTGGAGGCAGAAGCTGCATATTTTAAAGTGAGAAGTGTCATTTCTAAACAGGTTCTCAATGACCTTAATGAAATCCTTATTTTTTGAGGACTGAATCAATACCAAGATCTAGGTAGCCTCCCATTCCTGTTAAAATTCTCCTGCATCCCCAAATCCTAACAAACAACAAGACACAACCTCTAAGAGTGTCTGAGTGAAACACTCAGCTGAACACAGAATCAGAGGGGGAAATGGAATATTTTCAATTAGCAGTAAGGAACTTTAATAAAACCCCCTAAGTCTAGAAAAATGTTTAAAAACAAATAGTCAATTTACCAGTTTTTAAAAAAAAAAATCTCAGTCCTTATTAAATTTGCTGTTTCCTATACAAATCTACCACTAATTATACATATCAAGGAAGGCGGAAGGCAAGAGAAAAGGAAGACCTGTATGGTTGAATGGCAAAGCTCATTCCAAACAGCTATACTCAGAAGATGGAAATCCAATGCTAATGAAACCAATAGAAGGGCTCTTAAAGTATGGCAGTTAAAATATAAAAATATAAAAAGGAAATTAGGAATACTAAAATGGATCTTCAAGAGTAGATAGTCAAAGACTTGAAATGAATTCTTTAAGCATAACAGAAGCAGGAAGCCCCTTAGAAAACTGGTGGGTGTGCTGAACTATCAGGGAGTAAAAGGAACAATCAAAGACAAGGACATTGCTGAGAAGCTAAGTTCCTGGGGAAGACATCTATCCTGGACCTATTGTCTGCAGATAATAAAGATGAAGCACTTTCAGATACTGAGGTTTCAGAAGAGATAGTACTGGGATAAACTGACAGATTAAAGAGCATCAGAGATATATTTAAGAATTCTGAAAAACTTAAAAGTGGTTGAACTGCTAACAAAAATACACACACATTAAAACCAATAACCATACCAGAAGGCTAGAGAAGAGCAAAGGTGTACAGACCTCTAAAAAAATATATGGTGCTGGGGTTGATCCTGAGAATTGCAAACCTATGAGGTTTTTTTTTTTTTAAATTACCAGGTAAACGGAATGAAAAGATAATACAAAATAGAATTATAAAACATGCTGATGAACATGATAAAAACTAGTATGGTTTCTGTAGAATTTGTCTTGTTTTTTTAGATCGTAAGATATTCAAGGCTGGAACTGTTTCTTTACATGTAAATACAGTGCCTAGAACAATGGGGTCCTGGTTTTAGTTGAGGTTCAAAGCACTTAGTATAATGCAAATAGTAAACATGATATTCACTGTTTATCCCGCACAGTCCTACAAGTTCTTGATACATTCAAATTATGGAGAATAGGCAATAAAAAGAAAACAACATCTTTTCCTCACCCTTCACACCCAGCCTCCGTGGCCTTAACATCAGATACATGACACACATACATTCCAATTCTAGAGGAATGTTTCATTCAAAGCAATGCTTATAGTAGCCTGGCTATCCCTCAGTACAGAGGTCTGTCTGCCTGCAGCCCAATGTTGGTTAGCCATAGAGTTTAGGAAAAGCTCGTTGTTTCAGCAGTAAATTTCTTTTTCTTCCTTACTAAAACAAAATGATCAGTCAATGGCTAGAGGGCATTGCACTGAAACGTATCAAAACACATTCCATCAGCCTGATGAGTTATCTGACACATGTACACTTCAAAAAAAAAATCAAAAAAGCATATTCAAGCACAAATTGAAGAGGTGTGGGTGTCAAAGTAAACCGGATCATAGTCTCACTGATGCCTGCAGTTAGTGAAGTTCAGAATTGTGCCCAGAAATACACAGTCCAATGTATAACCAATTAATATATTGTATGTTCTTCTAGAGATATATTTTCATTAGAAACAACCGTAATTACAGTATCATCATCACCAACTCCACCATAGTGTCCTGCCCCTCAGTAATGACTGATTTTCAAAACCTCTGCCCTCTGTAGTCCTTTCAGATTGTAGGTTCCTTTGGGTATGAACAAGGTCCCCCATATTGTGCACATTGCTAGCATTCAGCAAATAAGTCAATGGCTAGTCGCTGCTGAAAGCCTCCACAAGCTACATTAGAGAATCAAGTTTACTTTTGTTTATTGTCTGCTGCCTAGGTGCTCAGTGCTGTACAAATCAGAGGCTTATGAGGCCGTTAGTTAGGATGGCCCAGATCCTGCAAATACCAAGTCAACGGGACAATTCATATATACTTGCTTATCTTTAGATACAAGTGTTTGCTTTATTGAAGCCTACGTTAGACAATACAGTGCTAGGACAATGCACGGAGTACAATAGTCTCAAAATGGTATAGATTTTTCTTTCTCTCTTTAAAGTTTCCATACTTTCATTCTGGGAGGAGGGGGGTATTGTTGATCAGATTAATAAAAAAGTGTGTTTTAAGGAAAGATTTGATTAAAAGAAAGTGATTAACTGGTTCCCAAGGGCAACATGACATAGAAGAACAAGAGTCAGGGGACAATAGAAAAAGGATGCTAAAGAAAACTGACCACAGGGTTTTGCTTAGTTTCTACTTAAAATCATAAGTCTGCCCAGCTTTGCTCAAAACTCTGCCCATGTTTGCCAACAGGTTTGCAAACATCTGAAAACCTGACCTGAGTTTTGGATCAATAATTAAATCCCACAACCTGGTTTCAGGTTTTTTCCAAAAATGTCGTGCTGCTCTAATTACAAATAATGAACTATGAAAACAGATGAAAAATACAATTTCTAGAATTCAGAAAATAAAGGCATTAAAGTAAATTGAAGTGACACTCCCTCCCGCAAACATGAAGAACGTTTAATTAGAAAATAACTAGGTTAAATGGCTTAAATAAAAGTTAATGAGTACCACCAGTAGAAAGGAGATATGGTCATCAATCCACAGGGCAGGGAAAATTCCTCAGGAAATAGAAATGAAAAGAAGTGATTTCACCTCTTAAAAAAAAAACATTTAGAAGCACCAAAGCTAACCCCAGAGATGAAGTTGGGAAACATTATGGTCTAACATGGTCTAATGGACAGGGCTTTGGCATGACAGTGAGGAGACCTGAGTTCTGTTATTGCACAACCTTGGACAAGCTACATCTCCTACCACCCTTTGTCTATTTAGACTAAGCTCTGCAGGACAAGGACTGTCTCTTGCTATATTTTTGTACAGTCCCTAGCTCAATGAGACACTGATTTTGGTTGGGGTCTCGAGGGGCTATAAAAATGCAAATAAAATTATTGATGCCCAACAATTATCCTCCAATTATAAGATACCAGTGGATAGTGTGGTCTTTCCGATTAAAGATCTTCATACAGACTGGGTTTCTGCTTAGTAAGTTACTTATGTTCTTTTGATACATATCTGAAGCACTGAATATCTGACTTTTTAGTTTGATGGCAGTTCTCAATACTAACGTCCTCTTATCCTACTTTAGAGCGCCAACTGCAGTCATGTCATCAAGGTCCACCACAAACACTGTTTTCTTATCAGTAATTGTCATCCTGTTTTGCTTTCTGTTCTTCCATGTGCATTATAGGAGCATTTTTAGCAAATAGAATTCCAGCAGAAAGGGAGTAAGGAGTGTGTGCTCTTGTGAGACCTGCATACTAGATAAGCCACCAAAACTCTGCAGTGTTTTTCACAAGACACAGATAAAGATTTTATTTTGAGTCCTGCTATTTGCCAACACCAAGCACAACAGACAGTTTTCACCTTTCTTAGTGCTGCTCAGGCAATAGACTCGGAAGGATAATACTGTAGAAATGTGTCAGATCCCAAGACAGAAGATATGAAAATCAATTACAGGATGAGACACAAAAAGCATGCCTAGGTAAACACCAATAATAGCCAACTCGAACCTCTCAACTTATAATTGGGAATCTTCTCAATGAGACATTGTAGAGTGGATAAAGAAATGACACTTCTGGCAAATGATTACTCTACAAACACTGAGTTAGAAACTCTGCTTGGAAAAGCACATTTCTCAATGCTCATTTACCTAGATCAAGACAGAGAAGAGCTGACGAAGAGTGGGCCAGGCTTAAACAAAAAGATGCAAATGTGTTTCGAGTCTGTTTAAATGTAAAAATGGAGCCCTCCTTTATTATTATTATATATGCAACAAATGACCAGATATTTATTTTTATTATGTCCCATTAAGTAGATCTAAGAACAAGGGTTCAAGTGAATGGCAGGTACATTCAAAACAAATAGCATGAAAGTTCTTCACATGCACCAGGAAGTCATCTCATAGAATGCACTACTGCAGAATGTCAAACAGCAATGCACTGTACAGTACAGGATTTTTAAAGCGTGGTGGATGATATTATGATCCATAATGATATTGCTTCTTCATAAAGCAAACAAGACCCGGGATTAATAAGTAGAGAATGGCCCAAGATCCCAAAACTAGGCTGGTGGCAATCTCAGGTCCTGATCCAGCATTTGACTCATGCAAGCACAGGGAGCAACCAATATGCAATTACAGAATTTAGACCTTGGTCTACACTAGCATCATCTGCTTACAGCTTTATAGTACATTGAATGAATTAGCTAGTGTTTACAAAACACTGAAGATTTTGGTACAAAATTCATTGCTGGTGTAAATGGGCTCAATTCTGCTAAAAGTTAGTAGAAGAATCTGCTTATACCAGAGTGGTGAATTTGGCTTTTAACGTGCTGCATAAACTAGGCATTAGTTGTACTGAGGGCTATTAATTTTCCCTTAAATGAAGTTTCAAATGTCTGTATTAAAAATGCTGAAGGGAATGGTGGTTTTCATTAGTGCCTGGAAATATTTAACACACACTAAATTCAGAAGTGAAAGGCATTTTAGAGAGCAGAGCGCTATCCTTTAACTTCACAGGGCACGGTCATGATCTAGCTCCTAAACAACATCCCAGAAGATTTCAAAAGACCAAAACATGTGTTTCTGACATAGTACATATATAATGGCTGTTATAGCGGCCCTTCATTGCATGCGTCATAAAATACTGAGTACATTACAAATAATTTATAGCTCACAGATGCATGCGTTGACCCAGACTGCAACACACAAACTTAAGGTAATCAAAGTTAGCTTGCTAAAAACTCAGTCGGTGCTAAAAAGGGTTAGAAAAAACTCCAAATATGATTCCTTTTAATATGACTGACTTGGCAAGTATTATACAAGGAATTCCCATAAAGCAAGCTCAAATAACTGAAAAATAAAGAAGAATAAGATTTTGTCCTTTAATTGTTCTTCTGAAGTGTTGTTGGACTCTGAAAAAAAAAATGCTGTATGTATCAGTTAGTTACTATGATACTCCCATTTATATATTAATATATTTAATGATATCAAGTAGTAGAAAAAGAATTCAGTGTGTTTATGGATTGTTCTTTTTTTTTAGTAGGGTATCCAGACCATCTTAGCACATTTCAGCTTAAACCATTTCATATCTCAAGCACAGCTTTCCTTGAGGGCACCGTCTGTAGTAGCCATCATAAGTGTCAGAGAAAATTACGTATCATAGTCCTACATTCTCCATGTGAAACAAATACTTCAGTTGTTGTTACCGTGATCTGATTTATAGCTAGAATGAACATCAACACTAATAAAATATTTAAAAGCCTAAATTTATGTTGGCTTGCTATAGGGCACACTGAAGCATTTGACTTGACTGAACATTCCACTTAGATGTGGTATGCAGGTTTAGCATTTTTAAGTTCTTCCCAGGAGTGCCATGCCAGATTTTCATAATTAAGTGGTTACACTGCTGACTGATTACAATTGTGATCCCTGATGAGGCTATTGTACTAAAAACTTTGTATTCTCTTCAAAACTACATACTGGATGTCAAATTCCTTAATCATTTCCTTTGTAGTGGCTGTTTCAGAAAGAGTTGTAGCAATTTATTATTAAGGCAGCCAAATAGCATGGGTGCCACTTTTACTTACTTTCTTCCCCTACCGTGATAGGTTTAGGAATCTTAATTACAGGAATAATTGAAAGAAAGCAGAAACAAAACTAGCTTAATTTGAGGTATAAAGACAAGCCCATTTTAAACATCTTAATTGGTTGAATAATTAAAAAGCAAACAAAAAAACTTAAGTGTTTTTTTTAAGGCGTGAGTGGCAAACCCACAGGAATGGAAATACTGTGGGACTATGGCTGGCACAGCAAAACACAAACTGAATTCTAAATGTCATCAAACCTTCCACTACTTGCTGTAACGCCACACCATCACATATGAAACTATTCTCCCTCAATATTTCATACAAGTTTAAAACAATGGAATGGCTCTTTTATACAAAGGCCTTGCTTCTTCATCTTGCCACCCCATATTATGTCTTGTTGAGACACAAAAGCAAAGGTGGGAAGAGTCTTCAAATTAGAGATGCTTGAGCAAATTCGCTAAGTTCAGCACTGGAGAATAAAATGTTTCCACTGAAAACCCATCTACTTTCCCTGGCTTAGAAAGTGACTTTCTACAATCACCTACATCCTCTCTTTATGACAAAACAGGATGACGGCAGGTGTGTGCGCCTCTATTTCTACATCTCCACCCCTTTTTAGTTTCCACAGTGAAACATGGACAGCTATGGAACAAACTGCACGTCTAATTATGTCTTAAAAACACAACCGGGGGAAGGAAAACAGAACGTCTTATTTTTTTTAAAGGAATCTTCAGCCAAAGGGTTTCAGCAACATCCTTTAAAAAGTGGCAACATGAAAAACTTCTTGCTTTTGTTTATTTCACTTGAAATTAGTGAGGACCAGCAAAGTCTCATCTGAATTCAACTGCTTCCAAAGCTGACAAGTTGTATACTATATTCTTTGGGAATTTCAAAGAATGTGTTGTGCGGTGTTTAGAGAAGAGGACGTGGGAGCCAAAGCTCCGGAGTTCCATTTTCAGCCTTGCTAATGAGTAGCTGTGCAATCCTGAACAAATTCAATTTGTGTCTCTCTTGCTACTCCTCCGTAGGATAGACAATTGTGTGTAAAACATTTCAAAGATGTAAAATGGCACATTAGTATTAATTATAAAATACTTAGCTAATACACTGATATTTTACAACTGAATTATCTATTAAGTGCTTTGAGGTCCTGAATGTAAGATGCAATACAAAGCACTATATCTCAAACGCCTCAATTTTTAAACTCCCAGGCTAGTCTTTGTTAATCCATACAAATGCAACTGAAAGAACATCTGGAAATAAAAATTCTTTGATTTTAAAATCAAGTGGTACTGCAATCAATGTGTAAAAGAAGATTGTTTAATTGCTTCAGCCTCTCATGCCATTATCATTAGTTTCTCTTTGTAATAATAATGAATTATTGCATTAAAATGTGCACAAAGCTACATTTTCAAATGTAGGTGTATGCAGTTGCACACACAAAAATTGTAGATACCTAAATTATATATGCAAATACCAGATATGTTCACCTGACCACTGGGCACCTAATCAGCCATGTGCACACCATGTAGATGTGTGCAGTTATGTGCATGCATCTGTGCACAACAAAACTTGAAAATCTGCTCCATAATTGCAATGTGAAACTCGTGGATGAACCATAATTGCTCTATTCTCTATCAGTTCTAACAGACAATCCAGAAATTCAGCACATCCTCCATACAACACTCAGCTTCAAGTACAGAGATGAACAGCGGCGTATCCAGAGACCCAAAACAGCATTTTCCTCCCACAGGGAGCATTCCCCATGAATCCCTACAATTTACAATCTCGTTTGTGCTATAAATTGATTTTGTACCCATATCTCTGTAATTTGCCTACACATTTTTAAAGTTTAACCAGCCTCCAGTGCAGTATTTGCAAGAAACCAACAGTAGCATTAAGAAAGGCCTCAGAGTTCTTCTCCCTCTGAATAACTATATTTACTGCCACATTAACTGAAGTAAATCTCTTCACCACACACATTTAGTCTTTCATGCTCCAATCTGCTGGTAATTTTTTCACTGTCAGTAATCAATGAAAAATTTAAACGAGAACTATGAACTGGGCTAGAGTTTCATTAGATTTTGACATAACCTAACACCTGCACACATTCGTGCAAAATTCCAAACGTTTTTTCCTTCTTAAATTGGACTCAAACATTTACATTGCAATTTCTGCTTGCAGACCTCATGGGCATACACCACTCACATCAACTGCTTATAGTTCTGCTGAACAAAATTAGACCCTGGAATAAAGATAGCACCACAGCTGAAATTTCAGTCTGGAAAAGCTTGTTACAATGAGTATCTATTACATTTGATTCCTAGAGCCTTGAATCCATTGACATAGTAGCTTGTGGTGTGCACAGTTATTTCAAGGACAGTGCAACACCAAGTTTAAATTGAAATCCACGTACCTGTAAATGTAAGGTACATGCACTGACACACAGGTAATGCCGGTACTTTGTTAACCAATGACTTAACCACCCACATGATGGTTCAGACAGATCTTTCAAATCCCCTTCCTTGACACACACACATGCCTCATGTCTCCTTCAGTTACATCAGGTAGCCTAAAGCAAACGTGACATCTGCAACCAGACATCACCTCCAGGAAAGCAAAAGCATAACTCATTTCAGGTGGAAGTGGTGAAATTGTGAAAAAGAACGGAGGATTCTAGAGAGGAGGCATTTATACTTGCTTCTTCTGAGCGGTTATAATGGAGAGCTAAAATACATTTTATTCCACAAATTAATTAGCAGCTATTCTTTTGAATATGCATCTTGCTAATTTCATAAATACATATGTTATATCCCTCTCCATCTTGGGCCAGGGACCATATATTACTTTATGCTTATGCCCTGCCTATCACAATGTAGCCTGGATCTTGATTGGAGTCTCTAGGCACTACTATAGTACAATAATAGTAAAATGAATGTCTATCCACTATTGAATGAGGCATAAATGCTCAGCAGTGCCAAAACAAGTCATCCTCACAGCAGTTACATTAAGCAAATAATGTCTTTCCATTCGTACAGCACCTTTCATCTGAGAAAACCAGAGCAATTTATAAGCATCAAATACAGAGAAACCTAATGACAATGGCCACTAGAGGAATTTCTATTTTCCTGGTCAATGATGGGTAGTCATAAAATGATGGGATTGCCATGGAGAAACCTTCATGAGAATGAAGATCTTACTGGCCATTAGAGGTGGTGACAGATGGATAGGTCAGTGTTGCACAGCTTTCACTGTAATTAAGCTTCAACACCCTTGTGAATAGGGTATTATCCTAATTTTTCATATGAGGAAACTGAGTTCCAGCAAGGTGAAGGCCCCAAACATGCAAACACTTAAGAACAAGCTTACCTTTACACACATGAGCAACCTCAATGGGATTACTCACATGTGTAAAACTACTCATATGCTTAGGTGTTGACAGGATCAGGGCCTAAATGACTATGTCAAAGTCAGTGGTAGAAGCCAGGAATGCGGATTCCTAGTCCTCTGCCCTAACCCCCAGAAAAATTCCATAGTCAGACCTTATTCAACATTGTTTTTCTTCCAATACGCCCATTAATATAGAACACATCATCTGAAGAAACTCAAAAGCCATTATTTTGGTATAAAAAACCCAAAAGCTTCCAACCACATTACTTCCAAAACATTGCACTACGTGCTGCAAAGAACAATTAATAATGAAATTAGAACATACTTTTTAATTTCTCTCTCTCATTTTGCATCACTTAATTCTACAGAGTGTTTTTGGATACATGAAAAACTCTACACAAAATGAAGTTGTACTGGACTGTAACCAATAGTTTACATTCACCTCTTCGATCCAAACAGTAATTGTCAGAGAAATAATATTTATGGAGTAAACAGAAGCCTACAGTACATCATAAAACTGCTCCTCATAAAATTTGCTTAACTCTATGCTCTTGAACATGTCTGCTCAGCCAAGGCTAGGGCTGAATCATGGGAACTAAATCACCCTAATCTCAAGGAGGCAGAGAAAGAGATTGGTCCTCCCAGGGTCAACATTGAGGTCATTGGTGGACAATGTATCCGCTTGCACTGAAACCGATTACGCCCAGCAGCCCTCTGCTTTAATAAAGGACTTTGATTTCCAGGGCTGCAGGCCATTTATCCTCTAAGTGCTACAATATACTCAAACTGAGTTTTGTCCAGTTTGTATTGAACTGTTAATCTAACTGCTCCTCTATTACGTTGAGAGAGAGAAAAGTGAAGAGGACTGCAAGGAATTAATGCAAGATTCTAAAATGTGACTTGTTACAGCAGGGATGAATTTGGTCCAGTATCTATAACCAGTTCATAGACACTGAGAAGAGGAGAGTGAAAGGGCCATTATCTGATTGGACAGGGCATTAAGTGGAGAGCTTTCATTAAATTCACCATTTGGCTTCTGTGATGAACTATATGAAAGGGCTACAGTGTAAATTCTTTTCTATATTCAATTTTTATGCAGAGCTTTAACTGCACTTCCCCTGCCCCCCATTTTTATAATCCTGGTTATGGTCTGGAACAAAGTGAAGGTAGTCTACCGCTACACTAGTCAGTCTGGTTATTGCAGGCTAGCATTTAATCAAATTAAGAATTGCTGCTTGGAAACAAAAATTAATGCAATTGTAAAAGAACTAGCTCAGTAATTAAGGATAAAGAATGTGACAAGTGGATACAAAATAAGCAAATGCAAGGTGAAAATTGCTATTGTCCTGTAACATATGTTCACTAATTTTATGTAATTTACACAGTGGAATAGCTTTAACAAGAGAGACTGAAAAATAAGGCATACCTTTTTAATGGTGAAAGTAACTAACCATTGGAACAATTTACCAAGGGTCATGGTGGATTCTCCCTCACTGAAATTTTAGATCAAGATTGGATTTTTTTTTTTTTTTAAATATGCTATAGGAAATAATTTGGGGAAGTTTTCTATGGCCTGCGTTATACAGGAGGTCAGACTAGATGATCATAATGGCTCCTTCTGGCCCTAAAATCCTACTGTGGAAGGCCTATCCCAGAATACTTCAGTAGTTAAGAGCAGTTTCCTGAGAGGTAGGAGACCTAAATTCTAATTCTTGCTCTACATCAGGCAGAGGGAGGATTTGATCCCACATCCTGTTCTAACTGGTGGGCTTAAGGTTATAAGGGTGGAGCAGCAGTAACACCACAACCACTTTTCTTGAAAGAAAGCAGATTTGGCTTACGCACCTGTCAAGGCTGCTTCCCCACTCTGAACTTTAGGGTACAAATGTGGGGGCCTGCATGAAAACTTCTAAGCTTAACTACCAGCTTAGATCAGGTCCGCTGCCACTATCTCAAAGCTAATTTCCTTCCCTGGGTAGCCTTGAGAGAGACTCCACCAATTCCCTGGTGAATACAGATCCAAACCCCTTGGATCTTAAAACAAGGAGAAATTAACCATCCCCCTCCTTTCTCCCACCAACTCCTGGTGGATCAAGATCCAAACCCCTTGGATCTTAAAACAAGGAGAAATCAATCAGGTTCTTAAAAAGAAGGCTTTTAATTAAAGAAAAAGGTAAAAATCCTCTGTAAAATCAGGATGGAAAAATAACTTTACAGGGTAATCAAACTTAAAGAGCTCAGAGGACTCCCCCCTCTAGCCTTAGGTTCAAAGTACAGCAAACAGAGATAAACACTCTAGCAAAAGGTACATTTACAAGTTGAGAAAACAAAGATAAACTAACACGCCTTGCCTGGCTGTTTACTTACAAGTTTGAAATATGAGAGACTTCTTCAGAAAGATTTGGAGAACCTGGATTGATGGCTGGTCCCTCTCAGTCCCAAGAGTGAACAACTTCCCAAACAAAGAGCACAAACAAACGCCTCCCCCTCAAGATTTGAAAGTATCTTGTCCCCTTATTAGTCCTTTGGATCAGGTGTCAGCCAGGTTACCTGAGCTTCTTAACTCTTTACAGGGAAAAGGATTTGGGAGTCTCTGGCCAGGAGGGATTTTATAGTACTGTACACAGGAGAGCTGTTACCCTTCCCTTTATAGTTATGACAGCATCTAACTCCAGAAGCGGGTTCATGGTTGTGACTCCCAAGTGGAAACAGGCACCTCCCTCTGGCCCAGACTTAAGCAGCTAACTCCTTGGAGAGGCTGGACTTATGCCCCACCCTTCTTCCGAACATTTCCTTTTGGCTAGTTTAGGTGGCTCCCTGCTTAGTATGCTGACTTTTGTGAATCCCATTCTTAGGCACGTAACTCTCCCATGCATTGTATATGGAGCCTAGCCACCTAATTCAGGATTGTGAATTCCATTAGACAGCAGGGCACTTTAAAGTGAAGCGGTGTTGCAGCATCTAAACCTCCCTTGTGAATCTCACCCACAATATTAAGCTATTTTGCAGCATTTGCCAAAACACTCAAAACATTTAATAGCTTTATCTTTGATTTTTCATGACTAAAAAGGTGATTTTTACTGACCTTCAGATTTGTATTTTTTAAATGAAGCTGCACAGATTTCAAAATAGACAAAGGAAAAAATGTTTTATACAAAATAACTGCACATGCACGGTATTGAGCGCCTTGCTATGAGACTACTCAAGGTAGTAAAGTTAAGCATATACATATAAGCATTTGCAAGATTGGGGCCATATGGCTGAACTCTGCAGTCCTTAAACAAAATTCTATTTGAAGGTAATGGAAGCTTTAGAATTACAGAGTTTAGCCTAATGTCATTGAGCAGTAGAGTTGTATTTAGAGCTAAATAACTCTACTGATGTTACTGTACATATCTAAAATTAAGCATTAGTTGCAGTTATGAGTACAACTTTGTCATTTAATTTCAGTAAACAACAAAAAGCTTTTGGATTTGTAACTAAACAGCCCTTAATCCTGCCAGATTTAAATAATTGAAGACCCATTACTACAACTGAAAAAGTTCTGCTTTCTACAAAATAACTACAGTGTCAGTTTGTTTTCAATAATGCATTATGAGATTTATGAAATCTTCAAAACAAAATCCTTTCTTGTTTAAAATTATCCTAAAGGTTCTCCCCAAAATCCATCAACAAATGTGCTTAAAACACAACTTACTACTGTGCTGTGAACCTGAAACTACTGCTTCCCCTTGTAATTTACCAAGCAGTAAAAGAGAAACCTTTTATTACCTCTTAGCCTTGCTACTCATTCTAAAATGAAAAAGGCTGTTCTCAATTAAATACACCATTAGGCCTTTTTAATGTGTTCTATCAGTTCAACATTTATTTCAACATTTTTAGTCTGAAAGAAATGGAAAACTCCTGTATGCTTCTAATTCTTGATGTATAACAATATTTTAAAATCATTGTGCCCTTTTTTGGAGGTGTGGAATAATATCTCCTCACAGAACACTTCAGAGACAGCACTACCTGCGATGAATGGCTTTTCTCCTAGTAAGACATTTTGTTGGGTACTTTGGGTTTGGTCTTGCTCCCATTAAAGTTAATGGAAGTTTTGCCATTGTCTTCCATGGCACCATGGTCCAGGCCTCATTTAAGCCCCATTACCTATCAAAACTTATGCAAATATTTAACTTTACACATAAGTGTCAATACCATTTCTTTCAAATGGCTCATGTCTTTGGATATGTGCTGCAACTCTGATCCACAAAATTCAAGTGAAACTTGTTTCCTTTTCATCTTGTGATATCCAGTGCTATAGTTTTGACTGAAAATTTAAGCAGGAGGCTGTAATAAAATACAATTTAGAACCAGAATCTCAGATGGTGTAAATCAGCTTCATGTCATTGACTTCAACAGAGCTATGCATATTTCTAGTTGTTAAGAATCTGGACCACAATTTTTTCTGTTATTTTACATCTAAAATGAGGTAGTAAAATTAAGAAGGAGAGTAATTTAGGCAGGATTGGGGCCTTTATCCCTATTTAGGATCTAATCCTGAAAATGCTTATGTATGTGCTTTACCTTATTACCATGAATAGTCTCACTAGTCAATGGGACTACTCACAGTAGCAAAGGTAAACATGTGCATAATAAGTGTTTGCAGGATCAGGGATCTTAATGATAAACTCTTTATATTTAAGTTTAGAGGTATCTATTGAAAATGGGAATTGAGTGAGATAGTGAAATTGATTTCACAAGTATTAGAACTGTATATTGACAACAACTTGCAGATGGAAGAGGCTTAGACAAGATAAAAACAAAAACCTCCAATAAGTTTTTTTTAAGCAGTTCAGTCTGGAGTTCACTTGAACTGCGATGCATGTTTTTATTTACCAATTTAGATACTCCATAATGTCAGAAATGATTTTCATATATAAATGGATGGTTACGTCAAATAAATAGTTTTATGGTTTGATGGTTGAATTTGCTCTTAGATGATAGTATCATCATTCAATAGACGTATTAAAATTTAGCATATGAGCACTTAGCAAGGGGCTCAGTGCCAAGTAGGTGCAGTTATTTTGTACAAAACAATATTTTCCCTTTGTCTATTTTGAAAACTGTGCAGCTTCATTTAAAAAATAAAAATCTGAAGATTGGTAAAAATCACCTGAGCAATTGAATGATCTGCCTGAATTTTCACCAGTTATAATGTTAGCTTGCTTTTTACTGGGATTGTGAAACTTTACTGCTTCAAATTTCAAATTACAGTTACTAAAGTGTAATTACATTCTATTTCACTTTTTGGTTTTTAGAAAATAGCACAATATTACTGTGTTCAGGTTTTTCAGTGAAGCAGGGGAATTTTTCGCATGTTTAAATGTCATGAAAACATTTTTGTTCATACTGAGTTTTATAAAATCTTTCTGATTTCAAGGAAAATACATTTTTGGACCTGAAGTACTTGCTTACCTACCTTTTGGATCTAAGCTCAAGTTTCCCTCTGAAGAAACATATTTCTATTTTTAAAACCAACAAAAACACTGATGCAAGTAATTGTTTTTCCTGAAAAAAAAAATGAATCTACTTATTATTAAGTGTAACTTTTTATAGAAAGTTCTCTCACTTACTTCATGATGGTATTTGTAGGTGAGCAATACATGTTGGCACATTTTTAAATGGCTTATAGTTTATGTAGAAACAAATTGCTGTTGTGAGAATAAGGAAAAGAGCCAATCTAGATAGTTAGAGTGAGGGGAGGAAAAGCACTTTATGCCTATGTAATTAAGTTTAAACATTGGGCCTGATTCTATGACATATTGAGACCCAGATCCTCAAAGGTATTCAGGTGCCTATCTCCCATTGAAATTAGATGGAGGTAAGTCCCTACATACCTCTGAGGATCTGAGCCTACATTCTGTCAACTCCCTCTGCTGCTTTCAGTGGGGGGCATGTATTAGTGTTCACATCATACTATCCGTCAGTACCTGGCCCAAGGTGGGGAAACTAATAATCCAACTAGGGGACCAAATATGGTGGTGAATCCTGGTCATGTGCCACTTGAGGCAAACACTAAGAAGTGGAACTGGAGTTTACTAAGGGCTTGATCCTACACTTTTGAAGTCAGAGGGAATTTTCCCATTGAATAGTATGGATGCAGGACCAGAACCTAAGGCCTGAAGACACTTGCGCATCTGCTTAATTTTACTACCATGAGTAAATCCATTGATTTCAGTGGGATTACTCATGCTAGTTAAATAAAATTTATGCTTAAATGTTTGCAGGACTAGGCCCTCTGTAGCTTGCAGGAGACACTTGTTACCTAGCATGATCACACCTCTCATGACAACTGTTTTTAAACTAATTGAGCTAGATGATTCAGGGGGAAAATATGTTAAAAAAAAAAAAAGCTCCATCTTCATGGTTTCATTTTTGTCAGTAAAACTGTTGTCCACTCTGTTTTTTTAACAAATGTTGCTATTGGATACTCTTGTTTTTTGTTCGGACTTAAAAAATGATCGTTTTTTTAAAAAGTGCTTGTGAAAGGTGCCAGTTTATTTGACACCATTTAAAGCTGCAGTACCTCTATCAACTGAGCAGGTACAAATATGGGCATGTTGTACATTCCAGTGATGAAGCAGAAAAACCAAATATAAGGGTGAGAGGGTAGCTCATTCTCCATGACCATTCATTCCTTAGCCTGTTGTGGATATCTCCAACAGAAATACCAATTGTGGAGGATGTTAAAGATTAACAGTCTCCCAATCTGACCCACTGACAATGGAAAATGACTGCATCAGGGACCCTCAGACTCAATTCTGTAGTAGAACACTATTTTTTTTTAAAGAAATATTGAATAACTTAATAGTTTCTTAACAGCTCTTGCTATGTTTTTTTGGAATCTTCACAAGGTAAGTACTTAGCAATTTGGGATTTTGCCCCCATATTTACAATTAAATTAAGTTTGAAGACAGACATTGATTTTGATTAACACTGTGCATTGGGGGGGAAAATTGATTAAAATTAGATGTGACAGTATCAGAAAAACTTGTCAAGTATTTAAGAGCTGTGACAGTGACACTAAAATAAATTGAATAAAACATTCCTCCTGTGCACATTTTACTGCAATTTTAAAGAAATATTTTATCTGATTGGATCAATATTACCTTATTCATGAAATTGAAAATCCACAATCATATTACAGAGAAGGGGGGAAAGGAATAATAATGCAACAGTACAGTCTTTCAGAAACTTGATATTTGTTCCAATATTAAGTCTAAGGCCTTGCAATGAGCGCCATCTAGTTGGCCCCTTTATCCCCATGTGGAGCCACAATGAAGTTAATGAGGCACCTTGTGGGCATAGAGCAGGGCATCATTTCAGAAAACTTCTGGGGATGGCAAAAATAGATGAATAATGAATGCCTGCTGGCATAGCGAAGGGTTAAGATCAAAGTTGGGGTGCAGGAAGTAGAAGCCATAATGGAGCATAGTGACCTATAAAAACCTGGGGGGTGGGTAAATGGACATCTGGTCCCATAGCAAATGATGCCCCTGGCACATAGGTCCCACATAATTGAACTCATTGCAGTATCAGGACCTAATCATTTAGGGCCCAATCATGTGCTCACTGAAGTCTATTCTCAAACTCAAATCTGAGCCAAGTACTTCAATGATGCCACTATATGTGCTTTTTAAATGAACTCATGTGGTCTAATGGAAACTGTGTCGTGGAGGAATAAATGTTCTATCTAATCATAGAGCCAGATTCCAAGTTCTGATTTTCATCTCATGACAGGGTAAATCAGGAGTAACTTTATGGAAGTCACAGACCAGTATAACACCATGAGATCTAAACCAAGCCTTGGCTGGGTATAAATGGATAATCCCATTTTTGCTGTTCACCTTGCTTAAGTTTTTATTAAGGTGATAATATTAGTTAATTGGCTTGAATTTAGTAAGAAGATGGTTCATGGGCTATAAAGCTTGCCCCAGCTTTGAAAGAGTCAGTCTGGCCTGGGAAGGTTGGGGCTAGACAGAAATCTGCTCCAGGTTTGGGAAATACAGCTAGCCTGCGACTAAACTTAGCATGCGAACCTGACTCACAGAGGCTTGCTCTTGTTTTGAAAGGTTGATGCCTGGTCTACACTAGAAAATTAAGTTGGCTTAACTACACCACTCAGGGATGCGAAAAATCCACTCCACTGAGCAGTGTAGTTAAGCCGATTTAACCTCCAGTGTAGACAGTGCTAGGTTGACTGAATGGGAGGTGGATTACCTATGCTGATGGGAGAACACTTCCCATCAGCATAGGTAGCGTCCACATTGAAGTGCAACAGCAGTGCAACTGTGCCACTTTAACATTTCAAGAGTAGACAAGCCCGAGTGTAGTATTAAGGTCTGACAGAGGGACTCACCCGCCTGAAAAGATTTGTTTAGCCCAGATAAAGGCTTGTTGCAACCCTAGGGGCTTTTACTTTAGCAGGTGCCATACTGTTATGAGGTTGCTGTGGGAATTTCTGTAATTCAATTCAGTTAACTTTAGATTCTGTCCCCACACACTCTAATAGAAATGGATTTTCCTATATTTTAATGCTCCTGAGTCTTGCTGCCTTTTCCCCCTTCAATTATCTGAGTCTATGACCCACCCTGCACACGCGTGAGACTGCTGTGACAATCTTGTTTTCTCTTCTTCCTGTGTGACCCTAGTGTGTCATTTTAGAAACATTTAATTACATTTCATAATATATGTGACAATAGTTTGCTCTTGTGTAGTGCTTTTCACTAGCATAGATGGCTTGATCTTGCATGAGGACAAGCATCCTCAACTTCCAGTGAAGTACACGGGAGTCAAGGACACTCAGTGCCTCTCAGGATCAGATCTATGGGGCCCAATACTGCTCCCAGTTATGTTAATAGCCAATTTATACTGAATTAAAATTGGGCCCATAGACACTGCAAGCAACAAGCACATGCTTAACTTTACTCACAAGTAGTCCTACAGAACTCATTACAGATGAGTGGTATTATGCACCAGTTGTAAGAGTTTGCAGGTTCAGGGACATAGTTTGTGTTGTAGGGTATTTCAATTTCAATGGAGGTGCCACAGATGCAGAATTTACAGGATTGTGCTCTTAGAACTTGATTCTGCAGCTGGATCTGTGAAGCTGACCTCTCATACCTGATGAAATCAATGTATATGGCTTGGGACCTACCTAACTGTGAGACGGCCTCTGTGTTCACATACTGCTGAAGCACCTACAGTCCTCAGATTCCAATGTAAGGGGTGGTGGAGGTAGGCTATTCTTGATGGCGAGACCTTGTCTAATGGCATTCAGTTCTCCCTCCGGTCTGACAGAACCCAAGTTTGTTGACTTGTATAGTATGGCCCATTTCTTGTCTCAGACTTGGTCTGCATCTAAAACAGGTCAACCTAGCTATGTCGCTCAGAGGTGTGAAACATTCAGACCCCGTGAGATGTACTTAACCTGATTTAAACCCCAATGCAGACACAGATGGCTGTCAACCTAGCTACAGCCTCTTGAGGGAGTAGATTTACTACAGCGAAGGAAAGACTTCTTCCAAATGCCTACACCACAGCACTACAGGGGTGAAGCGGCAGCACCGTAGCTGTGCAGCGTTTGTAGTCTAGATACACCCTGAGGTTCTTGCCTAAGCAGTACAGGAATAGAACAAAAGGTAACTCGGGATGGGATGGGGGCTATGGATGACAGTCTGAAGTGTAGCTGGGCGGGGGACATGCGGCAGGAGTTGTCTGGTGGCAAGGACTGGAGTAGGGTGACCATCCATCCCTAATTGGGCGGGACAGTCTCAAAATGTACATTTCTTAAGTCCCAGGCTGAATGACTCTGGGACAGCAGTATTCAGTGGTGCAAGTAGAAATCATTTCTTGCCAGTACTTCACTCATGGGAGGGACACAAACGGGGGGTGGACACAAGACCTCCCCACATGACCCGCCATGTGACTCCTCCCAGCCCCGGGCCCCCACACTCTTCCTGTCCCCTCCGACATCCCCCTTACCTGTCTAAAATTTTACAACTGCATTTTTTGAACAGATGCACTTGTAAAATGATGCTTTGGGCCCCTGGTGCCACCTGTACTCCCAGGTGTCATTGAGGATCCAGCAGCACCCCAAATTAAAAGCTTCTTAAATGAAAGAAGGATAGGAAGGACAATCACCCCACTTTCCCTTAACACACTATCAGTGCCTCCCTTATGTCCAAACTAAGCTTCTGCCATCTTGCCTTTATCTAAGTATTGCTCTCCGCCAGGCACTAGGAAAGCAAAGCTACTGCGCCATCTGGGTTTGATGGAAAAGAGGCATAGAACTGTGTGTGCCATCTACATCTTGATCGAACTACAGCCTAAATTGTTTTATTATTTTCTTCAGCATGACATACAGGAGCGGCACTCAAAATCAGCCTGGCAGAACGTGCATGAGAACTGTCTCTGGAGAGAGAAGCAATTGATCAAATCACATTCTCTGATCTCTTGGGCCGAAATCCTGTTCCCATTGAAATCAAAAGGAGTTTTGCTATTGAGTTCAATGGGAACAGGCTTTGATATTTGGAGAGGAAAGAAAAAAACACTCACGCAAGGGCTATGTTGCTTATACCACAGGTATCAAAGGCTGCTGACTCGTGATCTTTGTCCATTGCAAGGGAGAAATCGGCAATCAATGAGGCTAGAACAGTCTCTGTACCATATCCAGCTCATAAGTCCATCTGGAAAGGATCAAGGAAATATGAAGGCTCCAGATTACCTTAAAGTCCTCAGTCCCTTGGTTAGAATGCTCCCATTAGCATATGTTCATAGTCCAGAGGCTGGAGAAGGAAAGAGGCAAAATGGAGATGTTTCAAAGCCAGGGCCTTTTAGCTTCTGCCAAGTAAAGGGAAATCTGTTCTCACTGTGAAGATGAAAACAACAAAGAGTCTGGTGGCACCTTAAAGACTAACAGATTTATTTGGGCATAAGCTTTCGTGAGTAAAAACCTCACTTCTTCGGATGCATAGAGAGAAGATGCATCTATGCATCCGAAGAAGTGAGGTTTTTACTCACGAAAGCTTATGCCCAAATAAATCTGTTAGTCTTTAAGGTGCCACCAGACTCTTTGTTGTTTTTGTAGATACAGACTAACACGGCTACCCCCTGATACTGTGAAGATGGTGTTTGGAGTCACATGAGCAAGTTAATGTCCATCACCCCCACCCATATTCTAGTTAGAACATTAAAAAAAAAGTCCATTAAGTGTAGGCAGGCGTTTTCCAGCATCCATTCAACTTGACTTGTCCCTTCATGTGCTGGCTAAATACTTTGTGGGCATTACCACACGAGCAAGCAAACATGTAGTAAACATAGCTAATATTCATAACTTCAGATACCAAGATGAATATACATGCATAGAAATAGTATAATCATAAGTAGCAGCTATTTCACGTACATGACTATTCCCAAAAGAAATTCTGAAAAATCACACCGTGTACCTGAGACCTTATGTGCCATCACCATGCCTCACTGGAGTTTTGTTATCTGTTATGTAACAGAGATGGAGCCAGTGACATGACTCCATTTAGCCTAAAAGGGCAAGGTTAATTTTTAGCTGTTCAGGTGTGACTGCTCCTTTCGTCAGTGAGGTCATACTGACTGGCACACATTAAGATCAATGGACTTCAGTGTTCCTTTGCAGTTAACTTTTTAATGTTCATAAACCTGGTATGTGCTGAGATGGTGTAAAGAATAATACAGGCTTTTAGGTTTGCAAATCTGTGAACCTCTGCCTCTTTGAGATTATTATTATTATTTGTCATAATGTGGGAGGGTAGCCTCTCTGCCCTCTGCTCATGAGGTTATGTATGTCTTGTAGCACTTTTCTGAACACCAGTTGGAAGGCATTTTTTTCAGTAAGTGTGAACTGATTCTTTTCTCTTAGAAGGCATGTAGTTATTTCAGATACACACTGAGTGATTAACACAGAAAATAATTGGGACGGTTAAACTTTCTTCAAATTCCATAGAAAATTAAATTCAGCTATGTTTTCCAGTACAGTGACGAAATGGGTATTTGTATATTCAAACATCAACATGCTTAACTACTCACCTTCCCCCCAGATATGTAGTATTTCAGTCTGTTTTTATAGAATATGGGAGTTGGGTGAGGAGCCATTTCAGCATATGTATGACTTATTAAAAGACAAATTTTAAGTAGAACTGTATCCTAAACTGCATTATGGTATTGTACCCAAACATTGCATTTCAATGGGAGATTCAACTTCTTTTATAGGAACAGAACAGACTCCTGAAACTCTTACTACAAAAGTGGTCCATAGTCATGCAAGTAGTCACATTGTCTTCAATAGGACTGATCAAATGATTAAGGGTTTACAGGATTAGGCTCCAAGTTTGTAAACTGAAATTGTTCTGGATGAAACTGACAATGCCTGAACTGTCAGATCAGGAGCTTCATTCAAATAAAGGTGGGCAGATGTGTGATAAGTCCTAGCTCTGTTGCTAAGATGAGGAACATATTTTCAGCAAAGTTCTTTGCAGATTCCTGAGGCAGCTGGCTTAAGGCCATCAGTGTCCAGTATTATCATCCTCCCTTATAGTTCTCTCACCCACAAAGCTGGAAAATGAGGCATTTGTTTTCTTTGTTTTGCTGCTCCAGTTTACAAAATGCATATTAGACTAGTTTGGCTGCAAAGAAGAATTCTGTGTACACTGGGGACAACACTGGATTCCTGTCAGCCTGCGGAACTGGGCTGACTTCAGAATCCAAACATCCTCTGGTCCATTCAAGCAGAGGCATTCCTCTAATGATTTGGACTTGATGTGAAGCAGTATGGATGTCATGGATAATTCAGACCAATGGGGAGAAACAGAATCAAAAACAGGTTTCGAAGTAGCAGCCATGTTAGTCTGCATCCGCAAAAAGAACAGGAGTACTTGTGGCACCTTAGAGACTAACAAATTTATTTCAGCATAAGCTTCCACGGGCTACAGCTCACTTCTTCGGATGAAGTGAGCTGTAGCCCACGACAGCTTATGCTGAAATAAATTTGTTAGTCTCTAAGGTGTCACAAGTACTCCTGTTCTTTTTGCAGAATCAAAAACACTGTTTAAACACCTTCCGTCCCCCCCACACCTCCCCTCTTCAGTACTCCTGACCAACTTAACAGCACAATGCATATGCTAACAAACTTAAACAAAGCCTTTATTTAAGTTTGTTAGCATATGTATTGTGCTGTTAAAGCCATATAAAGAAGCAGTGTGCAGCCCCATCCCCAGAGAGGGGGGCTAGCCCCAAGACTTTCTAATACCCACTAAAAATCTCTTGTTGGCACTGCATACTGGAGGGTGCCACCCTACTTGCACTACTGCCTGGATTCCCTGCAGCACCACTCCATGCCTGCCTGAGGCGCGGGAGTGGCACTAGTCTTTTCCACCCAAAGTCCTGCCCCTGGCTAGGCCAGAAGCCAGAGCTGGGAAGTAGTAAGAGCTGCCCAGGGAGCCCCAGAGTCCTAGACCCTCCATCTGCCCTGGGCAGCACACCCCACAGAGTGGGAACATAGGCCAGGGGCTACCCTTGAGCACCCTGATGCTCTGTGCAGGACCAATGGAAGGCTCCCCACAGCAGCTGGGCCACCCTAGCAGCTCTTATCAGGAGCTGGCTCTGGCATCTAGCTAGGCGAGGGGGCGGGGCCTTGAGGGAAGAGGAGGAGCCAGGGGCGGGGCCTCAGAGGGGGTGGGGCTCCTGCATATGTCCCCCTAGAAGGGAGTGACAGGGATGAGTGGCATGTGTGTGCAGGGGGGAGGAGGGGGAAGCAGGAGGACGAGCTGGCGGCCCATGCTACCTGAGGCGAAGGACACAGCGGGGGAAGGGGAAAAGCCGGATCTGCTGGGGAAGGAGACAACACAACAACGTGGGGTTGATAGAACCTGCTGCAGGCGGGCAGAGCCCTGACGGGGAGAGACTCGAAAGTGGGTGCGGAGGGCCAAGGCTAGGGAAGAAGAGAGGCGGGGCGCGGCCATTGCTTCCCCGCTCCGGAGGAAGAGCCGCTCCTTTACCTTTCCAGGCCACACTCAAGATGGCCGCCAGACGCAGACAAGGCTGCACGCTAACGCCCCGCCCACTCCCGCTCTGATTGGCTGTCGCCGCCAGCAATCTGCAATGCTACCCAATCAGCCTCTTTGTTTGGGTGCCCCCCGAAAACGCTGCGGCCTGGCACTGCTAGGGCGTAGAGAGGAGCCTGGCGCCGCTGCCCGAGGGGTCCCGGCCGGGTGCGGGTTGGCCAGCATGAGCCGGCTGGGCCCGTTTCTGGTTGCGCCGCGCCTGCTCTGTCGGTCCTGGGTCCTGCCGAGGCGGCCTAGCCGCGTCTCCATAGTGACGGGACCCTGCGCGGGCCTAGGTGCCGCCGCCTCCCTGTGCTCGGGCCCAGCGGCTCCGAGCCGGGCCATGGAGGAGCTGCTGAGCCGCTCCGTGCCCCCGCTGCCCCCCTACGAGACGAGGGAGAAAGCGCCGCCGCCGGCCGAGCTCCGCAGCGCGGAGTTCATGCTCTCCTACAGGGCCCTGCAGGCCGGGCCCCGGCGGGCGGAGCTGCTGGCCCGCCTGGCCCGGGACTTCGGCGTGGACCACGGACAGGTGGCCGAGTTCAGCGCCAAGGTGCTGCAGGCTCGGGAGCAGCAGAGGGAGCCGGGCGCCTTGCTCCAGGCCGAGGACCGGCTCCGTTACTACCTCACCCCCCGCTACCGGGGTCTCTTCCAGCACTTGGGCCGGCTGGAGGGCGGGCTCCGCTTCCTGATGGAGCTCAGGGGCGACCTGGTGGAGGCGCTGGCGGCGCGGCATGCGGAGGGGCCGCACGTCAGGGTGAGAGGAGGGGGGCCCACGGGTGGGGTGGCAATGGGTCGCGGGGAGGGGGAAGCTCCCAGGTGCAGGGCTGATGCGGGGGGGACAGCGTTCCTCAACCCCTCCCCCAGTGTCTGTGTGAATGCAGTGAAATGGGAGGAGTTGGGCCCCCAATTTCTGTCGAAGGGCCTGTCACTGCAATATAAGTAATGATGGGGAGGGTGTGAGGGGTGGGGAACCCAGCACACTGTGGAGGAAATGATGCACTGCTGAGGGGGCATGGGCATGGCACAGGGAAGACCAGCTGACCATGGCGTAGTGCTGCAAATGGGAGCTGTTGTGTCCCTGCCAGTAGTTAGATGAGCCAGGAGGAAGGGGCGCCATTGGCATGAGGCAACGCGCTTGTGGACAGTAATAATAGGACGTAGCAGGATGTCCTGCAACATGTGTGAGAATTTTGCATTTTGGCAGGTGGAATAGTTGGCTTGGTAGGACATAACTGGTGAGGTGAATGTACTCTGATGCCAAGGTTGTGCTTTAGCTGCATCGGTACGACACACAGGGTATGTCTACACAGCGTTTTGGAGAAAGTCTGCTAGCTCAGGTTGACACGCTTGGGTTAGTGGAGTTCACCCTAGTGCTCTAAAAATAGCTATATAGACAGAGATTTGTAGTTGTTGCTTGGGCTCTGAAGTGTAGAGAGGGATGTTGGCTTCAGATCTGGAGCCACAACTTCAAAGTGCTGTCTAGAGAGCTATTTGTAGAGTACTAGCGTGAATACCATTCGCCTGAGTATGTTGATCTTGGCTCGAAGGCTCACTCCAAAATGCTGTGTAGAGGTGTAGTAATGCTAATGAAGCAAGATGTTAGGAGGAGGTGTCATCTGGAGGTGGCAAGCCAGCCCAAATGCCCGGGTCTGACTTCAGGTGTGTAGCCCAAGCTACTGCTTGACAGCAACATGGACACTGCTATTTTTAGCATGCTCTCTCAAGTGGCGCTAGAGTGTGTCTGTTACCAAGGCTGGGAGGCATGCTCCCAGTGTAGACATAACCTAAGAAGCTACTACAGTAGAACCTCAGAGTTACAAACTGACCAATTAACCACACATCTCATTTGGAACTGGAAGTACACAATCCGGTAGCAGCAGAGACTGTCTTCCCCCATCCAAAAAAGCAAGTGGAGTACTGTGTTAAACATAAACTACTAAAATAATAAAGGGAAAACAGCATTTTTCTTCTGCATAGTAAAGTTTCAAAGCTGTATTAAGTCAATGTTCAGTTGTAAACTTTTGATAGAACAGCCATAATGTTTTGTTCAGAGTTACAAACAATCTCCATTCCCAAGGTGTTCATAATGCTGAGTTTCTGCTGTATAAGTGTTAGCTCTGTCTCTCGTCTGAGGTTTTAGTTTAGTCTATCCTTACTTGTTTACTACAGGAAACCAGATCTGAATTCTGTTTTATTTCTTTTACATAAGATGCACTTATTAAATGTCAAGGAAATCCAAGGATTGCGTATATCTTCAGAGTTGCCGCTCTACAAACTTCTTAATAGTCTTCCCCAGAAAAGAAAAAATAGAGGGAGGGCAGTAGCTGAGTGAGTTTTAGTGTCTAGAGTTTTTTTAATTTTATTTTTTTTAAATACTGCGCTATAGTTAGAGCCCTATCTTACTGTTTTGTGACTGCTCTTAACTACTAATGAAGTCATGACCTGGGCAAGGTTTGTGAATCTGAGCAATAAATGCGGGACGGTATATCCAATTCCGGACCATGTGTACAAACCTGGGATGTTTGGGAGGAATTTGTTTGAAAAACTCTAAAATATATACATATTGTAGCATGTTTGGATAGTGTTGCAATTTTAAACCAACGACTTTAATGTTTTGGCTAATTTATTTCTGACACTTGTGAATAAAGCCCTGCACAGGAACAAAATTTATATCCATAGATATAAAGCGGAAATCTGGGGAGCTGCAGGGCTCTATCAGGAACCGCAGTTGATGCAGACCACTGCATGGAAGGGACTCCTGTCTGGGAGCGTATGAGTTGCTTGCACACACTAGCATGACCAGGGACAGCTGCTGTCAAGCCTGGTGCCCACTCCCGCAGCCCTGCTCATTGGTGGTACATCCACTTCAGAGATACTGCCCAGGCTGGGCGCTGGCTCTTGCAAGCGGCAGCCCAACATACTGTTGCTTTCGCTGCTGCAGTTCCTGGTAGAGCCCTGCAGTTCCCCAGATATCCACCTTATATCCGTGAATATCTGCATCTGCAGATATACATTTTGTATCTGCGTAGGGCTCTATTTGTGAATACATGTCAGTGTATCCTCATCAACCAATCAGACTGCTCCCTTAGTTCATTCTTTTAAAGGTTTTAGTGCTTGAAATAATAATTTTAAAGATAGCATGGTAACTGTTGGCTTTTGTTTGCAATTCTGCAACTCCTGTTTGCTCAGTATGAAACTAATGAAACCTATTGATACATATTTCCCTTGTTCCCTGCAGGATTGGCAAACTCCTTCCTCTAGTAGTGAATTTTATGCAATCTTTATAAGAGCATCTATTTTTCCTGCAGTTCATGGCTCCGCTTTTTCCAGTTGGGGCTTTATGTCCACACAGCTGGCCCATTGATTAGTGAAATCTTATTTCATATGCCAGCACTGTAATTCTTATTTTTGCAATTCCTCCCCTCCCCCCACCCCCAACTTGGTTGATAACTTCTCTGATTAGTGATCTGATATAGCTAAACACATTAAGTTAACAGGAGACCAGAGAATGTCTCTTGATGTGATGTGTTTGTTTTGTTTGTTTTAAATGGGTGGGGCACATCCCTCCTTTCTTTTTTTTTTTTTTTTTTTTTAGTTATTATTGGCAGCCTTTCTTCAGGAAAATGACTTTGGCACTATCGTATTATGCATTGTTTCCTTCAGTTCAGTAGAGAGGATTCATACAATGGGGTTTCCTAACTCAGCCTATGATGGTACCTCTGTTTAAAGCTGAAATTATCTTGACTTGATTTTGATCACAAATCTTGTTTGAAAAAAACAGAGTTCTCTTGGAAATGTTTACAAGATGCATTCTTGTCTTTTGTAATCGGTTATGGAGAATGACAACAAAACTACATTCTGAAATGCACAATCTGACATTCCATCTTCTGAAATAAAAGCATGTGGAGTGAATGCAGTGTTATGAAATGGTACTTGTAACATAACTTCCCTTGTATTTGACCCCCTGTGTAGTCTTTGTCCTTTGAGTACTGAAACTATCAAAATATTAATTTTTTTTTAAATACAAATCAAAGATTCAGAATTTTTGTTTCTGTTATAGAATGCAGTTAACAAGGAAAAGAGAAATTCTAAACTTAAAATCAATGTGTATTCAACATGTAGATGTGAGTATCTTGTGGACGTGCAGAACAGCATTCAATTTTGTGCTTAGTGACACTGTACTAGGATATTTTTTTGTAAATTTACTTAACTTTTTCATCCAGTTACATTGAACTTGTTTCCAAGAATTAACATGTAAAGAGCATATGTGACGTGCTTATTTTCAGCATCTCTTTTTTTCTTCATATGAGTGGAATTATGGTTCTGTGGGCACTGAAACATTTTAGGTTTGGAATTAGACTAGAGATTTCATTGCCTGGATATAGGGAAGTGTTTTCCTGGATCTGTGAGTAACTATCCATATTAACTACAATGTTGAGTCTCAATCTAATGTTTTAGAGTGCAACCATGGAAGTCTTGGAATAATTGGCAGTTGTGGAGGAAGGGCATCTTGGAAGAATTGCATCTGCTGGAAGTCTGGGCCACATACTCAACTGTCCAAAATGTACCTGCAACCACTTCCTGATGGCTACTGCTCCATCCAATCACTTAAACCTTTTGAAAAATGTAGGTAATAAGCATGCACGATTCTCATAGAGAAAGCATAGGAGAATTTGAGATTAGTGGAAGCAATCAGGCAGAACATGTGGGTTCTAGATTTAAAAGCGAACAGCATTTGAGTATTTTGAGAGCAATTCTTCATTCCCAGGGATGGTTCAGTAACCAGTGAGCCTACTCCTGCAGATGATTAAAAAAAACAACCCTACTGCCCCCTATTGTCTTCCTCCTAGCTGAAGGAGGAGTGCTAGATTATAGAAAAGGGCACAGAAGAGTCTTCTCAGAACTTTAGATAAGGCTGGTAGCTGGATTCTGCAATACTAGAACTAAATATGTAACCATTTCTCCATCAAAATCTTTACAGGTATTGTGTGAAATAGAAGGATGGCATTCTATTTAATTTCTCTACCACAGGTGCATTGCTGAATCATTACTGTAATAGATGGTGAAATGGATGCAACATGTATCATTCTATAGTTTATACCTGAGTATTTATATCTTCAGTGTAATGGATAACTAATAGACTTAGTTGGTCCAGTTTTTGAACCATGACAGTTTAGCCTATTGATGGTAAAAACTGAATTAAACAGAAGTGTTTGCATAAATTATACTGTTTTTGTCCACTGTTGAGATAAAAATCATTAAGATGCAGAGAAGTAAGTCTCCCTCTGTGTTCACCTCATTTGATTCAGTTCTATAATGACACGCTGCCCAGGTATTGTGTGCCTGGCTGTATCCCACTCTTAAATACTGTTGTTGGTTAATGGATGATAGGTGCCATGCCCTGATGTGACTGAACTGCCTCTTTTTATGCATAATTCACAGTGGTGATCTTGATTTTTTTTTTTTTTTTGTTTTTTCCTAAGTGGCATAGCTGTCATGAGCCTTATCAAGGCAGCTTTAGTTCAAAAGACTATTTTATTTATAGCAAACAAAATCTAAGAAACTGAGTAGAGTAGTCCCAATTTTCAGTGCAGGAAAACCAAAGAATCTGAACATAAATATTGAACAAGGCATTGTACATATACTGAATAGAGGATAGTATGAAGAAAAGAACACCCTACAAATATGGAGGAATTTGTATTCAGGGTTAGTATTCTAAGGTAAAACAGTCAGCGGAATCGTGACCAACGGCCCAGAGAAAATGACTAGACTCTTCAGTGACTAGTTGCTAAGAAACAGTAAATGTCTTCCTGGTAGACTCATAGAAGATGATAGATACTTCTGACCCAGCTGCAGAAATTCTGTTTAGACATATCTAGCAACAAAAGTTCAGTTGTAGACTATGTTGGTGGTAACTACATAGCTCTTCCCCTGGGGGTACACAAAAATGCTTTTTGGTGTTCTGAGGGAAGAAGGGAAATCTGTTTTACCATCTGGGAGTTTTTCTTCCAGGAGATCTACCCCAGAGTTTCCTTCGATTAAAAATCTTGCAGGTGTGATCACTTTAAAGCATCAAACATGAGTGTAGTCAGAATAAAAGTAAGCCATGCGGACAATTGAAGAACATTGTTTTTGAAAATAGTACTGACACAGTGTCTCATTTAAATGGATTGTTTTGAATGAAGCAGGCATTCTGAAAATCATGGAAATTAGTGCCAAGCAACAGAAGCTTATATGAGATGTTTTAGCTGCTATTTAATCCTGATAGGATATATATTTTCTTTCCTACCAGTTTCCCCTTCTTCCCACATTCCTATTATAGCCATATAGTATCTGGCTGTAACGGAAGCTGAACTTTTTCTGTGCCTTATAAAGTCATTAATTTCTTGATGGACTCCTGTAATGCACATGGGTGAAGCTTGTTGAGAGTCTGTTTCTTGAGCCGGACTCTCCCTTTTGCTGTTCAGAACCCTCTCCACACCTTCCCTGTGCCAAACTTCTCTCTTTCTGAAGATTTAAATTACCTTTCTTAGCACTCCTGGAACTTAATATGCCCAGGCTCTCATGCAGAGTTTATCATAATGTTACTGGAAAAATAGCAAATTACTAAAAACTTATATATTCCCAAACTGTTTGCAAAGACTAATAATAATTCACCAAAGATCTTCACAAGCTGCCGGCGAACAGTTCATAAACAGGAAAAAGGTGAAATTCTGATCCAGTTATACGTTGCAAATGAGAAGCTCAGTTCCAGTCCATAATAAAATAATACTTAATATAGCTCTGCAGTTGTCATTTCGTATATTGGACTCTAAAAAAGTGCACCTCCTGTTAGTGTTTGCTAAAGGTTACAGATTATTTTTCCTGATGGTTGCGTTTGTAATTGTCTGGTAAGATCTAGAGTAAAATATATTTCCTAGTAACTTTTTTGTCTGGACACTTTGTCACAGATTTGATTCATCTTGACCTTAGTGTAACCAAGGGAAGTCAGTTTTCTTCTTTAATCAAGATTAGAGACTGTAAAAAAGATTTTCAAGAAGGAGACTTCAGTTTTGGATACAGTGTAGTGTTTTTATTTTGTTTTTGGGAAGAGGAGTGTAGGGGAAAGGATGTGGATGAAATTGTTGGAGATGTTCGTAAGTGCAGCTGAATTGCAGAAAGCAGCCACTGGGAGCTGCGGGGGGCTGTGCCTGTGGATGGTCAACATAAACAAAATGTCTCGCGGCCCGCCAGCGGATTACCTTGATGGGCCGTGTTCTGAAGGTTGCCGACCACTGAACTAGACCCATGATCTATGGACCAAATTACATTATACCATAGATAAATGTGAACAAGAACAGCAGGGCTACTTGAAAATGTCTTTCTGCATCAGCAGAGTTCCTACTATACTGTATCCTCAGTGCTTGTGTAATGGCCTTAATATGGAGCAAAAAAGACACAGGAAAACTGGGGGAAAGGGAAACGTATAGCTTGTAGTAATTGGGAAGTAGGAGGGCCAGGCTGAGGAGGGATATTTTATTTGTTGTTCTGACTCCCTCCTCAAAGGATTTTGAACTTTGCAGTTTGCAATACAGTACAATCTCAGAGTTATGAACACCAGAGTTACAAACTGACTAGTCAATCACACTCCTCATTTGGAACTGGAAGTATACAATCAGGCAGCAGCACAGTGCATCCCCCCCCCCACCCCAAAAGCAAATACAGCCCAGTACTGTTAAATGTAAGATACCAAAAACAAAAAAAAGGAAAATCAGCATTTTTCTCTATATAGAAAAGTTTCAAAGCTGTATTAAATCAGTGTAAACTGTTGGAAGAACAAACATAATGTTTGTTCAGAGTTATGAACATTTTAGAGTTACGAACAACCTCCATTCCCAAGGTGTTTGTAACTCTTAGGTTCTACTATAGTAGTTTGAACTAACGGTAGTTGCAGCAGAAGAGCATCCCCCTTAACCCAGTGATGCTAGATGTGTATAGACAGTTAGAACAAAGAATAATTCGGAATTATATATTTGACCTTCATATTATACATCTATCTATTTTTTTTTAAAAGTACTTTGCAAAATCATAGTAAATATATGGGTGGGTGGGCTCATGTGAAGCACACCTGAATCTAAAAAATAATTAATTCTCTCTAATATTAGGACACTCCAGAGCAATGGAAAACTATTTTCAAATCATGGCAGGCAGGAGAGGTATCTTCTGATGGTACGAGACAGAAATGTCTCTGGCAAACAACACAGTTGTGACAAATCAAGCCACCTATTTGGTGTATAAAAATGGAGAGTTAAATACAGTATGACATGGCAGAAGTTGCTCCGTATTTAAATTTTGTAAATGAGGTTTCCATTATAAACTCTTTCTTTAACTCCTTCAAACAAGGGAATTTCTACTTCAAAACTAGTTGCAAACCTCGGGGGTATAGGTAGAATTTTTGTTACCAAACTTAACTTAAATCCAGTAAGGGATTTCTGACATGCCCTACAAATAGATATGTAATCCAGAGACCAGGCTGGTGGAAGCCAGGTGAAGCCATTGTGCTGTAAGCATGCTGCTGATGTCAAGCCTCTGTAACAGTGCTGGACAGCATAGATGCACATAAAGTTACAGGGCAAGTGGTGGCAAAACCTCGTACTGGTCTGGGTGACCCCCTTGAAGCGTCACATGTAGCTCATCAACAAAAAAGGGCTTTCTTCATAGTGCCTCAAGGCCTGGTTCATTGGTGTAGATGGTTCCGCTAGGTTAATGGGCAGTCTGGAAAGGCCATAATGCCAGGATCTTTAGAAACTCTGGCCTATTTTCTGTAATGAGAAATGAAACTTTTGCTCCCAAGATCCCTGTGGACATAAATGGTGTGGTGATTCTTCCTGTTGTGCTGGGAGGCCCCATTTACCTGCTGCTTTCCTGATTCATTAAGTCTTTTACTGGTCCCTTGCATAGGAGAAAGCTGTTTAACTGTACCCCACGCAACTGCAGAATGACAGTAGAGTGTGCGTTTGAAGGACTGAAGGGAAAGTGGAGGTGTCACAAGGCTGGTGGCTTCTTACCAAAATCTGCCTCATGCTTGGTGTTTTGTACAACACCCGTGAGAGCAAGGGAGAATGTCACTTATGGATGGGAAGCAGAGGGGGAGAGATTTCCTGAATGTTATGAACAGCCAGAAAGCTTGCCTCTGCAAAATGGCCCAAACTGGTCAGGAAAGTAATTTTCCTTGTCTTGGGCGTGGGTGGAAGATATGGAAAGGGCCTGTTTCTTGTATTTGAGTGAGTGAAGGTGGGCTCCCAGTATCATGTGTTCACCCCAAGGTGCAAGACATAGACTCAGAAACTTTAAGGTCAGAAGGGACCATCTTGATCATCTAGTCCAGTGGTTCTCAAACTTTTGTACTGTGACCCCTTTCACATAGCAAGCCTCTGAGTGCGATTCCCCCTTATAAATTTAAAACACTTTAAAATATATTTTAAACACCATTATAAATGCTGGAGGCAAAGTGGGGTTTGGGGTGGAGGCTGACAGCTTGTGACCCCCCCCCATGTAATAACCTTTTGACCCCCTGAGGGGTCTCGACCCCAAGTTTGAGAACCCCTGATCTAGTCTGACCTGCACATTGCAGGCCACAGAACCTTGCCTACCCACTCCTGTAAGGAACCCATAACCTCTGCCTGAGTTTATGAAGTCCTCAAATCATGATTTAAAGACTTGGCTAGGTTGGGGTGCTGTCCATGAACATAGCACCACAATGCTCTCCAACATTCTTTAATCCTTTTTCTTTGTCCATGCACTCCTTTAACAGTGCCTCTGCCGGCTTCCCTTCGCTCTTCTTTCTTTTTGGCCTTGTGCTGTCAGCAAACATGTGCTCTCTCGCTCTTCCTGTGGACATTTTCAAGGTATTCAGAGTCTGCCATGAGGGTTGAGAGATATCAGGTGCTTTGGGAACAGAGAATCAGCACAAGTAGTTATTGTCCCTGTACTAGCCTCCATGATGGCAATGATAAAATGTTGCTTTGTCCCCATAAGTTTGGATTGTCAATCCCAACTGCTTTTACCATTCTGGACTGAGCTTAGTGACGGTAAGACAGTCTCCATTGCAGCAGGAAGTAGGTTAGTAATAACACTAGATTGATGGTGGGCTGGTGGGAGGAATGCAGCAGGTTAGTAATTGCATCTGCACTCTGATGCCTCCCCAAAGAGGCAGAGAAGGGTCATGTTCAAAAAGGCGGTGAGCAAACTGGGGAGATACGCAGCACTGCTATCTGCCAATTGCATTGTTAAATAATAGACTACCAATTGAAATTTATTAAATATTTTTGGATGTTTTTCTACATAGATAATTACAACACAGAATATCAAGTGCACACTGCTCACTTTATATTATTATTTTTGATTACAAATATTTGCACAGTAAAACAATGATTTGCACAGTATATTTGCACAGTATAAACAAATATTTGCACAGTATAAACAAATGAAATAGTATTTTTCAGTTCACCTCATATAAGTACCATAATGCAATCTCTTTATTGTGAAAGTGCAACTTACAAATGTAGATTTTGTTTCTTAGTTTTGTTTTTGAGTGCAGTTATATAACAATGTAAAACTTTAGAGCCTATAAGTCCACTCAGTCCTACTTCTTATTCAGCCAATCGCTAAGACAAACACGTTTGTTTGCATTTATGGGAGATAATGCTGCCGGCTTCTTATTTACAATGTCACCTGAAAGTGAGAACAGGCATTTGCATGGCACTTTTGTAGCCGGCATTGCAAGGTGTTTACGTGCCAGATATGCTGAACATTTGTATGCCCCTTCATGCTTTGGCTACCATTCCAGAGGACGTGCTTCCATGCTGATGCCACTCATTTAAAAAAAAGAAAAAGTGTTAATTAAATTTTGACTGAACTTCTTGGGGGAGAATAGTAGATCTCCTGCTCTGTTTTACCCACATTCTGCCATGTATTTCATATTATAGTAGTCTTGGATGATGACCCAGTACATGTTGTTCGTTTTAAGAACACTTTTTCAGTGTAGATTTGACAAAACGCAAAGAAGGTACCAATGTGAGATTTCTAAAGATAGCTACAGCACTCGACCGAAGGTTTAAGAATCTGAAGTGCCATCCAAAATCTGAGAGGGACGAGGTGTGGAGAATGCTTTCAGAAGTCTTAAAAGAGCAACTCTCCAATTCAGAAACTACAGAACCCAAACCATCAAAGAAGAAAATCAACCTTCTGCTGGTGGCATCTGACTCAGATGATGAAAGTGAACATACGTTGGTCTACGCTGCTTTGGATCATTATCGAGCAGAACCTGTCATTAGCATGGACGCATGTCCTCTGGAGTGGTGGTTGAAGATGAAGGGGCATATGAATACACCAAGAAAATCTTTCCTGTGTATACAAACCCTTAGAGGGAGTTAGGATTTGGTTAAGAAGTCCAGCAAGGAAGCCTTAGGAACAGGTGGCCTTGATAGAAAGAGCTTTGGCTGACACATTTTGGTATCCTTTGATTAGCCAGTAATGCAAACCCCAGGAAAGGAGTAAATTTGGACTCCCTACAGTGTGCATAGACTTCAAAACAAGGTGGGAAAATCTCTTGCTTACAATTGAAAACAGTACCAAGTTACTTGCTTAATCTGCTGCAGTCTTTTCTCTTCGTGACACTACAGCAGCATACATGGGGCAGAAAAGTGCTGGAGATGGACCTGGGAGCCTACTGTCAGTGCAGGGGTCTTACTCCAGCTGGCATTGGAGCTGGTGTAAAAGCTTTATAACATGTTCCCACAACTTGTCCTCTGTCATGAGGGCAGGTCATCAGAATGACCGGGTGAGGCCAGAGTTCCCACTGCCAATATAGGGATCTAGGAAACAACCAAGTTTGTCAGAGCAGCCCTGACTAATTTACACTGTGGGCTGGGTAGAAGATGCCCTAGATATGTAGCACACAAATGTGGCTTAAAGCCACCTATGCCCCTCCTATTTCCCAGCCCCATGCCTGTGCTTAGCACAAATGGAAGAACAGAGAATCTGGGCAACTGTGGTGTAATTTGGAACAAATATGATCCTCCTTCAAGTACATTGATTTTCAGTAGCTAAACTATTTAATTGTATTTCACGAATATTTCTGTACCAGTAGTGTGTAGACAGAAAGTTAATGGAAAATATATTGACTACTTAAAACTGTTTTCAATAGAGGAAATTATATAAAAATTACTTATTTCACCAAAGAGCGAGAAGAAGAATAGTTTGGAGTTGTGCTTGTATACAAGAAACTTTAATATTTTGTTGTGTCCTGAATTTTTAAACAAGCTCCATCTTGCTAAACTGAGAGCTGAGGTTCAGATTTTAATAGCCAGAAATTACTCTGACAAGTTTTTTTTTTTTTTTTACGAACTTTTTCTAAGTCTATAAGCATCTTTTATTGTTATCGATGGAATGCTAGTCAGGAGTAGTTGAGGTTTGGGAGTTTTGTTTGGAATATATAGAGTATAAGAGCTGTGTGGGGAGGCTTGCAAAATATGATCATATATTGTGCTTGAGTTAAACTAGTACTCTTCGTCCCTAAGGGTATGTCTACACTGCAAAGAAAAACCCACAGCATCTGGTGTCACAGCCTGGGACAGTTAATTTGGGCGCGCATGGTTTGGGGCTGTGGGGCTAAAAATAGTAGTGGAGACATTAGGATCTCGGGCTGGATCCCAGACTCTGAAATCCAGTGAGCAGGGAGGGTCTCAGAGCCCAAGCTCCAGCCTGAGCATCTACATTGTTGTTTTTAGTCCTGCTGAGCCCTGCAAGTGCTCTGAGACTTGGTACGGTGGGTTTTTCTTTGCAGTGTAGACATAACTTTTATGAGATTAAACTCTCAAATTAAGTTTTCTTTTTGCTCATATCTGTGTGTGTCTTTTTTGTTTTTGTCTGAGGAACTTTGGAAGGCTCTGATTATATTCAAAGCTTCCAATATGTGTTCTTACCAACTGAAGAATTGGAAGTGTTCTTTTTGTCCACCTTCCGTCCCATGTCACTCTATTCCTTTTCTATTGAAGATGAGACAGATGTAGTGGGAAGTGGGGCAGTGCACACCTCTTTCTCCCCCCCCCCCCCCCCCCCCTCCAGTAAAACCTGGTATTCATAAAACTAGTGTGAATAGTAAAATCCTTTGTTTGTATTTAAGTTGTATTTAAATTAATGAAATGGCCAACCATCAGAAAATATTGCATACGATTCTGTTGCTGCAGTGCTTATCTTTTAAAGGCAGGCTGAAGAGTATAAATGAAAATAATGCAAACTATGATGCACTTATAACTTTACAACAGATTCCTTTTTTATTTTCATCATTGACTTTTTTCCCCCTTATTCCTCTGCAACAAAAATAGAAGGGGGGGGGAAAAAAAAAGGTTTTTCTTTTCGTGACAAAGTAACTTGTTCAGTTATGAAAGTCTGAGTGCCAAATTTAATTTTCTGTATGTTTTCTTACTCCATTTATCAACTTGCTTTAATAGCAGGATTCTCTTGCAGTTTGGGACCCTATGAGAGTTAATTCTATTTTCCATTTACTCCTTTATGGCCCCGCTCTCATTTTTTCACGTAAGCATATTGTGTGTGTGTGTGTGTGTGTGTGTGTGTGTGTGTGTGACTGATAAAGGAACAGAATCACCTATTAATTTTTTGTCAGAATCCTGTTAATTACATTACTTCCTGGTTGTATGGAAATGATATTTAGTTGAAGTCTCATCTGTGGCAGATATTTAATAGAACCCTTAATAGCCTCTGCTCTAGAACCCCACACTCTGCAGACAATAGCATTCATGGTTTTCTTAGAAGTCTGTGTCCCTGCTTCCCACCAAATGGCAGGAATTCAGTAGTTCAGCTATTGTGACTAGTGGGAGATTAGTATCAGGAGGTAGCCGTGTCAGTCTGTATCCACAAAAACAACAAGGAGTCCGGTGGCACCTTAAAGACTAACAGATTTATTTGTGCTTGAGTAAGAACATGAATATGTACTTTGAAGTAAACGTCATTTACATAATTTCTGTTCTGTGTTGTGCATTTGTTTCTCAGTCATATTAGGTTTTCTTTATTAACAATGTTTATGAACATAACTTTTTGTACAGTCCTGCTAATTAGGGCATAGATCAGATGGAAGTGCAACCGAAAGAAAACTACCCGCTGTAATACATTGCTGGAAAATGACACATCTGACACATAATATTAAATCTGATTAAGAAGGAAGGCCAGCAAAGTCTGGCAGACTTTGGATTTTGACTCTTAGATGAAGATTCACACTTGACTTCTTCCCCCTCTGTGTGGCAAAGGATATGTGGCCTTTCTAGATCTACAGCAGGGTTTAGGTAGTAAAATATATGCCTCAAAAAATCCCAAACAAACAACTTTCCATTTCAGCACATGTATGGAAGATGCCACTAAAAGGAGGTAGTTTGAAAGTCCATGAGTGCAAAGGAGTCATAATACTTAGTCTTTGAAGGTGAAAGACTGCTTTGTTTTAGAGTCCTTGAACAGTCTCTACTGTGTCTGCTTTGTCACTGGATCATGCGAGCCTGAGAAGTTTATGCATTGTCTAACATAGATTAGTAAAGATTAAAGTTGGGGGTGGGAGGAAGTGAGAAGGGAGATTTTTTTGAATATGCAGATTTTTTTTATGTGAAGGAAATGTGGCAAACTTGATTGAGTCTGCAAATGAGGTCTGGGGAAAAAGCGAAGATTTGGGGATTTACCTTGCAAACTCCATTACTGTGATCATTATCAACAACTTTGCTCTAGGAGTTTTTCTGGGAAGAGCTAATTTAATTATAACTTTAGGTGGATTAGTGTAGATTGGCTGCAAGAAGAGTCTGGAATTGCAAAATCAGAGCTTTACTAGCATGGTGTTTTAAGGGCTAAAACATGCTTTTTGTGATAAAAGCTGTCTTCATTTTGGATTATTTGTAGCAATTACCTAGGCCAACAGCGTTTTCCTTTGATGTGTGCCTTTTAAAAACATTTCCACTTTTATTTTCGTTAGGATATTATAGGAAATGTTCACACACTTTTGGAAAGTATTTCAAGAAATAGTTGTTTATAAAAATCTTGTAGTGAGCTAGGGTGCACCGGAGAATTATTTTTATCTGAGTGTTGTACATAAGTTAAATAGACAATTTATTCATCCGAAAAGTCTGTGGCTCAACTGTACTTAATTGTAAAAAAATGCCCTGTTTATGATAGTCTCTGTTCAGGCAGCTAGTAGTTTGCTTTTTAAATATGAGTACAGTGTAATATAAACTACTGTAAAAAAAAAATTAGCCACAGAACATTACTGCAGGAGATTCATACTTTGGTTAGGGTTAAGAATTACCATTTCACTTTGGAAAGTAATTCTGCATCTTCAAATCTTCTATAACTGAGATAGATGAAAGCAAATGAAGAAGATAAAATTCATTATTATAATGTACTGTAATACAACTTTTTGAAATTATTTTATTCAACTGTGTACTTTGGTGTGTATTGTTGCTACAAAGCTGTGAACCCCTTTGCTGAATTTTATATTCATATTCTGCTGTTTCACTCTTCCGTACTCAAAATTCCAGATTTACATGGGATTTAGGCAGATGACTTCTATTAACCTCTGTGTGTGGCCACATCCTATTTAAAGGTTTACATCTTCTATCCTGAGGTCCAGAGATCGTCTAGTAATGGGATATGATGCATATTGTAGAAAAGTTTTCTACAGGGATTTTGAGCTACAGCATCTGTAAAATTCTATTTCTTTTGGTCTAGTCCACAGAAAAGTGATAAACTTTCAGGTTACGTTTTTAAGTTCACTATATTTTGTTTGCTGGTAAAAACTATTGCTGAAAATCAGGTTTAAGACTAAACGCAATGAAGGATCTATTATATTTATCTCAGTGTTCTCTTAGAACTTTTTTTGGAAGGGCTAAGTTATAGAAGTGAAATATGAAGTCCGTAACTTACAGTAAGTGGATCTTTTAGCAGGAAAAAATCTCAGAAAAAAAGTGCTCACATTTCTTTGAAAAGTCTTTATTCTCCTTGTTGAGCTTGAGAAGTTTATCTTTTAAGGATCTGATACATTTTGTCAGTCATAATAAAATCGGGTACGTTATGTAATGAATGATTGAAGTTACAAGGTTAGAATTAATAAAATGGTGCTCTACTCGTGCTATAAATTTGTCAATAGCTTTACATTATTCACTAGCTCACTATTAACTAGCAAAACTAAAGATAACTAGCTATGTTCATTTGTATATGGGGATACATTTAGTTTGATTCATTTATTTTTTGGGTCATTTTACTGGCATAGACCCTAATATTGCAAACAGATGTAATTGCTTAGATCCACATTAAAATTAGAGGAGAAAGATAACAGGCCAAAAGGTTTTGTATGGCGGGGGGAAAGCATTCATGGCTCCCAAAAAATAGAGTTTTTAAAATGTGACTATCATTCGATTTCCTCCCCCTTTTTCCCCTTGGCCCCATCTTCGACAGTTGCTGTCCATCTCCTGTTCGCTGGTTGTTCCGCCAGTTTTTTTTGTTTCCCTTTTCTTCCTTCTCCTTAATCTGTTGTTCCCAATTTTATTTTACTCTTGAGCATTTCAGCTTTGTCTCTGACGCAAGATGTTCAGCCATGTGAGGCCTGTCTTGAATTAAATGGATTTATTAAATGGAAATTAAAATCTGATCCTCCAGAAAAAACTTTTCTTCTGCGTGAGTATCTAGTATAACCATAAGAATTGAAAGTAGAACGCTTTACAAATTGTTATTGTACTACTAGCTAGATAGTTGTGCTTCCTGTGATTGGTCACAATTGAATCCACCTAAAACTAGCGTTTCTGCTGAGAGAGGGGGAAAAAAGCTAAAGGGAAAAGTATGAGGAGTATTCAAACAAACAAAACCCCAAGGACCTGTCTTCTGTGTTCATAACCAGGGGACAAAGGTCATGCTCAAATATTACTAAAACCAGTGTGTTAAACATAGTGCTAAAGTAAAGTCTTTATGTTCTAAATTGCACATACTCTGGTTTACAGCAGTGCAAAGTGTGGTTGCTTATTTTTCCTGGTACTTCCAGTACAGCCCCTTTGGGGTCTACCAGAGTAAAGACAAGTAAATATTTATGGAATCCACATTTCTAATGCTGTAGTTCTGTACCCTGTAAAAAATGTAATAGTGTGGAGTAAGGCTTTTGAGCCATGTCTGTACTGTAGGTAACCTTTCTACTGCTGCCCAAATGCATATATATCTATATTGCAAACAATAAAAACAAAGAAACCAGGGAAGAAAGGCATTACATGAGTTAGTGGCTTGGATCTTTCAAATTGGACCATCTTGACCAAGGTCTAACCTTTCTGAGGCGAAAGAGAATGATCAGGGGCAGTTGAACAGTTGAATTGCAGGTAACTACATGTATAATTTTGAAATTCTTCAAGTAGGCCTCTGTACGTTCCCAATAATGGGAGATGTGCTGCTGATGTAGCAGGATTAATGGAAACCTCTAAAATCTCCACCTGTTGGAGCACGCATGCACCCTCCTTCAGGGCCCCAAATGTTCTGCAGGCAAGGATATAAAAAGAGAGCCCCAAGTGCCTCGGTTTCATTAAACTGTGTGGTATTGCGCAGACCAGGAACACTGGCTGAGTGTCCGACGTAGCTCTCTGGAAACAGTTTCCAAGTGCCTGCCTTTAGATAAGTTAATTGTTAGTTTATAGTTGGTAGATAGTAGTAGAAAACTTGGGGGCCATTAGATGCAGACATGCTGGCACTTGTTCTCAGATCTGTGATGCGAGATCCTAAAGCTAAGAGACAGGAGTTCAAGAGGTGTGCTTTATGTTCAGTTTGTAATCTCCTACCTGGCCTGATCTATAAAACTGCTAGCCTCTCTCTTATATAATTTTTCAAGATCTGTTTTGCCGTGGTGCTCACATGAAACTTGCCAACAATTTATTGCTAGACTCAGAGGCCATCTTGCAGGTGACTGATGGGTAGTTAGGGAAAGCTAATATTACATAATTTACACCATAAAAAAACTAATATTTATATAAAATGAGATTTGTCTCCTCAACCCACACCCTTCATAAGTTGATTCCCATTTTAAAATGCAAGTAATTTGGGCCAGGGACCGTGCCAATTACTATGTTTATAAAATGTTTTGTACATTGAAGTCCTGATTAAAATCTCTTGACACAACCAAAATATGCATATTTAATAACTAATTAGGCATTGGTAACATACACTGGGTGATTATAAATATAAAATCAAAATATATAAAAAATGAGATGCAAATATCCTACACATGCCAGCTTTATTAACTGCTATTTCTAAAATTATTTTTTGTGTTTGAAGTAGTTTTGGGATCTTTTTGAAGGAGACTGTGGGGCAAATTCATCCAGAGTGTAAGTCCCTTGAAGTGACTGGAGCTATATCAGGAATGAGTTTGCCTCCATAATTGTGGCAATGAAACTTTGCATGGAATAGTCAATGTACATAATTACATCTGCTCCTCAACAATGTGCTCGTATGTGGTCCAAGAGATAGCTGTCTTAAATTTATCCTCCTTGAGATACAGGTCACTTGAATCCCGAATGTTCATTGGACGTCTTTGCAGACCTTACACAGCCAGGGTATGAGTACATTTGTTGTTTGAATAAATCAAACCTACCCATTATATATATAATTTTTAATGGGATTTATTCTTTATGCTGCAGAATCTTCTCTTTTGATAGCTTATTTTTATCATGTTCAGCTTCTAACGGGGAATACAGAGGGACACTAATACGTAGTACATTACAACTAAAGATCTTGTAACTTGGCATGCAAAGTTATTTGTGCTGTTTAATGTGTGTCGTGACATGAAACTGGTGAGCACCTCTTGTATTTAAGTGATTTCTGATGATTAAATATCTGTTTGCTAGTGATCTAGAAAACGGTGTGGTGGTTTATTTTATATTCATTTTTTTAAGTGTTCCTTTAGGCACAATAGAGCAGCAGCAAAGAATGAATGAAGTATGTGTGTGTGTGGGGGGGGGGGGGTTCCCTCTGGTAACCTGGTTACTGACTGCAATACAGAATACTCTGAAGGTCAGGTAGAGTATAGCAATACATTGGAACAAACTCAAGTGTTGCAACATCAGAGAGAGTTTTACTCTGTTTCCCTAGAGGCCAGTGTGCTGATATACTACAACATTTCAGGGACTGATAAACTAGTTGGGATATCTGTGAACTCTATTCGCTACCATTTCTTCGAGGGGCATCTGTCTAAAGCAGAAGCATCCATGTGTGAGTTATGCTAACTGCCAGTGTAGAGAATTGGGTTGCCAAGGTTTACAAGCAGACTCAGCTAAGCTTTTTTTCACCTGACCTATGTAATCTTGGTCCTGGAGGTAACAATACAGAAAAGGTCTTTCCTGCTTTGTCAGTGCTATAGGTAGCATTGGAATAGAATATTCTTACCCATTTTATTCTTTGTGCAGCCAGCAGTGAAGAGGGGTTAAAACACTTGCAAAAACAGTAGTGAACAAAGAGTAATATGCAAGTGACTTAAAAATTCTTCAGTGGTTTGCTTGCTTGCTTAGAGTATCTTACTCTTTTTAAACCTGGCTGACAAGTGATATCTATGAATGTTGACCATAATACTGATCTAATGCTAATAACCTTCCTGATATGTGAACTGCTTAGTATTCAGCAGAGATTGAGACAGAATATTATGAGACATTCAATCTGAAAACCTTCTTCTCGATTTGTTTTTGGCATCCAAATTGATGCATCTGAGCAAATGTGTGATTTGAGATTCAGTTCTTGTCAGTGTTAGAGACCACTCCGATGCTGTTCTGGTTTCAACTTAACTGTTTTGGGTTCTAATCTGCAGCGCACCGTAGAGAATGTCTGCATACTGTCTTGTAAACATTTTCCTCATTTTAGTCCTGGATTAAAAGGATTTCTATTTATTCGAGCTTCAGATGATTTACAATTAGCTTTCTCAAATGGACCCAGTAACTTGCTTAAAACTTTCAGTGTGATAATGATAAAAAGTAAACAAAAAATAGTTAGTGAAATAGATAAACTGAGACAAGGCCATCTATCTTGCACCCAGTTTATTCAAAGTAATGAGTCAGTTTTTCTCTTCCTGTTTCAAGGAAATGAATGGCATGCTAAAGAGCATGCTTTCAGAATGGTTTTCTACGGGATTCCTAAACCTGGAGCGAGTCACCTGGCAGTCACCTTGTGAAGTTCTTCAAAAGATTAGTGAGTAAGTGCCAAGAATAGGGTTACTATTCGTCTGGATTCCCCGGAACATGTCCGGATTTTTGAACTAAAAATGGCGTCCTGGGGGAATTTGTTAATGTCCGGACTTCCCCCACTCCCTCCCCCCCCATGCAGAGCACGCGCGGCTAAAAGGGCAGCCGGATGGTGCCACTTATATGGGGCTCCGACAGCGAGAGAGAGTCCCTCCTCCTCCTGCAGCAGAGCTCACTCATTCCCTCCCTCCCTGCATTCACCTCCGGCAGTCTGGAGCTCCTCCCCCACTGCTGCCCAGCATGCCGGGAGAACGGCTCAGACAGTTCCTGAGCAAGCTCACAGAGAGACCTTAGGCGAACCGAAGGCCAACGACAAGGGAGCCAGGGGGTCGGAGAAGGGGCAAGGAGGTTCTGGAGGGGGCAGTCAAGAGACGGGGGGGGGGGGGGGGAGTTTGGAGGGGGCTTTCTGGGAGGTGTGTGGATAAGGTTTTGGGCAGTCAGGGTACGGGTAGGGTCCTGGGGGGCAGTTAGGGAGAGGGGTCTTAGGAAGGGGCAGTTAGGGGATAAGTAACAGGGAGGCTTAGGTAGGGGGTGGGGTTCTGGAGGGCAGTTAGGAGCAGGGGTCCCAGGAGAGGGCAGTCAGGGGACAAGGAGCGGGGGGGAAGGGTTGGGGCTTCTGAGGGGGGCGGGAAGTGGGTGGGGCAGGGGTGGGGCTAGGGCAGGACAGGGGCGGGGCTAGGGCGGGGTTCCTCCTGTCCTCTTCTTTGCTTGCTGAAATATGGTAACCCTAGCCAAGAATTTCCAATGTTTGTTGATGTAGTTTGAACAATGGGTTGGCCTTTCTGCAGGCCCTTGTGCAGATCCCACCTCAAGAAATTGCATTCTTATGCTATACTGCAAAGTATGATTAAAGAATTGCAACCTTACACATATTATTTAGCACATACATTGATTTTAACAGAATTATGTAGATCATAAATAATATCCTTGGGGCGTGAGATGATTCATACTTACGGTCTTTTTCAGCATAAATTAGAGCTGTAGGCTCTGGGAGAGTATGCTTAGAGCCAAGAAGAATATCTCTTGTGATGGCCATAAAAGACATACAAGTCTATTCTGCTGCTGGTGAACTCTACACAGTAAGGAGTCAGTGTAGTGTACCAAGACCATGTCTTCTGCAGTCATGTATAGTGGTAATTTAAAGTATGCAGAATCCAGTGTAAAATATACATTTAAAGCTTTGTTATCCAGCATGTTCAGGGAACGGGCAAGTAAAAAATTCCGGTTAATTCAGGGAGGAGTTTGGATGCAGGAGGAGGCTCGGGATTGGGAGGCCGGGGGGGTGGTGCTGGGCGCAGGCCCTGGGAGGGAGTTTGGGTGTGGGAGGAGGCTCGGGACAGGGGGTTGTGGTGTGGGCTGCCAGATCTGGGCAGCGCTTACCTCAGGCGGCACCCCGCAACCTGTCCAGAGAGGCGCAGCCAGGAAGCTCTGTGCGCTGCCTCCTCCTGCAGACACCGACCCCGCAGCTCCCATTGGCACGGTCCCTGGCCAATGGGAGCTGCGGAACCAGTGCTCGGGGCGAAGTGGAGCAGCGCACGGAGCCGACTGGCCGCGCTCTCCGGACACATTGCTGCTTGCAGGGAGCTTTCGAGGTAAGTGCCGCCCAGATCCGGCACCCCAAAATCCCTCCCACATCCCAACCACCTGCCCTGAGCCCCCTCCCACATCCAAACTCCCTCCCAGACCCCGTACATCGCACCCACTCCTGAAATGCCGGTTTATAGAGCTTTCCAGTTTGTAAAGTGCTGGATAACACAGCTTTTCTTGTAAATTGAGGTCAAGTGTCAAGGCACTTGTATAAAATCGACAATATTTATTTCTATCTTCCTGTCCTGTATTCAAAATTGATTCAGTTGGAAATGTGTGAATCAAAGTTCTATTGTGTTGATTTTTTTTTTTTGCCATACTTGAACTCTAAGAAAAGCTTTCAAGAAAACAACATCTCTAAGAAAGAGTTGTGAGGGTAGGCAACTTCATCTGTTCTTTGTAACACAAAGAAAGTAAAATGATGATACAATCTAGGTCTGCAAATCAAAAATAACTAATAGAAATCCAAGTCTTTAAAACTAGAGCCTGGAGCATAAGAATGTTAAGACTAAAGTGTTTGTTAAATAAGAATTTTAAAAGATGACTAAGGGAATTTGTGTTCTACAGAAACTTTTTAATAAAAGTTATTTAGATTAATTAAGACTATATGTGATTAATCTGTGGATACTCATAAATTAATGGATTTGAATAGAGTACTAAAACTGGTTGAGGAGAGACTTCATGTTCCTGTTTCACTGTATTACATGAATCCTTTTGAAATATTAATTTATAAAACCCTTTCACCGATATCTAGATTCCCTTTTTTAAAAAATGACACCATTGTGTGCACATGCAACAAAAGTATTAGCAATAGGATGGGATGAGGAGGTTGGATTTTTAAATGTATTTGAAAATAGCATTCCATTAGCATAGACAGTAATATTAGGAGGAACCATTTTGCGCTTAATGTAGTGCTTTTCATCTAAAGCTTTCAAAGTTCTTTACAAGGGTGATCAAATATTATCTCTATTGTACTGTTGGGAAAACTGATGTGATATACCCAAGGTCATTCAGTGAATCAGTGGCATAGTGATTTAATCTGGTCTCCTATGTAAAATACAAACTGCAAATTGGAACTTTATGTTCCAGAGAAGGCTATAGACAGACACAGCGTGTGTGTATGTGAGGGAGATTTTACAAAATCTGTTATGTTTCAGCTTAAGGGTGAATTTCATTTTCTCATTTCTAGGCTGATCCTGCCCTACTGATGTCAATAAGAATTTTGCCATTGACATTAATGGGAGCAGCATTGGGTTGATACAGTGGGTTGGGTGAATTCTGTCTTTTAGATGAAAATCTTAATTTTTTTAACCTCCTATTCAGCTCTGAAGCAGTGCATCCTGTCAGAAACTGGATTGATATGAAGCGTCGAGTTGGGTCATATAGAAGGTGCTACTTTTTTGCCCACTGTGCAATCCCTGGGGAACCATTGATAGCCTTGCATGTAGCACTAACCAATGAAATCTCCAGCAGCATCCAGGTACAATCAGCATATTCCATACCTACTTCAATATTTAAATCGCAAAATAGGCTTGTTTAAAAAAGTTGGTTCAGAATGGATCAAAAGTCTGTGTTAAACTCTCATTTTGAAAATCCAAGTTAAAATTCTTGGTGCTACTAATGATACTTCTTATTTTTTCAAGAATAACTCCAGTGAGTTAATGATTTAGGTGACGTATGTGAAATGTAATATAGTTTTAGTATAAGTGGCAGGAATCTTTGTTCATTGAAGAAAAAGTCTATTTTGGTTGTTGTGTTAATGATACCTGCCAGTAATGGGTGGTCGGTCCCTTCCTCCCCCCCCCCCCCAAAGTACAGTGAAAGCTGTGTTATCTGGCACTTTACCAACCGGCAAGCTCTATAAACTGGCATTTCTGGTCTTCATTGAAAGTCCGGTTTTCGCAGGCTCCGCGTGGCTCCCTGGAAGCGGCGACATGTCCCTGCTGCTCCTAGGCAGAGGAACGGCCGGGGGGGGATTCGGAGTGTGGGATGTGATGATTAGAATATCTTTTATACTGTGCTAGAGCTTGACTTTGTCTCAATAGATTGAATACAGTAAGAGAATGGAAAAACTGTCATTATTATTAATAAATTAAAAGGTACACCTCTATCCCGATATAACGCGACCCGATATAACGCGGTAAAGCAGCGCTCCCGGGGGGCATGGCTGCGCACTCTGGTGGATCAAAGCAAGTTCGATGTAACGCAGTTTCACCTATAACGCTGTCAGATTTTTTTTTTTGGCTCCCGAGGACAGCATTGTATCGGGATAGAGGTGTAGTAAAGTGAAATAAGTCTTGTGGTGATGGTAACTCTTACTAAGTTTTTAATTGTTCTTTCACAGGCCATAGTGAAAGAGGTTCCCCCTCTAGAAACAGAAGATATGAACAAAATTACTACAGCCATTTTCTATTCAATCAGTTTGACTCAGCAGGGACTTCAGGGTGTAGAACTGGGGACTCACCTCATCAAACGAGTTGTTAAAGAACTACAGGTAGGTGTGGTAAATTACACTTTGGGGTATTGTCCTGCTGGAGTCCTTTCTTTTCAGTAGTCACTGTGCCTCATTACTCAAGATGTAGAGCTGCCATGGGTTCCCATTAAGTCTTCGATGACCTTCTGAGGGCTGAAAAAGCTTTTTCCCATCTTTATTTAGTAAATTGGCACTAAAACTTAATATTGGCTCCTTGATTTTCTGTTATTTAAGAAATATGTGCGTCTCTTCAACTCATTTGGTAGCTTTCTTTAGCAAAATACCTCTTAGCTGACATAGCAGATTTTTTTTCTCAGTGCATTATAGTATGTTTTGTCATTGATATATACACACACACACACACCCCTCTTCTTTGTTTTTGGCAACTAATAAGTTAGATGTTTGAGGTTCAGATTTTAAAAATAATGAGGTTAGAAGGGCTTAGGAGCTGATCTAGAAAGTGTAAAATAAGACCCCTTGTGGTCCAAGTCCAGGGTACAACTCTCTCCTCCTCCTCCTAAAAAATGTCTTTTATTTACCTGATTGTTTTAAACTGTTGAAGTTGAATCTTAGTATAGGTATTTAGTTTCTACATTCATCTAGAATGTAGTATTTTGGTATAGTACAGAGAACTGTGGAATAGAATATTGCAGATAAGGCTAGGTTCATGTGAAAGTAATTGCAGCTTATTTATTTATCATTGGCAATTTCTTTGCATTGTTGCAAACATTTCACTGCAAGGTGAACAACTAACTGATCAACATGTCTCCTGTTCTAATTAGAGCTGATGAAAAAATGGAGTATGTGTGTGCACGCAGAAATCTTCCCTTTTTTAAAATTTCCCAACCACCTCTAATTTATATTAGAGTAGCACTCTACTGTGAACCCAAATAATTGATGTGAAGTATGGATTGTATAAGAATTTAGAAATAGCATGTGAAAACACTAATGGATTTGGGCTATTTTACCTGTTGTAACAAACACATCCACCTTCAACCATTCTAGACTCTTGGAGAAGAGTTTATTTTTCTTGTAGCTGTTAGGAATAACTGTTGGAGGATCTGTTCTTCCTATTAAGCTGAATTAACATTTTTGGAAGTGTTAGTTTAGTGAGATAGGGTATTGGAGCATATACACACAGATACATAAGTCCTTGCATAAATTGGGGCTATCAGAGATACATATATTCTGACTCCTGTTTTAATCAGAATCCTTTACATCATGAAGTAGTTGAACTTTAATGGGTCAGTTAGTTTTGTAAAGAATTTAAACAAAAGAATAATGCATTAATCCATAGTGTTGTACTAAACAATTGCTTTGAACTGTAAGCAAGGTAGATAAAATATAGTGAAAGCATTGATAGTATAAGAAATGTTTAGTATTAAACAATACTCTTACTGAGAGAGGCATTAGGAAATCCTGACTTCTCATTTTATTGGGTTAGTATTTAAGCAACCTTGGCATGTGGTCAGGCACTTATGTTTCCAGGGGTTGCCCAGAATCTGTTGTGAGTTTTGGAAAAATTTGGCTTTCTGTTCCAGGATTAACTTCTGAATGAACTTTGGTGTTAGATCAGACACTTAGGCCTTGGCTACACTTACCCGGTAGTTCGACGGCTGGAAATCGAACTTCTGGGTTCGACTTATCGCGTCTAGTCTGGACGTGATAAGTCTAACCCGGAAGTGCTCGCCGTCGACTGCGGTACTCCAGCTCGCCGAGAGGAGTACCGCGGAGTCGACGGGGGAGCCTGCCTGCCGCGTGTGGACCAAGGTAAGTTCGAACTAATTCGAACTAAGGTACTTCGAACTTCAGCTACGTTATTCACGTAGCTGAAGTTGCGTACCTTAGTTCGAATTAGGGGGGTAGTGTAGACCAAGCCTTAGGTTATCAACTTCTTTAAAAGTAATGTTTTATTCAACAAAATTAAAATATTAAAAATACAGTCACGTTTGCTTTTTTCAAGATGGTACTGAAAAGTCTCAGTGCAAATCTACCAATTTAAATGTCGGGATGTTTAATGCCTGAGAGAGGCAAACAGGCCTGTTTTTCACTGTAACGATCTCTTCGTAGATGTGGAGACTAAAGAAGTTAATCACAAAAGTATCTGGAAAAGATGGGGAGTGAAATTTACACACAGTGTTATAACCCTGTCGTGCAAAGTGGTGTTCTCCCTTGATTTTAATGACAGCTGAAGATTCTCATCAACTTTGAGAATAGACCCTACAAAGCTAGAAATCCTTTAGTGTCCTGAATTAGGATTCATAGTGTTGTTACAGAGAAATTCAAAATCCAAGCATTATGGGCATTAAACATTTTAATTTTGGCTTTAGACAGGCACTTAGGAAGTTGTCTTATTAAAAGTTTAGCTTGCTCATGTTAAGTGCCAAACTAAATTGCTGTGTTTTGCTCTACTTGCTGGGTGTCATTCCCATAGATATTAATATTGTTAGGCAGCAATATTATTCTCATGCCTTGATTTTAAAAAATAATCCTTGGGGAGAATAAACAAAGAGAGTATAATGACAATGTGGGAAAATATGTACTATTATTTATTTGTTTACACTCCACTATATTTGATTGATTCCAAATCACTTAATTTCAAGCCTCTGTAACTTTTAATTTCCTAAGGAAATGACCATGTTCTGGATGTTGCCATCTTGAAAATGTTTAAATGTAAGAATTAGTGAGAACCTGATAGCTGAGCATTTGGCAGAATACCGAAGCTACAATTTAATTGTGTATTGGAATCTGGAAAATGTTAGGAACAAATTGATCATCTGTACACAGGGCTTCTGAACAATGTGTTTATTTTGGAATACAGTCACTGTGCTTTTATGTATCAGTGTATTGAAGATTTTGATTGTGTAATCATGATTTGTAAAAGCCCTTGTGATGGATGGCTATGAGCTTTGGTGTGTTCTGTGACTAGTTTTTAGATCAAATGTAATGGGGAAATATATTTGATGGAAAAACAAAATAAGTGAGCAGAAGGAACACTTTTCTCAAAAAACCCCTAAACCTTCATGTTTGAAGTATGCAAGAGAAAATTATTTCAAATAAATTCTTGCCAATGTGTTGGAAATAGAAATACTTCTGATGGATTTGCATTATGGAATAAGTATAATAAGATATTTCTTGAAGCAAGGTCTTTATAGATTCTAATATTCCCCACTGTGGAAATACCAGTGCTGTCTGAAAAAGGTCACTAACTATTTTTTTTATAATGGTAGGGGGTTGTGTGAATTGTATTCACCTTCTTGGTTTTCAGACAACTGAAACATTTTCGCTTAATCTTAAAAAAATAACAACAGAATAAAAGCCCAAACAGTGAATGAAACTGAGAACAGATGTGACTGATTTCAACCCAAAAATGGGATGGGAGGGGGGGATTGTTAGCAACTGAAAATCAACGTGTAAAATGGAAAAAAATTGATATTAATTTTAGACCTCACAACACACATCAATAATTGTTTTGTATTCATACGTGTTGAAGGATGTTACATAAATATTAGTCAATACATAAATATTTGTCAATTTATTACTTTTCTTTGTAAAGCACTTTGAGATCTACCGATGAAAAGCTCTGTATGAGAGTGAAATATTTGCTTATTCAGTGTTTTTTAGATTTAAATGGCACATGGGGTCTCCATCAGTTTTACCGTTTCAATTTGTTCTAATGTTATAAAAGAGTAACCTTTTAAGTAGACTACAAACTGAGTTGAAAGCTTGTTCAAAATATTAAGAATTGAATGATTTATGAAACATTTTCTCTTTGGGAGAATTTTTGTGAAATTCAAAGTTCTTAATTTCCTCAGACTGAAAAACTTGGGCTTCATTTCAGCTTATGTTTTCCAGAAAGTTTTATTATTAGAAAGATGAAAAATGCTAAGTATTTCAGAAGAGCACTTAAAAAATTTCCCAACAACCTGTTTTTTGTTGTCGTATTCAGAAAGTTGTGTATGGCTTGGATAATCACAAACTTTAGTAGAATCAAGAAAAAAATGATTGAGGTTTCTTCAGAAAGAAATAATATAGGTCAGGGGTCGGCAATGTTTGGCACGCGGCTCGCCAGGGGGCCGGGCCAGTTTATTTACTTGCTGACATGGCAGGTTCGGCCGATCGCGGTCCCCACTGGCCGCAGTTCGCCGTCCTGGGCCAATGGGGGCGGCGGGAAGCCGCGGCCAGCACATCCTTCGCCTGTGCCGCTTCCCGCCACCTCCATCGGCCCGGGACGGCGAACCGCAGCCAGTGGGGGCAGAGATCGACCAAACCTGCTGCGTCAGCAGGTAAATAAACTGGCCCGGCCTGCCAGGATGCTTACCCTGGCGAGCCGCGTGCCAAACGTTGCCGACCCCTGATATAGGTATAGCAGCACTGTATTGAATGTAAAACATCTCAATCTGTTGCAGCTCCACTGGCTACTACACAGCTCAGATTTAATGTAATGAATAGCAAAGGGGCCAAAATGATGTTGATTTTCTTGAAAAGAAAGGTTTGTGACCAAGGGAACAAGTCAAGGTGTCAGCTCACCTAATGATTAGTAAGGAAGAGGCAGCAAATACTATTCATTCAAATGAAACAAATGTCTTAGTCATGAATATTCCAGAGGGGATGGACGAAATTTTTCTGGAATTTTACAGTACACTTAGTGCAGCTCTGTAGCTAGTTAAGTTACAAAGAGATCCATATTTCTTTTAATTAACATTTACATAATTGGTAAACTCCCATTCTCTGGCAGAAATTGAAAGATAAATTTATTAGAATTTATTAAAATAGTCACACTCTGTGGAAAACAGAAGCATGAAAATATATTTAATCATTACTCAATATACCTAACTTGTCATTGTTGCAGAACTATGTCATTACTGTAGATCAGATGTTTAAACCACATTTGTTTAAACAAAAATATTCTCCCCTCTGCAAATGTTGCTTAATGTGGAACTATTTCACTTGGTTTATAGAACACGTGTTCTCCTAAAAGTCTGATCAGGCAGTGCTTAAAATTTTTGGTGATGCTGGAAACTAAATTATTTAAATAAAGAAATGTTGTAGGAAAAGCACTGAGAATTTGACAGTTTCATGTGAGTAATTTAGATCTCTTATTGTGTCTCAATACTGCTTCCCATCACGCCTGTGCACATGTGATCTCACTGCAGTCCCCCAGGTCACTGGAACAGCATGTGTGCTTAACAGCTGGCATCGCAGGAGATGCTTCGTATTTTGAGGCTCTCTGCCGCAGTGTCAGCATCTCTTGATCATCGCATCTCTAGATTGGCCAACTCCAGTGCGGAATCATTTAAGGCAATACCATGTAGTCCAGAGCTGATCTGCACTGGGTGGTAGGTGCTTGACTATTGGGAGCTGGCTTGCTGAGAATGTTGTTTCATCTGCTAACCTTGGCTTTAGTTTTCTCAATATGATCTCTAAAGGAGAATGTGCGGTCGAGAGTAACACGAAGGTATATAGGATTTATGGAATGAGTAAGTTTTGTCTCAAGCCAGCTGCCCTTGAGTTCACATTTGGCTACTTGGTTTGTGAGATGGAATGCACTGCCTTGCATCTTTGCTGGGTTTACATACAGTTGGTTGGCTGCATAGTACTTGTCTAGGGTGTTTAGTGTATTCACCAGAATACTGTCTAATATGCCAAACTCCTTGGGCTTTGTGGTGATGCACAGATTATCTGTGTAGATAAAGCATCTTGTGCCAGGGTAGTTTGACGGGTCATTTGTGTAGATGTGGAATAATGTAGGTGCTAAAACACTATTTAGCAATCCAGATTACTAAGGGTCAGTGTGCTGAAAATGTACTATCCCAGATATTCCTATTATATCATGACAGATTCTTCTATCATTGCATGTAACATAATTAACAGTAGTTGATTTTGAGTTTGTTGCAAGTGTTGCCTTCTCTGATAGGGGTTGGAATGATGGCCTCCTTTGCCCATCATTAAAATGCCACATGCTGCTATGCAGCATTACTTGAGAAAGCATGATTTTGATGGAGATTTACACAAGAAGTTTGGAATTAATGTACAGAAAAATTGTTTATATTACAGTGTGACAAAATTAGGAATGTGTGTGTATATATAGTAGTCTTTCAACGTACTTTACCAGGAAGAGTATTAAATTACATAAATGAAATGCATGGTACGCCTACATAATTGTGCTGTTTGTAAGAAAGGTGACCTAATTTTCGCAGAGTTGCCATGTAACGGAGCAGTGTGTAGCTGCAAAGAGATGATACGCTATTTTAATTTGCATGTTGTCCTCTTTCAGCTTTTTTGCATTAAATAAAGTAAAAACTTTTTAAGGTACTAAACGAATGATGCAGCAGGTTCATTGATTTCTTGACATTTCAGATTCACAGACAATCACCTTTTTCTCCTCCTGGTGCCTTGTTGTAAAGCTTCCTCATTGTACCTTATTCTAGCCACATGGGCAATCAATGACAGTATATATGATGTGTTCACTTACCCTTTTTCCCACACCATAGGGATATTCTTACTCTGTGTGAAGCTCTGGAAGGAGAGTTTTGTTTCTGCTCCCATATCAACTACTTTTCTGTTGCAGTGAAATATTCTCCTTGTCTACAAGAAGGCTTCTCACTTTCTCCACCTCAGAACAGTATTTTGGTTTGTCTCCATGATTTTGAATGAAAACCATTTAAAAAATAACTGGTATCAAAAGGAACCAATGTCAGAGAGCTGAAGTCAGACAAATTCAAATGAGAAATTAGGCACCTCTTTTAACAGTGGGGGTGATTAACCATTCGAAGAAACACCTACGGGAATTGGTTAGATTCTCCATTTCTTGAAGTTTTTCAAGACTGGATGCCTTTCTGGAAAGTATGTTTGCTCCAAACATAAGTTATTGGGCTCAATACAGGGGTAACTCGGAGAAATGTCATGGGCTGTGATGTACAGGATGATCTAATAGTCCCTTCGGGCCTTAAACTCTATGAATCTATGAAAAGCTACTTTTTAATCCCACGTCTGTCTGATTTATTTATTTATTTATTTATCTTTGTAAAAACAACTCTTCCTTATTTGGGTTCTAGCTATTCTGTTTTTCTGCAGTGCCAAGATGCTTGTTGACTTGCAGACTTTAATTGGATCATGAAATTTTGCTTCACACTTTTCTATCTCCTCACATAACACCTCTACAGCCAAATTTTAAGAAGGAATGTTTAAACACTTAAAGAACTATCATTCTTAATGATTTCTTTTCCAACTTTAAATAGTCCCAGATGATGATGATCTTACAATACTGGAAATTTCACAAGAATCTTGTAAAATTCTGTAGGCAAGCAAGATTAATAGATTCCAACACTAGAAGGGACCATTGTGATCATCTAGTCTGACCTCCTCAATAAAACACAGGCCATAGAACTTCCCGAAAATTATTCCTGGACATTGTCTTTTAGAAAAACAACCAGTCTCGATATTAAAAATGCCAGTGATGGAGAATTCACCACGGCACTTAGGAAACTGTTCCAGTGGTTAATTACCTTTACTGTTAAAAATGTGTGCCTTATTTCCAATCTGACTTTGACTTGCTTCAACTTCCAGCCATTGTATTGGGTTATGTTTTCTCTGCTAAACCGAAAAGCCCATTATTAAATATATATTCCGCATGTATGGCTATTTATAGACTGTAATCAAGAGACCCCCTTAACCTTCTCTCTGTTAAGCTAAATAGATTTAAGAAGCTCAGTCACTGTAAGGCATATTTGCAATCCTTTAGTGATTTTTCATGGCTCTTCTTTGAGCCCTCTCCAATTTGTCAACATCCTTCTTGTATTGTGGACACCAGAACTGGACACAGTATTCCAGCAGAAGTCTCACCAATGCCAAGTGCAGAGGTATAATAACCTCTTTCCTCCTCTTCAAGAGTCCCCTGTTCATGCATCCAAAGACCTGATTAGTCCTTTTGGCCAGTGTCTCACCGAGAGCTCATGTTCAGTTAATTATCCGCTACAACACCCAAATATTTTTCACAGTCACTGCTTCTCAGGATAGAGTCCCTCATCCTGTATGGCCTACGCTCTTTGTTCCTAGACAGATGCATTTACATTTAGCCATATTGAAACACGTATTGTTTGCTTGTGCCCAGCTTACCAAGAGATCCAAATCTTTCTCTGTATCAGTGATGTGTCCTATTCATTATTTACCATTTCCCCCAATTTTTGGGTCATCTGCAGTCTTTATCAGGGATGATTTTATGTCCCCTTCCAAGTCATTGATAAAAATGTTAAAGAGCGTAGGGCCAAGAACTAATCCCTGCAGGAACCCACTAGAAACACTGAGTATCATTTGTTACTGTGCTCTCCAAGAGTTTCATAGTGTTTTAAACTACACCTGCAATAGTTTCCACCCATCCTAGTATTTCTGGGACCGTCTCACATTTGCAGGGTGATGAAGCAGTCCTGCAAACCTCACTTTCAGGATGTCAACATGTTTGTTTTTAAATAACAAAAGGATCTATGCAACATACTGCTGACACTAAAATAGAACATCATGTTTCAGTGCAACATTCTGTTCACGTTTGTCCCATTGGCTTTCTTAGTTATGCATAATTGGTCTACTGTTACCTTGCACCTCGCACTTTTTTTGTTTGTTGTATCTGTCTGGGGCAGAGAGTTTAGTTTTTCTTTATTCAGCACCTAGCATAACTGGGTCCTCTGCCTTGATTGGAGCTCTAAGTAATACAGAACTCATGTTAGGCCAGACTCTTATAAATGGAAGCCTTTTGACTCATTAAAGTCAAGAAAATATAGGTCCATATCCAATAATGTTTGACAAACAAAAATTATCAATCCATTTGTCCTTTCTCTTTTCTATGGTGCCAAAAGTGCCAGTCATGATTTCCTTCTTCTCTCAACTGGAGAAACAGAATATACTAGCTTCCTAAAGGAAATTAAAGCTGCAGGTGAAGGAATAATACATATTTAAAATGTCATAGTAATGACATTTCTAGGTGCATATTGTCTTTCCTGGGATGAATACACCCTTTAAATCAATAAACTAGCAACTTAATGATCACAGTTTACAAGTTATTATATTTTATGAATGTTTCTCTCATAGAGCACACTATATCCTGAAAAGATTTAATTTTCAGTATGAAATATGGTAATTTTTAGGGGGGGGGAGCAAGGAGAGAAAGGGGCTTACTCAGCGGGATACCAGGAGCATTTATATTAAAATAATTTTTTTGAATCATAGCAATCAAAATAAGGTATTATCATCTTAAATCCAGTTTTTGTTCTGAAACTCGGTCTGAATGAATGGCACCCCACTAATCAGTCTGTGATTTCTAACCAACTTCAAACAGGCTAATTCTAACCAGTTCTTGTAGATTAAGATCACTTGTTTTTAAACAGATGTATTGTGTTTCCAGTCTTACAAAATCAGAAGCTCAGCCTGTTACATTGGCTATATTCAATGAAAATAATGGAGCGGACTCAGTAATCAAAAGCTTTTTCTTGTCCTGAATTTTCAGCAACATTTCTTGTTTAAAATCAAAGCATAGCTTCGTTTACTTTAGTGTAAAAAGGTATGCTGACAACATAAACACCCAGGTGCACAAAGGATCAGTATGTCTACTGAAAGGATAAGAAAAAAATATAACATTTCAAAAAATCTTTTTGTAAGCATTTAAACATTACTTAATTGAACATTGTTGTTTGTCAGCTTCAGAACATTTTTGGTAAGAACAACTCCTTTGTGTGCAGTAGGATTTTTTTTATGTCAACCTCATATCAACTAGGACTGCTGAAGTCACCTTGCATGTAGATACCTGGCCAAAGACCCTGATTTCCTAATTTAACTCTGCAAGATATTGAGGGGAAGGGATGATATTTAATAAAAGGCCATTTAAGCAGCATTAATAAACTGAGACAAAATGTTGCTAACATGTCTGCATAACTAATAGGTGGAGAAGGGCTCAGTACTAGAATTTATGAAATTTGACAGCATTTAAAATGAAGGGCTATGCTCTCATTTTATTTATTTATTTATTTATTTATTTTGTATGATGACTTCTGTGGCCCCTCTTCTCCACTCACATCATTCCTCCCCTTTCTGTTATGTGATTTTGGGTAGGTTATTGGCAAGATGGGGCATAGAAGGTTATTAGAGCCAGTTCTGTTTATCTCTTTCTGGGTATGTCTACACTACGAAATTAGGTCGATTTTATAGGAGTCGATTGTGTGTGTCCCCACTAAGCGCATTAAGTCGGAGTGTGTCCACAGTACTGAGGCTACCGTCGACTTTCGGAGTGTTGCACTGTGGGTTGCTATCCCACAGTCTCCACCGCTCATTGGAATTTTGGGTTGAGCTCCAAATGCCTGATGGGGCAAAAACATTGTCTCCGGGTGGTTTTGGGTACGTGTCATCAGGCCCCCCTCCCTCCCTCCATGAAAGCAACGACAGACAATCGTTTCATGCCTCTTTTTCGTACAGACGCCATACCACGGCAAGCGTGCAGCCAGCTCAGCTCAGCCGCCGCTGTTGTGTCCTGGGTGCTGCTGGCAGCAGACAGTGCAGTAGGGCTGCAAACCATCGTCATCGAACGATCGCTTCCTCTGCCACTCTGCTCTCCTGCAGACGCCATACCACAGCAAGCATGGAGCCTGCTCAGATCACCGCGGCACTTATGAGCACTGTAAACACCACGCGCATTATCCTGCAGTATATGCAGCACCAGAAACTTCAAAAGCAGGCAAGGAGGCAACGGCAGCGCGGTGACGACAGTGATGAGGACATGGACACAGACTTCTCTCAAAGCACAGGCCCTAGCAATTTGGACATCATGGTGGTAATGGGGCAGGTTCATACTGTGGAACGCCGATTCTGGGCCCGGGAAACAAGCACAGACTGGTGGCACTGAATAGTGTTGCAGGTCTGGGATGATTCCCAGTGGCTGCGAAACTTTCGCATGCGTAAGGGCACTTTCATGGAACTTTATGACTTGCTTTCACCTGCCCTAAAGCGCAAGAATACCAAGATGAGAGCAGCCCTCACAGTTCACAAGCGAGTGGCAATAGTCCTCTGGAAACTTGCAACGCCAGACGCTACCGGTCAGTCGGGAATCAATTTGGAGTGGGCAAATCTACTGTGGGGGCTGCTGTGATCCAAGTAGCCAATGCAATCACTGAGCTGCTGCTATCAAGGGTAATGACTCTGGGAAATGTGCAGGTCGTAGTGGATGGCTTTGCTGCAATGAGATTCCCTAACTGTGGTGGGGCGATAGACGGAACGCATATCCCTATCTTGGGACCAGAGCACAAAGGCATCCAGTACATAAACCGCAAGGGGTACTTTTCAATGGTGCTGCAAGCACTGGTGGATTACAAAGGATGTTTCACCAACTTCAACGTGGGATGGCCGGGAAAGGTACACGACGCTTGCATCTTTAGGAACTCTGGTCTGTGTGAACAGCTGCAGCAAGGGACTTACTTTACAGACCAGAAAATAACCAGTGGGAATGTTGAAATGCCTATAGTTATCCTTGGGGATCCAGCCTACCCCTTAATGCCATGGCTCATGAAGCCATACACAGGCACCCTGGACAGTAGTCAGGAGCTGTTCAACTATAGGCTGAGCAAGTGCAGAATGGTGGTAGAATGTGCATTTGGACGTTTAAAAGCGCGCTGGCGCAGTTTGCTGACTAGGTTAGACCTCAGCGAAACCAATATTCCCATTGTTATTACTGCTTGCTGTGTGCGCCACAATATCTGTGAGAGTAAGGGGGAGACGTTTATGGCAGGGTGGGAGGTTGAGGCAAATTGCCTGGCCGCTGATTACGTGCAGCCAGACACCAGGGCGGTTAGAAGAGCACAGCAGGGCACGCTGCGCATCAGAAAAACTTTGAAAACCACTTTCATGACTGGCCAGGCTACGGTGTGAAAGTTCTGTTTGTTTCTCCTTGATGAGAACCTGCCCCTTGGTTCACTCTACTTCCCTGTAAACTAACCACCCTTCCTTCCCCCCCCTTTGATCACCACTTGCAGAGGCAATAAAGTCGTTGTTTCAAATTCATGCATTCTTTATTAATTCATCACACAAATAGGGGGATAACTGCCAAAGTAGCCCGGGAGGGGTGGAGGAGGAGGGAAGGACAAGGCCACACTGCACTTCAAAACTTATTGAATACTAGCTTTCTGTTGCTTGGGCAGTCCTCTGGGGTGGAGTGGTTGGGTGCCCGGAAGCCCTCCCGCCCCGTTCTTGGGCGTCTGGGTGAGGAGGCTATGGAACTTGGGGAGGAGGGCGATTGGTTATGTGGCTAACAGGGGCTGCAGCAGTGGTCTGTGCTCCTGCTGTCTTTCCTGCACCTAAACCATACGCTGGAGTATATCAGTTTGATCCTCCAGTAGCTTCAGCATTGCGTCCTGCCTCCTCTCATCACACTGACACCACCTATCCTCTTGATCCCCGCCACCTGTCCTCTCGTGTGTCCCTCCTGTCCTGGCGTTCATTTTGTGCTTTCCTGCACTCTGACCTTGTCTGCCTCCATGCATTCTGCTGGGCTCTTTCAGTGTGGGAGGACTGCATGAGCTCAGAGAACATTTCATCGCAAATGCGTGGTTTTTTTTTTTTTTCCTTCTAATCTTTGCTAGCCTCTGGGATGGAGTTGATAGGGGGAGAGTTGAAACATTTGCAGCTGCGGGAGGAAAAAAGGGAGAGAAGTATTTAAAAAGACACATTTTAGAGAACAATGGGTAGACTCACTTTCACGGTGAACCAAGCTGTTAACATTACGTAGCCTCTTATATTGAGGGCCTGCCGGTTTGGTGTGAGAGATCACACGCAGGGCCGGCGGGCAACAAAATTCAGCTTGCAGGCAGACATGGTAAGCCACAGTCTTTTGGCCTTTTTTAACCTTCATAACATGTGGAAATGGTTTCAAACAGCAGCGCCCCATTTCCCATACCAATCACCCGTTGGGTTGGCCATTTAAAAGGAGGGGCTGTGGTTTTCGGGTTAACGTGCAGCACAAACCCAACTAACCCCCTCACACACACACAATTTAATGGGATGATCGCTTCACCCCTCCCCCCACCATGTGGCTAACAGCGGGGATGATTTCTGTTCAGCCACAGGCAAACAGCCCAGCAGGAATGGCCACCTCTGAATGTCCTTTAATAAAATTCCCCTATTTCAACCAGGTGACCATGAATGATATCACTCTCCTGAGGATAACACAGAGAGATAAAGAATGGATGTTGCTTGAATGCCAGCAAACACTGGGACCATACTCTGCCATGCTTTGTTATGCAATGATTCCAGACTGCATGCTACTGGCCTGGCGTGGTAAAGTGTCCTACCATGGAGGACGGAATAAGGCTGCCCTCCCCAGAAACCTTTTGCAAAGGCTTTGGGAGTACATCCAGGAGAACTTCATTGAGACGTCCCTGGAGGATTTCTGCTCCATCCCCGTACACGTTAACAGACTTTTCCAGTAGCTGTATTGCCCGCAAATGCATCCAAGTCTTCAGGGCAAGTTAATCATTAAACACGCTTGCTTTTAAACCATATATTATATTTTCAAAGATCCCTTCTCCACCTTCAAGGTCCGGGAGCCCGCCCTGGGTGGGTTGGGAGGGTACTGGCTCCAGGGTGATAAACAGTTCCTGGCTGTCGGGGAAAACGGTTTCTCCGCTTGTTTGCTATGCGCTATCTTCAGCCACCACCTCATCATCATCTTGCTCGTCTCCAAAATCCGCATCCCTGTTGCGTGAGAATCCATTGACGGAGTGCACGCACAGGGGTGGGGTAGTTGTAGGGGCACCCCCCTACTATGGCATGTAGCTCATCATTGAAGCGGCATGTCTGGAGCTCTGACCCGGAGCAGCAATTTGCCTCTCTGGTTTTTTGGTAGACTTGCGTGAGCTCCTTAAATTTCACGCGCCACTGCTGCAGGTCCCTGTTATAGCCTCTGTCCTTCATGCCCTTGGAGATTTTTTTTCATATATTTGGGCATTTCATCTTTTTAGCACGGATTCCTCTCCCAATACAGCGATCAGATCCAGTACCTCTTGTTCGGTCCATACTGGAGCTCTTTTGCGATTCTGGGACTCCATGGTCACCTCTGCTGATGAGATCTGCACGGTCATTTCTGAGCTCGCCACTCTGGCCAAACAGGAAATGAAATTCAAAAGTTCGCGGGGCTTTTCCTGTCTATCTGGCCAGTGCATCTGAGTTGAGAGTGCTGTCCAGAGTGGTCACAATGGAGCACTTTGGGATAGCTCCAGGAGGCCAATACTGTCGAATTGAGTCCACACTACCCCAGATTCGACCCAGCAAGGTTGATTTTAGCACTAATCCCCTCGTCGGGGAGGAGTACAGAAATCGATTTTAAGAGCCCTTTAAGTCGACAAAAATGGCTTCGTCATGTGGACGGGTGCAGGGTTAAATCGATCTAACGCTGCTGAATTCGACCTAAACTAATAGGATAGACTAGGGCTGAGAAGAGGTATCTCTCTTTGGTTCTCTACTGTCCTTTCTTTGTCTCCTAATGTCTCTTATTCTTTCTTTCCTCTCTTCCTTCCCCCTCTTTCTTGCTGTTTCCTCTTCCTTCTACCTCTTGCCACTTGTTCCTTCCATTGCTCAGTTTTTTTCTCATACATTTCTACCTGTTGTCCTTGTTGAGCTCCACCTTGCCATACTTCTTACACATGCTCCCTATCAGCATTCTTCATTATTAGTGATTGTAGTGCCTATAAACTACAAGAATTTATGGCCCTGTGCTGCCTGGGAGGATACAATTTGCGTGAAGTTGGATTGGGATTATATGATCATGGCACAATCCTGCCTAATTAAATGTATGTGGGCTAGAATTGAGAGCTGTGTCAAAATTTAGTACGTTGAGACTGTGTGAGCCGGTCTCATTGCTGTAATAATTTAGCATAACATTAACACTGCTCCTGCATTCTTAGGAGAGAAATGGACATGTTTTAGTATTTATTATTTGTTTTAGGTATTCCAGTGTGATATCTAACCTTTATGAATCTGTAGTTGTGTTGGGAAGTGGTTGGGGTTTATATATGAAGGGAGAAACAGACTTCTCCTGCAGGTGTGGAAAATTGATGGCTTGCCTGAAAGGTTTTGAAATGCTGGCTTGATGCTGACATAATTTAATGTCAGGGTAAGTCTTAAGTTATATCTTTGAAGTGATTTTTGTGTAAATTGTGATAATTAACTGCTTGGCTCACAGTTAAAGCAGGTATGGAAATTACCCTTTTCAGTGGTGATTACAGGCAGTTGTGTTGACACAAAATAAGTAGCAAAGTCTACTTAGTTTAACATGACTTTTTTAATGAGACAATGTTATTTCTTGGAACTCTGAAGTACCAAATTTAGCATTGTTTACTATCTTTGTACAGCCACCTGGAAATGGATTAGATTTTGGACAAAGATTCTTAGATTGTTAAATGGGATTACCGGGTATTTATTTATTTTATTTGTGGGAGAAACTGATTTTTTCCACATGGAGAACTTCCTGTCTCAAATTCTGCAAGACCAGACAGGCTCTGTTCTGTACTACCATTATATATTTTTACATCCTTAAAAAGCTGTACACAATCCTATTAATCAAACTAACTGTTTTTCATTACATGATTTCAGTCTCTGATTGAACCAGGGTCAGGTGACTTCAGCCATTTGACTTTGACAATATGAAGGGGAAGAGCCCTTTCTTCCTCTTTCCCTCTAAGTTCTTATGCTGTGTTCATCATTGTTGTCTACGTGATACTACTCAGTGATTCTTTGTTGAACTTGGATACGTGTGTTTAAGGTTTACCTTGTCCACGACCTCATCATTTATTCCCCTCCTCCCCCCAAACTGAGCTACATGCACCAGATGTGAGGAGTCCAGTGCATTACAGCCTCAAAGCACTTGTCTTATGGAACCTCTTCTGCAGAGCTGTGGCAGCCAGGGCAAAAGAGGAACATCTAATCATCAATATTATTGGCAGCCTAATTTTGGCAGAAGGGCTCAGCTTTCTGATAATACTCCTTCATTGCATTTGTTTGCTCTGTATTTTGGGTCAGCTAAAAGTGAAGGACTTTCCAAGGCTGCCTGAGTTCAGTGCAGACATTTGTCTGGACCACAGTTCTATCCACTTCAAAGGGGCCAACAGTATAATTGCAGTGCTGAGTCAGCTGTGAATTGGTGGCAGCATCTTAAGATGTGTAGCACAGCAAGAATTTTGTTGGTGTAAGATACTGCATGCCATCAGTGTAAGCCAAGTTATTTATGTGAAAAATAGGTAGATTTGGGAGCAATGTGCGAAGAAGGAAAACTTGTTTATTATATAACACGAAGACCACTATGTGCTAAAAGATACAGTTTAGGAATGGTGAAAAAGTCTTTTAATTTTGCTGCCAGTAAAATATTTGGGGGAAGAGGGAATATTATGAAAGAACTAAGTAAACTTTTTAGCAATATTCTATTTTTTCCCTTACAGTTTAAACACTTAATGTTTCATACATTTCTGTAACCCTTCACATGTTTTGAGTTAACCTTTGTGGACATCAGCTTGAGCAGCAGAAGGTTATTCAATTCATGGTTTCCCAAGGCATTGCAATTTTTTAAACTTTTTTTTCATTCTCCATTAAAACTCCTAATCTTTTTTTTCTGACTTTGCCTTAACTTAACCCACTGTGACACATCTACTTGTAAATGCCAGTATAACTTCAAAAATGGAACCTCTGCTGTCATTTTTCGTAAGGGAAGCTGCAAAACATTCTGTCATGAAGTGATCTCATTAAATCAGAAAAGACACAGCCACTGAGTTAGGAATATGTTTATAACCACTCTTTGCATTTAGTTCTTTATTTAGAAGGACTTCGGAAAATTTATAGGAATATGGGAATTGCTAGTGGTCTGTGTAGTCGAATATCCTGTCTCCAACAGTGGCTGGTACCAGACACTTTAGAGGAAGTTGCAAAGTAACCCTCAAAGTGGGCAATTAGGTAATGACCTGCCTATATGGTAAACTTCCTCCTAATCTCCTTGATTAGAGGTTGACAAAGACCATGTCTATATTACAGACTTCTGTTGGCATAGCTATAGCAGTAAGGGGTATGAAGCGGTGTGATATCTGACTGACCGCTGTGTCAGCAAAGCCCCTAGTATAGACACATTTATATCCTCAAAACTGCACTTTCACTAGTATAGCTTATTTCATTCAGGGATGTAAAATGGCTGGATTAAGCTATATCAACAAAAGCACAGTTTTGCTGGTAAAGTTGTTTCCACAATAGGAACACTTTGGCAGTATAGTATATTGATATAGCTATACTGGAAAACATTCCTAATATAGACGTGGCTTTGTATTCAAATGTGTGAGGACATATAGGACCAGGTCTCTATCCAGTTTGTAGGTGCAAACAACTGCACACACACTTTTTAAAGTATATGCCCTCATAAGGATGTTTTTCTAAATATGGATTTTCATTACTATTGTTTATATTATTGCAGCCCAAGTTTCTCCCCCTCCCCCCGCTAAGCACTGTGTAATCACATAGCAAGACACATCCCCTGCCCAAAAGAATTAGTCTAATTTAAAACAAATGGAGGAGATTATGAAGTTGATGGCAAAACTAACAGTGATAGCCTGTGTGAACACATGTTCCAAACTGAGCAATTAACAGTTTGAATGATCTTTAAATATTAGTTGTCCTTACTAGCCATTATCAGCTGGCATTTTACCATAGGCATCAAGATAGAAATGGTTTTTGAGGTACACCTCTACCCTGATATAACGCGACCCGATATAACACTAATTTGGATATAATGCTGCACGCTCCGGTGGATCAAAGCAAGTTTGATGTAACGCGGTTTCACCTATAACGCGGTAAGATTTTTTTTTTTTTGGCTCCTGAGGACAGCGTTATATCGGGGTAGAGGTGTATTTATAGGAGATCAGAACAGTGGCTTTAGAGATTGGTTTGTTCCATGCATAAAGTGACTCATAGGAGAAAGTATGCTGCACTAAACATTCCAGTCTCAATATTTATCTCAGTTCATATGTTCATAGTACTAACTCAATGTACTAGATTCACATATAAATTAGGATAGTCATTAAATATAAATTAAAACAGTGTCCACTAAAATACTTCCTACCCAGTCAAACTCACTCTAGACAAATAGGCTTTCAAGATATGTCTATGCAGGGATTAAAAACACTGGTCCACGTCAGCTGAGTCAGGTTTACAGGGCTATGGTTGAAAAATTGCTGTGTTTGGGTTCAGGCTGGAGCCCAAGCTCTGGGATCCTGCAAGGGTGTGTCCTAATTCCAGAATCAGGGCTTGTTGGAAGGCAAATGAGATCCACTCCCCTTTAGCTTTAAGCCGTTTCTAGTAGCCTTTATTTTGTACATTTTAAGACAATGCTGTTGGCACCTATGAATTACATATACATTCCAAAACAGATAAGGCAAGAGAAGTTACGTTTCCTGGGGACGGTGATTTTTTTCCAAATCTCTGGTGTCTGCTGTGTTCTTCCCCTGTGTCTTCTCCATGCTTGTTTTCAATCATTATCTTTTTATACCCAGTTCCATAACTTTGCCTCATACCTATCCATTCTAAAGCCCAACTAAACATTTGTATGCATAAATCACAATAATTAACCTAAACTAATATATTTTTGCTTACCTTGATAAAATTCACTTCTGTGATTTATTCTTTGCTGTCAACCCCACTGGCACCTTCAAATTGTTTTTGATCTTACTGGTCTGTTTTTGTGGCCTTGGGTTTTTGCATGTTAACTTGTTTTGTGGGGGAACCTGAAGTTAATAATTCTCTTGTGATGGTTTCACCTGCTATTTATATAGACCAGGGTTTTACAGAGTAAGACACACAAACCAGTTGTCATGGTTTACACAATAATTTTTAAGCTACATTTTGAAATTCTGCATCAGCAGGGACATGTACAAGAACAAAAAAAAGTCCCTTATATCTTCCTATAATATAGATAATAATTTATCTAACATTGTTTAATATATTAACGGGTTGGGTTATATGTATGACTAGCACAATTCATTACACAGTTTTCCAACAGCCTCTCTATTAACAATACTCTAGCACCAGTTTCCTGATGTACAAATCTAGGAACTGTTAACTTGAGCATTTTGTCTAGTCTCAGCTTGCAGGTATAACAAAGGGTGAACAGTCTTTGGGAACAAGTGATACAAACCACGTAGGGCTTAAGTTAAAACTTGTGTTGCACCTAGAAATGAAAGCCAATGTAATTTACAGAGCACTGGTGAAAAATGTCTAGATAGGTAAGCATATGGACAGATGCATTTCTCTCTAGCTGAAGTTTTCAAATATTCACAGAATATGCATTGTAATTCCATCTGCAGGTGACAAAGACATAGATAACCACGGTGAGATCTGCATTTGAGAGAACTGGTAAAAAGCTGATAGCCAGTGGCATATTATTATACCTGCAAACTGAGACTAGACAGAATGCCCAGGTTAACAGTTTCTAAAATACATAACAATTGGGAGCAGATTTTGACTTTGTGGTTGGGTTGTTAATTACTACCTTAATTTGTTCAAGGTGACCTGGTAAGAACTTATTTTCCTACACAATCTTAGCTTTTATTGGTGAAAAATGAGACCTTGGACTGTTGCTTTCATTGTTCAGTTAGTTTGGAATGCAGCAGTTTCAGATGAGTCGGGAGTAATAGGATGGGATCTGCAACCTTCTGCAAAAAACAAACACGCAAAAACAACACCACCACCAGCTTCTTGGTGGTGTGCGTGTTTCTGACAAGAAAATAAACATGAATGGATCCATTAGTAGCCCAAGAAACTAGCACATCAATTTAGCAACAACATAAATGAGTACGCTTTACTACATTTATTTATTTTTTCTGCAAGAAGTGGCCACCTAAGGTAAGCTCCTAAACTCAAACATTCATCAGGTGTGTGATAGTACTATAGCTGCAAAGATTGGACCAGTTCCCCAGTTTTTAATCCATCTTTAATAAAACACGATTTGCTCTCTTTTTTTATTATTTTTTTCCTTCCCATAATGGATTTCACCAGTAACTTCTTTTGTGAATATTTTGGTTTAGGGTCAACAGTTGAACTACTTCTAAAAGTCAGTGGTAAACAAAGTATAATCCCACAGCCCAAGAAAGCCACTAGTATACTATACTTCAGTAAATGTTAATAGTTATCAGGGAGCTATGATACAGACATCAGAGTTAATACATAAATAGCAAGAGGAAATGTTCTTCATGTTTAGTTTTGCCATTTTGGGCAGTGTGTTTTCTTTCTTCTGCAAGCTAGGAGGTAAGAGCCAGACCTGTCAATGTGGGGAAGGGAAGGGCTTGGCTTTTGTCTTTCATAAAGCCCTGTATTCTTCTGCTTCCTAACAGCACTGAAAGGTGGCCTCGAAATCTCCTGCTCTCCTAATCTGCATAGCAAAGTAGACCTCAAAACTTTGCTAATTTACTTTTTGACAAAGTCTTTTCCCTTGATTCAGTGGGCAGATTTTGTTTATGTTGCCTATTTTCCTTCCAACCTAAGGGGGATCTGTGCATTACAGCTTGCAGCAACCCCTCCTTATTCCCAAAGCTGTAGACCCAACATAGTAGACAAGCTTGCATAAAAGAATCCGAAACACGGGAGGCACTTTCAGCCCTCCTTGAGTCCCTGTCTGGATGGAGCTCTGTTTTTGTTTATATGGGAAGTCACATTATAGGGGAAAATGGTTTCTTCAAAGAGCTCTTCTGGTATTTTTCAGCACTTGGTGATGGCAGTTGTACTATCTCTAGCACCACCACCCTACTCAGGCAAACTTTGCTACAAGCAAACCTCCTCAAATTCTTAAGAACACTTTTTTTTTTTTTTTTTTTTTTAAATCACTCATGGTTGGCCAAAGAGGATCTTTGAGTCAGTCAATATATAATTGAGAAACCAGCAAGGAGGACCATCACACTGGAATCTTGCAGAGCTCATTACACTTAACATTCTCCATGAGAATGCTGGTCTCAAAAGAAAGCTTGTCGCTATAAACTACAGGCTGGCATTACTATTCCTGGGACCAACATGGCTACAACAACACTTCAAACAATAATGGAAGATATCATATTCTTGCTATGGAATTTACCATTTTGTAGCAGCCAAGTGCCCAGGTGGTGTTTTGGATTTGTTTACATTGTTTTTCCTTCTTGATTGCAGCTACTTCTTGCTCTCCGGCTTTCCTCACAAGGAGGGGTTAATTGAATTACACTGCATAATCCCTGCACTGTTCAATGGAGCTGCAGACCAGGGGGAGCTGGTGAGATGAGCCACAGAAGCTGGCTAGAAGTTTCTTTCTTCCCTGGCACACAGGAGTGGGAAGAAAGATCTGAGCTGTGGGTAACTAGAGAATATTTTGGGAGCAGAGGCCAGGAAAGTGTGGATGTAGGCTGTCCAGAGGGCATAGTGCAGGGGTCGGCAACATTTGGCACGCGGCTCGCCAGGGTAAGCACCTGGCGGGCCGGGCCAGTTTATTTACCTGCTCATGCTGCAGGTTCGGCCGATCGCGGCCCCCACTGGCCGCGGTTCGTCGTCCCAGGCCAATGGGGGCGTCAGGAAGCCGCGGCCAGCACATCCCTCGCCCGCGCCACTTCCCACCGCCCCCATTGGCCCGGGACGGCGAACCGCAGCAAGTGGGGGCCGCGATCGGCCCAACCTGCCGCGTCAGAAGGTAAATAAATTGGCCCAGCCTACTAGAGTGCTTACCCTGGCAAGCCGCGTGCCAAACGTTGCCGACCCCTGGCATAGTGAAATAAACTGTCCCTGGAAATGATCAACTAATTTGACAAAAATGATTTTCAGCTGTGAGACATGGGAGCATAAGGGTGGAAACGAAAGATATTTCATTACTGTAAAATAATGTAACAATGTCATGGAATTTAGGGGTGGCAGCTGCAGAATTTGGTCCTGTTATGTGGTGATGTATGTGGCATTCTTATATTTTTTTCTTTAATATTAAAGTGTGTGATTTGAACCCAGAGAATGAGAATGTTTGTAATTTATCTAAAAATTCCACACTAGACATACGTTGCCCCTTTCTATCCAGGTTTGCTGATAAAGGCTTTAGTGTTACCCACTTTTCTAAAATCACTTTTATAGAAGACATTGCTGTTTACACTGCACAGCTGAAGTGCCTAGCCATTAATCATCAGATTAAACAGATCTCCGTCACAGAGCTGCAGGGTGGGTGGAAATTTGTATTGCAATTTTCAACCAGTGTAACGGGCATGCAGATGCAGAAAATTCCTATTTCCCGCCCCCTCCCACCCATACTACTATATGTAAACAGATTTTTCTTATATGCGTCATCTTAATGCAAATAATAGTATAAGACTAAGAGTTGATTTTCACCCCCCCCCTCCCGCCCCCCAACTTGTTAAACGTTTTCAAGACATTGAACTCAATTCTCTGTTGCACTGTGGTCTTGTGCTGCTTGCTGGCACAAAGATGCCCTAAACCTGGCAGATATGTTCATCTAACAATTCCATGTTGACACGCAGCTGGATTAGTAGCTCCACACCACTCCCTTGCAGCTCCTTGGATAGGATCCGTAACTGGGGGAAAGGTGTCCGCAGGCGCTGCCCCTGTAGCTCCCATTGACTGCAGTTCCATGCCAATGGGAGCTGCGAGGGCATTGCTTGGGGCGTGGGCAGCATGTGGAGCCTCCTGGCTGCCCCTACGCGTAGGAGCCAGAGGGGGGACATGCCACTGCTTCCTGGAGCCTCACAGAGCAGGGCTTGTGGGAGCTCGAGGGCTGGATTAAAATGCCTGGAGGGCCAGATGTGGCCCCCGGGCAGTAGTTTGCCCACCCAAGCCTAGATTCTTCCATGAGTTTTCTCTCTCTAAAGTTCAGTGCTTATTTGCAAGGTAAATATTACCTGAAGAATTTTCTGTAAAATGTTATCTTTTCATAAATCAATAACTGGTTATGCTTCGTGGATATCACTTGTGTAAATGTTTTAAATAATTGATTGGAATGTTACTTTCTTTAATGCTACTTTTTCATTAATGCTAATGTGGTAGACACTTGTCTTTAGGCTACATGTATAGCTTCTTTTTAATTCCTTTACCCAACTTGCAATTTAATTTTTCATGCTTATTAACTTGTAGGATAAGAAGTGGTGTTAAGATATTGAGCACCAACTAATTTTATCCTGCAAATTACTAAAATCTGTAGTCTCAATAAACAAGAAATGGTAGGCCAAATCAAATTGCTTCTCTTAATATCCATTCTGGGATGTGACTCCCATTATCTTAGTCACCTGGGGTTGTTTGCCATGGTTTAGGGAACACCACGATTAAAAATAACACCGGTCTACAATTTTTGAGAAGTCATCTGCTTCAGAGATTTATTTATTATGCATTTTGATGTGCTGAATTCAAATATGACAATTAAAACAACTGATTGGCTACTGTTTCTAAGATATTTAAGTTTTTACATTTTATGTCTATGTATATTGTGTAGATAGTAGAGTTTTAATCATGAATTGTAAACCTAGGTCTTTGAATGTGTTTATGGTTACTTTACATGATAATATTTCACTTGTCCTGTTTATGTAACACTTTAAAAATCAGCAAAAGGGTTATATAAATAAAATTTATTATGAAACAAAAGGCAAAAAACTTATGTACATAGTTTAGTAATATTCAGTGTCTACTCGGCGCTTCTTGGCTTGTCTCTTGTATTCATTAAATGGAGCATCTCTTGTCACTGTCCAGCAATAGTCTGCAAGCATTGATGGGCTCCATTTGCCCTGATAGCGTTTCTCCATTGTTGCAATGTCCTGGTGAAATCGCTCGCCGTGCTCGTCGCTCACTGCTCCGCAGTTTGGTGGAAAAAAATCTAGATGAGCGTGCAAAAAATTTATCTTTAGTGACATGTTGCAACCAAGGCTTTTGTATGCCTTGAGGAGGTTTTCCACCAACAACCTGTAGTTGTCTGCCTTGTTGTTTCCGAGAAAATTTATTGCCACTAACTGGAAGGCTTTCCATGCCGTCTTTTCCTTGCCATGCAGTGCATGGTGAAATGCATCATCTCGAAGAAGTTCACGAATCTGAGGACCAACAAAGACACCTTCCTTTATCTTAGCTTCACTTAACCTTGGAAATTTTCCACGGAGGTACTCGAAAGCTGCTTGTGTTTTGTCAATGGCCTTGACAAAGTTCTTCATCAGACCCAGCTTGATGTGTAAGGGTGGTAACAAAAATCTTCTTTGATTCAACAAGTGGTGGATGCTGAACACTCTTCCTCCCAGGCTCCAATGACTGTCAGAGTGGCCAGTCTTTCTTGATGTAGTGGGAATCTCTTGCACGACTATCCCATTCGCAGAGAAAACAGCAGTACTTTGTGTATCCAGTCTGCAGACCAAGCAAGAGAGCAACAACCTTCAAATCACCACAAAGCTGCCACTGATGTTGGTCATAGTTTATGCACCTCAAAAGTTGTTTCATGTTGTCATAGATTTCCTTCATATGGACTGCATGACCAACTGGAATTGATGGCAAAACATTGCCATTATGCAGTAAAACAGCTTTAAGACTAGTCTTCGATGAATCAATGATCCACTCATCTGGATCGTGAACGATGTTGAGGACTGCCATCACACCATCAATGTTGTTGCAGGCTACAAGATCACCTTCCATGAAGAAGAATGGGACAAGATCCTTTTGATGGTCATGGAATATGGAAACCTTAACATCATCTGCCAGGAGATTCCACTTCTGTAGTCTGGAGCCCAACAGCTCTGCCTTACTCTTGGGTAGTTCCAAATCACTGACAAGGTCATTCAGTTCACCTTGTGTTATGAGGTGTGGTTCAGAGGAGGAGGATGGGAGAAAATGTGGGTCCTGTGACATTGATGGTTCAGGACCAGAAGTTTCATCCTCTTCCTCTTCCTCGTCTGACTCAAGTGAGAATGATTCTGGTGCATCAGGAACCGGCAGTCCTTTTCCGTGGGTTACTGGGCGTATAGCTGATGGAATGTTTGGATAATGCACAGTCCACTTTTTCTTCTTTGACACACCTTTCCCAACTGGAGGCACCATGCAAAAGTAACAATTGCTGGTAAGATCTGTTGGCTCTCTCCAAATCATTGGCGCTGCAAAAGACATAGATTTCCTTTTCCTGTTCAACCACTGGTGAAGATTTGTTGCACAAGCGTTGCAGCATATGTGTGGGGCCCACCTCTTGTCCTGATCTCCAATTTTGCAGCCAAAATAAAGGTGATAGGCTTTCTTAACCATAGTGGTTATACTGCGCTTTTGTGATGCAAAAGTCACTTCACCACAAACATAGCAGAAGTTGTCTGCACTGTTCACACAAGTACGAGGCATCTCTGCTCACTTTGGCTAAACAGAAATGTGTCCCTTTGCAAAATCAAACACTGACAAATAAGAGAGCATGACACTGTATGATTTCTAGAGCTGATAAAGGGCAATGTGTTCAGCAGAGTGATGTAAGCTTCGTTATGATTGCATCATCCATGACTTCTAGGAATAACATCATGCAATTCATATCATGTGTGACGCAATACCAGCTTCAGATTGCATCATTCATTGTTTTGCCTAAAAAGCAAGTACTGTCCAAATCCAGTCATAGATTTATTCATAGATCCAGTCAAAGATGTATTTTAGTCATTTCTGGTTTAAATTGAGATCCCTTCCCTTTATAACTCACTTATCCTCCACCATTCCCAAGTCAAGGGTCATATATACTGACCCAATAGCACATCTTGGAAACTAGAGCCAATCAACAATTTTAAGCATCATTTTCATTCTCAGTGACCCAGAATTAGTAAAGTTTGACTACATTTATTTCAGAAGCATTTTGGCTGTAGAGCAGTGTAATCACTATTATTATTTATGACTGTATTAAAGAAAGGAAAAAAATTAAAAACAGAACAAAACAAATAATGTACAGCGGTTACTACAGCTACAATCTTCTTTATATGTTTCTCTGTGGCAAATTTTTAACCGAGATTGCACCTTTGAGAGTGGGCCTGTCCCTGATGGGCACTCTTATCTAGATAAGATAAGACCAAAGTATATTTTCAACACCAATAGTGAGTTGTGTTTTGTAGATGGGCAAATTAATTTTTGTTTATGGGTAGGTGAGTGCTTTTTTGTTTTATTAAAGATAAGATAAAGAGAGTGATCTTAACGAAGTTTTGTGAAAGCAAAGAAGGTGTTTAAATTAGAAGTTATTCAAGGAGCTCTCTTGAGACAGGCGTATTAAGAATTTCTAATATTCAAATTAAATCCACTGCTTCTTTCGGTTTATCCAGGTTAGCATATGTCTCCCCTATGGAAATATATAATCTAAACCATTTTGGTGTTTAACAGGAGAAGCCATTACTATCATAAAGTAGAATAGCTTTTCAATATCCCATTTAAAAATCATGACAAGAAAAAATTAAATCTAGTGCAGGGATCTCAAATTTAATTTACCTTAGGGCCAGTGCCAGTCCTCAAATCCTTCCTGGGGGCCAATGTCACTCATGCCACCCAGAATCTGCCCCCCAAAAACTCTTCCCCCCCACCTGCCTAAGGCTCTGGAACGGAGTTTGGGTGGGGGAGAAGGTCTGGGATAGGGGATTAGGGTGCAGGCTCTGGGAGGAAGTTTGGGTGCAGAAGGGTGAGAGGTTGGACTCTGGGAAGGAGTTTGGGTGGGGGAGGGGGTCTGGGGTGCAGGCTCTGGGAGCAAATTTGGGGGTTGAGGATGTGAGGATGGGGTGCAGGCTCTGGGAGGGAGTTTGGGTGCAGGCTCTGGGAGGGAGTTTGGGGGCAGGAGGGGGAGTGTGGGGAGGGGGTGCTGTCACAACCCAATGGCCCCCTCTCCTTAGGGAGTCCCCTGGGAAGGTAGATCAGCATAGCCCCGCCCTGCCCTTCCCTGCCCGACCCCTGGGCTGCAGGGAGGGGCCGTCAGCCACTGGAGCGAGCAGGCAGACGCTGCTCAGCTCCACTGCGCTGCCAGGGACCCTGAGGGGGGAGCGCCCGGGAGGACAGGTGGGGCCAAGAGAGAGACCTGGCCCCAAAACTGCTGAAGCCCCATGTGCCACATTGGGGAGGCTCACAGGCCTCAGATCATAGAATCCTAGAATATCAGGGTTGGAAGGGACCTCAGGAGGACATCTATCTAGTCCTACCCCCTGCTCAAAGCAGGACCAAACCCCAACTAAATCATCCCAGCCAGGGCTTTGTCAAGCCGGGCCTTAACCTCCAAGGAAGGAGATTCCACCACCTCCCTAGGTAACGCATTCCAGTGCTTCACCACCCTCCTAGTGAAATAGTGTTTCCTAATATCCAACCTAGATCTCCCCCACTGCAACTTGAGACCATTGCTCCTTCTTCTGTCATCTGCCACCACTGAGAACAGCCGAGCTCCATCCTCTTCAGGTAGTTGAAAGCAGCTATCAAATCCCCCCTCATCCTTCTCTTCTGGAGACTAAACAATCCCAGTTCTCTCAGCCTCGCCTCATAAGTCATGTGCTCCAGACCCCTAATCATTTTTGTTGCCACGGGCTGGGCGTTTGAGACCCCTGATCTCGTGCATTTGCAATCTTTCACCCTTGATGTGAAATCATGGTGATCTCATTGTGTTCCAGAAGCAGTACTGTACTGGAGGGTTGTTTCTTCCTAATGTTGTGTGGGGTCTTCTTTGTTCTTTGTCATCTTGCTGCTGCTTGTGTATTCTAAAGAGATGAGTGTGACAGGTTTGTCATTGAAGTTGACAGAGAGGAGCAAGATTCATGCTGCTTGCTTAATTCAGAAAAATGTACTCTTCTTTCATAGTTTGACTAGAGGTTCAAGACACACCTCTTTTAGGGCATTCTTCAAATTCAATATTCACTGCTGTCACCTGTTCCGTGACTGAAGACATTCATGAGGTGGTTCTGGTAGCATCTTTAGAACATGAATGTACAATCTATAATAACTATCTTTGTTCTTGTGGCGGGAGCTGTCAGAACATTTTAGGTTAGAGTTTTAACTTGCGTATTTAGCCCATTTTCTGAGCTATTCCTGTAGTTTTATTAGGGTTTAATAGGAGCTGAAATTCTGTTTCAAATAAGTACAAATACTCTCATATAAAAAGTCTTCAATTTCTCAAAATTGCCTTCTTAAAACTTACAAGATTCTTAAAGGGTCTTTTTAGCTTAAATAGTCTTCACAGAAGATACTGCTGCTGCTTCTTGGAAATCTTTGGAGAGGGGACTTTGTATTTCTGAGTTTGATAGGGAAATTGCCAGATAATTAATTTCCCAATTAAAAACTTTATATATATTTATAAGTTGAGGCTTACTGCCTACAAACTTCTGTGATTTTTTTTTAAATCTTTTTTTAAATCTCTGAAGATGTCCACGCAGTGTGCAGAGGCGGTCAAAAAAGCAAACAGGATGTTAGGAATCATTAAAAAGGGTGTAGAGAATAAGATGGAGAATATATTATTGCCCTTATATAAATCGATGGTACGCCCACATCTTGAATACTGCTTACAGATGTGGTCTCCTCATCTAAAAAAAGATATACTGGCACTAGAAAAGGTTCAGAAAAGGGCAACTAAAATGAACGGGTCCCATATGAGGAAAGATTAAAGAGGCTAGGACTCTTCAGCTTGGAAAAGAGGAGACTAAGGGGGGATATGATAGAGGTATATAAAATCATGAGTGATGTGGAGAAAGTGGATAAGGAAAAGTTATTTACTTATTCCCATAATACAAGAACTAGGGGTCACCAAATGAAATTAATAGGCAGCAGGTTTAAAACAAATAAAAGGAAGTTCTTCTTCATGCAGCGCACAGTCAACTTGTGGAACTCCTTACCTGAGGAGGTTGTGAAGGCTAGGACTATAACAGCGTTTAAAAGAGAACTGGATAAATTCATGGTGGTTAAGTCCATTAATGGCTATTAGCCAGGATGGGTAAGGAATTGTGTCCCTAGCTTCTGTTTGTCAGAGAATGGAGATGGATGGCAGGAGAGAGATCACTTGATCATTGCCTATTGGTCCACTCCCTCTGGGGCACCTGGCATTGGCCACTGTCAGTAGACAGGATACTGGGCTAGATAGACCTTTGGTCTGACGCGGTACGGCCGTTCTTATGTTTTTATCTGACGTTCTTTTTGTACCCTTAACCAGAGATGTGTCCCTAGACTTTATCCTGAAGGGTCGCTGGTTTCTGTAACTTGATCACTGCTCCCCGTCCATTCTGCTTTTGTTGAGATTCTTCAGAGCCCTTGTGTTTTCAAGTTCTTAGAATCTGTGAAACAGTTTGCTAGCTTCCAGGCACCTAGAGAATATGGGAAGGATTTTTCAAAGGAATTTAGGCTCCCATTTTCCATTGATTTTCATTCCTTTTGGGCACCTTTGACAGCCCAAGCTATAATTTATACCAGGGGTCGGCAATGTTTGGCACGCAGCTCGCCAAGGTAAGCACCCTAGCGGGCCGGGCTGGGCCAGTTTATTTACCTGCTGACGCGGCAGGTACAGCCAATCGCGGCCCCCACTCGCTGCAGTTTGCTGTCCAGGGCCAATGGAGGCGGCGGGAAGCGGCGCGGGTGAGGGATGTGCTGGCCGCGGCTTCCCGCCACCCCGTTTGCCCAGGACAGCGAACCGCGGTGAGTGGGGGCGGCAATCGGCCGAACCTGCCGCGTCAGCAGGTAAATAAACTGGGCTGGCCCGCTAGGGTGCTTACCCTGGCGAGCCGCGTGCCGAACATTGCCGACCCCTGATTTATACCATATCTAAGTTTAAATTGTGTGTACATAGAGTGATGCAGCTCAGTGCTCCACAGCTTTCATTCTGCCAGTGCTGCATTGTATTGTCTATGTAACTTGAGTTCTTTGGCAATCTCATTTTTGCTTTAAATTGAATTGTGTGCTGGGATTTGATAGGAAGAGAGAGATGATTCTAGGACTGTCAGTCATGGGAGATCAGTTTATGGTACGAGTCTTTACTGTAGCAATTAGTAAACAATGTAAGTCATGTATTTTAGTAAATTGTACAGTAGACTTATATTTTTCACCAGTGTTTTTAAACTGGTTGCCATAGCTACAAGAAAAATGTTGTTCAATGTTCAGTAGTATACAGGTTTTCTATTGTTTTCTATATTTCTGTAACTTGGATACATTTCTAGAATATTCTAAATGTTTACCGGCAGAATTAAGCTGTCTTGCAGTGCTTTAGTGGAAAGATTAATTAGAATTACAGGGATTGTACTGGTATCTCTGATTTATTTTTCATCGTAGAGTTGCCAATATGATGATTTTTGAGGCATTGGTTTGGTGGCACTACTGCAACACCATTACATAAGTAGGAAGCCAATACTTCCTTCCTTTGGCTAACAAATATTTGACATTTTTCTCAACTTTCACAGAGTGAACATTTGTGGTTCTCGCTAATAAGATCTTTATCTAACCGATCATAGAATCATAGAATATAAGGATTGGAAGGGACCTCAGGAGGACATCTATCTAGTCCAACCCCCTGCTCAAAGCAGGACCAATCCCCAACTAAATCATCCCAGCCAGGGCTTTGTCAAGCCTGACCTTAAAAACCTCTACGGAAGGAAATTCCACCACCACCCCACGTAACCCATTCCAGTACTTCACCACCCTGCTAGTGAAAAAGTTTTTCCTAATATCCAACCTAAACCTCCCCTACTGCAACTTGAGACCATTACTCCTTTTTCTGTCATCTGCTACCACTGAGAAGAGTCTAGATCCATCTTCTTTGGAGTCCCCTTTCAGGTAGTTGAAAGCAGCTATCAAATTCCCTCTCATTCTTCTCTTCTGCAGACTAAACAATCCCAGTTCCCTCAGCCTCTCCTCATAAGTCATGTGCTCCAGCCCCCTAATCATTTTTGTTACTCTCCACTGGACAATTTTTCCACATCCTTCTTGTAGTATGGGGCCCAAAACTGGACACAGAACTCCCGAAGAAGCCTCACCAATGTCAAATAGAGGGGAATGATCACGTCCTTTGGTCTGCTGGCAGTGCCCCTACTTATACAACCCATAATGCCGCTAGCCTTCTTGGCAACAAGAGCACACTGTTGACTCATATCCAGCTTCTCATCCACTGTAACCCCTAGGTCCTTTTCTGCAGAATGTTAGATAATGACTGGTCAGGACATTTTAACATTATGAATAGCTTGCTTTATGTTTCCCACTGACTAATAAATATGCTACCTCAGTTGCTGGATTGCGATGTTTGGCAGAGGATATCTGTCGCATTAGGCCAAAGTGTGGGTTTTGTTTAAGACTTTTTTAGCAGGAGACACACTTCTAAATGTTTGGTGTGGGAAAATCTATTTTTGAGTTACATTCAAATTCAGTTTGTAATATGTACAGATGTGTATATGTGATGAGGTGTATGGACCCCATGGTGGACTGGAGACAAAGGAGTTAATGCAGCAACCACCTGTCAGTGCTGATTAGCAGCTTCACAGCAGCTGGGAGAATAAAAGAGCTTAGAAGCAAAGGGGCAGGACAGCTTCCTTGGAGAAAACAAACTAGAGAAGGAAGGTCCTGCCACCAAGCTGGTGAGAAGTCACCCAGAGACAACTCCAGCAAAGGGACAACCAGATCTACAGGCTGGGAAAGTCTATGGAACCAAGGGAGGTAGGAAAGAACTCAGGGCATAGCTAGATTAGTTGTTGAGTCTTGATACTGCCTCTCAAGTTTAAAGGCCCTGAGCTGGAACCCAGTGGCGTGGGTATACCTGGGTTTCCCTATCCATCTCTCAGAGACTTAAGACCCCAAGGGGTATCTAGGCACTCTGAAAACTAGGACCAGCTAACCCTGCCAGGTATAATGGGAAATCTGAACACCCCAATAGGACTTAGACTAACGCACTTTATAGTTCAAGAATGGGACTCCGATAAGGACTCAGGCAAGAGCAGCTGACTGACTGCCCTGCCAGACCAAGTACCTTGAGGGGATGCTGTCATGTTATTTTGCATGCATATTTGGTATTGGCTTGCGCAAATAGCCACTTATACATTTTGACTGGAAAGCTCTTTGCACATATACTGACTATTGTATGTATTTAAAAGTAATTGACAAACCGATTAGGTGTGGGCAATTGAATGGTTGCATTTTTAAAAATCAGACCCCATATTATGTTGGGTATCAAGTATGCTTAATTATTTTTTAACAGGACTAGTGGATATAGAACTGTATTTTGATCTTGGTCTCTTGGTGACCATCATAGTATTTTAAACATTTGATTCCTTTATTCTTGCAGAATTTATATTGTTTTTAAGAATATTAAATTGTGTAGACATACATTTTGGGGTTGTGTGTGGTTTCATATTTCAGGTTTCTTAGGCTCTGGTCCTGAAAGCTGTTCTATATGACTGGATCCCATCAGAGCCTCTTTCACTTCTTTGGGCATCCACAGGGGCTCAGGGGATTGGGTCTTAAATTTGGAAATCCAGGAGTTTAAAAGGGCTCTTCTTCCAATGTTTGTGTCTGACACTCGATAGGGCACTGTTATTATTTTAGAATGTACAGGGTAAATTTGCTATGCAGTGCCTTAGCAGCATGACTCCCATTAGCATTTGTCAGTTTAAGATAGCATCTGAATGAAGATGATTTTTTAATGATAATCTAGAAAATACTCAAAATAGAAAAATGTATTGTGAAGGCAATTTTATGTTGACATAAAGATGTTATTGTAAAGTCTATAAATGTCTGAGACCTCCTCCCCCTCAGTGTGAAAAGTAATTTTAAAAAGCACTCTGGGTTGTTGTAATTTGGCTTCTTCTTCCCTCCTTCACCTACCAGGCTTGATATCCAAGTTAATTCCTGATGCGTTAAGTCCACTCGACAATGAATTTGGTGGCTTCATCTAGTCCTGATTTCAGCACACCTCAAAATTAGCATGCAATTTTGTCATAATTACCAAAGGGAATGGTTTCTGTTCATATGTCTGTTAGCACCTAAGAGATGCTTCAACTGATGCTATAAATGTTGATTGATAGGATCAACTCTGTTGTTCTCAACATAAAATTTTATCTTAAAGTGTTTGCAGTTCACATGGATAGTATGAAAAGTAGTTTCCAATGGTACATAATCTCTTCTCACACTTCAGTAAACGCTGGATTCAGACAAATCCTTGAGTAAGTGGCACCAGTTCATCCGAAAGGGCCACTGACATCAAGACTAAAAATCTAAATAAGACACGCTGCCTTTGGTATCTAATAGGAAGAAGCCTCCTGAGTTGATCATAGAAATTTAGCCTAAGCCTCATTTCCCCCCTCTGCCCCACTACCCATACATTTCTTCACGTCAAAAGAGGGAAAATTATAATAAAAATGCAGGAAAGTCATAAAATGGCCAAATTCTTATTCCTCTGGGGAGGGTCGTTAATGGACACCGTGCTATGTTGATGGGCACAACACACATACCTATAGACCTAGCTGAGCTTTATTGTGTAGATTATAATTATCATCTGTAAAGGAAAAACATTCTCAGAATGGCAAACACTTACTTGAAACTAATCTGTTATTGACAGAGGTGATTTTATATGGTATTTGCACACACCATTAGCTTGTGTACTAAATCATCCTTTTGGCTAAAGAAGATAATCTTTTCTCAGAACCATTTGTCCCTACTGACAGTAAATTGTCCTAAACAGTTTTTAGAATATTTAGCAATTGTTCCTTGAGTCAGAGTTTTCCATTCATTTAAAAAAAGCAATTGTCATGCTTGATTTGTGATTTTTTTTTTCTTTTGGTCTACAGGGGGAATTTCCTCAGATCAAAGTGTTTTCTAGTCTGTCACCTATCCCAGGATTCACCAAGTGGCTCATTGGACTTCTGACCTCACAAACAAAGGAACAGGGGGAAAATGAACTATTTACAGATGCAGAATGCCAAGAAATCTCTGAGATCACAGGTGACCCGGCTGCTGAAAAGCTAAAGAGGCTCTTAACTAACAACGAATGGGTGAGATCGGAAAGATTGGTCAAAGCATTGCATTCTCCATTTATGAGACTCTGTGCTTGGTACCTGTATGGAGAGAAACACCGTGGATATGCCCTTAATCCAGTAGCAAACTTTCACCTTCAGAATGGTGCAGTGCTGTGGCGGATAAATTGGATGGCAGACACAAGCCCCCGTGGGATCACTGCTTCATGTGGCATGATGGTAAATTATCGGTATTTCTTAGAGGACACAGCCAGTAACAGTGCAGGATACCTTGGGACAAAGCACATCAAAGCCTCAGAACAGGTTCTTTCCTTGGTGTCTCAATTTCAGCAAAATAGCAAACTTTAAATATACAAGAAGTTTTTAAGAGCGAACCTTCCTCATTTGAATGAAGGTGTAGGATATCTTGGGATGTCCTTATTGAAAAGAGAATGTTTGTAATAAAACAATGAGCTCTGTTCTTAGTCACAGCAGGATGCAAAATTACATTGTCTGCCAAAATTACTATAACTTTCTTTACTTGTACTGCCAGATACCCAAAGCCTGATACAGTATGGTTGAATTATTGCCATACTTTATGTTCAGATGAGCTGGAAATGTGTATTAAAGGCTGTGTAAACTCATCTCATTAAGGTTACAAGCCAGTGGTGACTTGTGTGGACTGTTCTCTGCCCCTGTTGTTGTTCTCAGGCTCAATATTGTTGTTTAAGCTACATCTTCAAAAGCACAGAGGAATTCCTCTGTACCCAAATAGCTAGATAAAAGCAATGAGCGAAGACCATTTTTTTGTTCAAATATATATAAGCTGAAGAGCAATCTGCAGCATTTCTTCACGAAGGTCTTTGTCTTCTTTATTCCTGACATTTTTTGGTAAAACCTCTTGATTTGGCCATTCTTTTGCTTTTTCAAAGTACAGTGCAAAGTGTCAACACTGAATCATTGCTCTGATCACGCAACAAGATACCTTGTATTTCTGTGGCTTTTTCTCAAGGCAGTAGGTATGTGCAACAGTGTATTTGCAGATTGCTATAGCTCATATTTACAGTTTAATAAGTAAAATCAGTGGCTCTAAATAAGAGAAGAAAGTCTGTTGCTTATAGGACTTAATTATGAAGATTTCGGATCTATATTAAATCTCCATAAATTATATTGGATATTTTAGAAGTTGGACTTTAAGAAGCTTTTTTTAATAGTAAAAAGCCAGGTTTGGTCTGTAAAGCAATAAATTAAAATAAAACAAGTCTTGCCCTATAAACGTTACATGATATCGCTCTCAAAATGTACCATATTCAGGTTACAGTCACACTTGATGTTAGTGTCTCCAGTGAAATAAGACCACTAACTTCAGTGGATCAGATATCAGCAGATTTGGAGTGCAGAATTCTTGGCTACTTCAATGTATGATGAAATCCTGACCAAATTCCTAAGAGAATTACACAAACATTTCTATTTCCCTATGCAAGTAAAGGTGAAGGGATCCTTAAGGGTCCAGATATACCATTTCATTCCAGGAGAAAGGACAATCAAATGAATTATTTGTATTCACTAAACAAAAAACTTCCCACCTACTGAGTGGCCTGTTTTAAATATCTGCTAAAGAGATTAAATGTTCCCTGGCTTCAGCTGATGGCAGATTTCTCAGTGTGATGATGCAGAGAGGCTGGATGCACTACACACTATTCCCTTCAGAACAAAGTCATTTTTACATAGCAGCTGGTCTTCACATTAGCAATGGCAACTAGCCTATGCCATGCTGCTTTCATTATGTTTTTAAGAATGGTTCCAAAAGCCATCACATCTAGTCAGCAGGTATCTCTTATGTCAACAAATTAAGGCAAACCCGTGGGTTTTGATCAGATACCAGTTTAAAAAAAAAAAAAATTACCAACTTCTTGTGGGGGAGGAATCTTGTATTGCCAAAATTTTTAAGGAAAATTAAGAGTCTTTTTGCTTAACTTGAATTGTAGTTTTTGTGAAAATGCCAGAGGGCAATACAGTACATGCCAAAAGATAGCTTTTTCACTGCCTCTGAATAACTTGGCTCATTGCACATGAGCCAAAAAGACACTGGAGAGCTTTTGAGAAGAGATCAGTAAATTCTTCAGTTTGCCTCTGCATTTCCCACTTATGGAATTAAGTACTCGAACTTCTGGAATCTCCTGGTGTCGGTAGTGTCCGCTGGACACTGTCCTTTGTTTGGCCAGTGGTGGGAAAGCAGCTCTGCCTAGTCAGTCAGTCAGTGGCCTAGAGTAAAGGTAACGGCCAGCAGGACAAGAAAACAGTTACTTTAATTCTAAAACTGGTGCCTCACCAATGGGGTGAGGACTGGGGGACTGTTTTTTTCTAATAATACCTGAGAGCAGACAGACCTCACTGTGTACCAACTCAACGGGTGAGAGTAAATGGCGGGCTTGTGTACACGTGAAGGTTAATGTGGAATAAGGTGGGGTGTGAATTTAAAGTGGATTACCTATCCCTGCTTAACTCCATTTGTGGAAATTTTATTCCATAATAACAGCGCCTTATTCCAAATTAGCTTAATCTACTTTACACTAATTTGGAATAAGGCACTCTTCTTTTGGATTCAGAGGGTCCACAGGAAGAGCTCTTCTGGAATAACTCCTCATGTGGACAAGCCCGTTGTGGTGGTTGGGGCTGCACTTGCCTTTAAGCTCTCAGTTGAGGGATCACAGGCCTGAAGGGCACATGTGTGGGCCCAATGGACACTGCCAGCTAAAAGACCGTGAGAGGGACCCACATGGAAAAAGCACATCAAACCAGAGTTACTGTTAGGAGTGACCTGCTGTTCCCTAGGTTTTTCAGACCTGCTCAGCACCCATTAATCAATGGGAGCTGCTGGATGCTCAGTGGGTCTGAAAAACCTAGTCACTTATTTATATGGCTTAAAAAAAAAGCAGTTGAGTACTGAACACTTTTGAAAATTTGACACCCCCCCCCTACAGAAATCAGTGGGAGTTGAGGCTTCCGCACCTTACACCAAAAGGCATTATAAACAGGGGCTTAATCCTGCTGTTATTGAAGACCATGACAGGTGCAGGACTGGGACTTCCCAGGATAAAAGTAGTCCCTCTGGAACCCATTAATATCAGGTATGAATGACAACACAGGTACTTCTGGATGTATTTTCACAATGCAGAGTGCACTCAGTCCCTTCCAGTCCGTCATTGCTTCAGCTTGTCTAAATTGCCTGTCGATGGCTCTTAGAGTAAATTTCAGCATTTGCTATGTACAAAATGTCAGTGTTGCCTAAAGGGAAGATATTATCCATGTTTAAAGACTCTCAAGGACTTAAGAGTTTAAAAATCTGCTAAATGAATTCAGCCAGACCTTGCACTGGAGTGGCACTCATTAGTGTTGCCATAGTGAATAGTTAGTACCCCAGTTTTCTAGGGGTTCTAGCAGGATCATTTTGAACTTTCATCCTTCTGAAACTTGGTGTGCAAGTTCTCAGCCTGAAACAGATTTTTTTTTTTAATTTCAAACATAACCTCATTTTTAGACTTGGGGCAAAAAATGGGGGTTTAAATATTTTCTCTAAGGAAAAACAGCTTAAATTTAAGAACCTGAAATTTTTCAAGTATGTATTCCCAAGAGGCACTTATTCATCTGAAGTTACACCGGCTAAGATAAGAATTATGAGTATTTATAAAGGATAGTGCCAGGGAATAAGCTGATCACTTACTGGGATGAGGAAGAAATCTCCCTTTCCGAATAGGTGCACTGTAGAAGTTTTATGAAAAGTTCCCTTGATTTGACAATAGTTTTGATACCAGACTAGATGGATGAATGATCTGACCTGGTATGACTTTTATTGTTTTCATGCTATCTGTAGACCGGTGCCTTTTTAAAATTAAAGACCAAGCAAACAAAAACTGTGTGTCATTTTCTATTTTTCTATAACAACATGACAAAAAAGACCCATTTTAAATAAGGATCTGATTTTCAATGGTGCTTTCCTAGCACCTGCACTTGCAACTGATATAATAAAACACCATTGCAAGTACAGGCATTAATATCTATAATACCTGCCCATATGGCCAATAGTGGTAGGAAAGTGCCCTTGAAAGTACCTGCAAGCTCATGGTTGCCCACCAGGATCTAAATACCAGGTCTAAAGTTGTAGCATAAAATTGTGACCAGAATAAGGAAAAGATGAGCAAAGAGTGCCTTCCCATTTCTGTGCTTTCCCTATTATTTCTGCAGCCTGTTTTGTGTGTAACATCATTAAATATTATCTTTACATGGAGCCCTGAGGAGGAACATGTGTAGATAACAGTTGTGTGGGTGCTGATCTTTCAATGGCTGCTGTCAAAAGAGTGCTTAGTCTGATACCCTGACAGCCAGATAGTCACTTAGGAAAACCTCATTTTCGACAACCACATTACTGCAGGACATGACACTTTTGTTTTCAACAGAGATCAGAAGCTAGGTGTATTTATTTTTCCCATCTCCAAAGTTTAGAAAGTACAATTTAATCAGTATACTCCTGTTTTTAAGATGCAATTCAGTTTTGTGTATGAATAAATACAGCTGTTTGTGAAGGAAAAACCCTATATTTGTTCTCTAAAATGCCTCTGGTTTGAGGAAGTCAAATAAGAGACTTCTATTAAAGACAGCAGAGATTTTTGAGTAACAGGCTGATCTAAATCAGGCTCATAATGTGTGGATTCTCACACCTAGACAGAGTTTAAATGCCTCCATGGTCCGTTTGTTGGGAGATTATAAACAAAGATTTTTAGCATCACATTGGAGGTGCATTATATGGATGTATTTTCTATATGACATCAGTTCTCCACAAGCCCTCAAACACCTGCAAAAGTATTTCACTTCTTAAGTTGTTCGCTTTTTGGTTCATTTTATGTTACATCAGTAATCTAACAAATTAGGGTAAATATTCTATCATTTAATTGTGCATCAGAAATGTAGTTCAATTTTAAAAGAACCTTTGCAAAAGGATTGTTGAGGGTGAAGTCTTTTGCTCATTACTGCCACTGGCTGTTTATTCCCACAAGTTTTCTTTCATTGGTTGTTGGCCTTAAAATGACCATCAGTGCTTGGTTGCTTTAAAATGAACAATGCTGAAAGTGGAAAGGAAATGCTCACCATATGTACTATTTAGTGGGGCAATGGACATGTCATTGGAGGGGTTTTATTCCATTCTTTTGAAATGCAGCTTCATTGCTCAAAATGCAGGGATTATGCCTCCCCTCGCCCAGTTTGCGGAGTTGGTAAAGCCTATTCTGAAGAGCACGCACATAACGAAGAGGAGCTGGTAATGGTGTATAACACAGCAAAACTTGGGTCTTCTTCCAGTGTTTGTCTGACACTGACCAGGGCACAGTTCTATTTTAGAATGTAAAAGGTAAATTTGCAGTACAGCGCCTCAGCAGGATGACTCCCATTTGCTTTTGTCAGTTTCAGCTAGCTGCTGAACGCTGATGCTTTTTTAATGATAATCTAGAAAATATTCAAAATAGAAAAATGTATTATGTAGCCATCATAAAGGCAATTTTCTGTTGACATTAAAATGCTCTTGTAAAATCTATAAATGACTGAGACCTCCTCCCCCTCAATATGAAAAGTAATTAACACTCTGGCTGCTTTCTCCTTCTTTGGTCCCAAGCTGAGGAGTTTTCATGTGCTATCCTTTTCTGATAGCCTTTTATCATTATAAAACTCTCATTGGGCCGAAGATTTAAACACATGCTGAACCCTCGGCCACAGTACTATCTAGAGAATAACACCAAGGCACCATAGGGCTATATTCAATTGGTTGGTAGTGTAGTCTCTACACACTCAATCCATGGCTTCTCTGTGAAGGGGCCAGATCCTGTTGTCTAGCCAGGGCCAGAGAAAGGCATATGTGGGTAGAGGAAGAGCAGCAAAGGAGAAGCAAAGTAGCATTAGTCTGTATTTCCTCAAATTCAGGCTATTCCCAAGTGGAAATCAGAGCAGACTTCAGGCAGCTGGGCATTAGTTGAAGCCTGCAGCCTATCCCCTGGCCCAAAGGCCCATAGTTGCAGAACAGCATTCTGGCCTTGTCCTTTATACTACTATACCAGGGGTCAGCAACGTTTGGCACACGGCTTGCCAGCCTAAGCACCCTGGCAGGCCGGGCCAGTTTATTTACCTGCTGACACAGCAGGTTCGGCCAATCGTGGCCCCCACTGGCCGTGGTTCGCCGTCCCGGGCCTATGGGGGCAGCGGGAAGCCGTGGCCAGCACATCCCTCGCCCGCGCCATTTCCTGCCGCCCCCATTGGCCCGGGACGGCGAACTGCGGCCAGTGGGGGCCGTGATCGTCCAAACCTGCCGCGTCAGCAGGTAAATAAACTGGCCCGGCCCGCTAGGGTGCTTACCCTGGCGAGCCGCCTGCCAAACATTGCCGACCCCTGCACTATACCAATCCCATGCCATGGAAGGATTCCCCGAAAGAGGGGGAAGTCCCAGGAAGCTCGCTAAAGTACTTTTACAGCTGCTGTGGCACAAAGCAGACAAAATGTGGGTTGTCTGGTGTAAGAGAGCTAATGAATAGTGATTGTATTAATGGGGTATTTGCTCTAAACAGCTGCCCATGCTATACTGGATGGAGTCTACAAACTCATTTCAGTGAGAGCGATGGGCTGGGCAATGACTTTTAGTCGCTATCCCAATGAACTGGGTTGGAACCATTAACCCAGAGAGGGTTAATGCCTCTCTAAGGCTTTCCATTGCAAACTCAATTTGTAAACCATAGCTGGTTGTTTTGGAGAACATATTGCTGAATCTGGGCGTTTTACAGGTCCTCTATCAGCCCAGGTACAGATTTATTTTAAGGGGGAGGAGAAAGGGCGTAAATTGATTTTGACATGTATTAGTCACAGATTCACAAAAAATGTTTTTAAACACAGTTGCTGACGGTCAATTAAAAAAAAAAAACATACTATGAAAATGGCTTGAATTTAATCTAACAACACTTTACAGACACACAGTCCTTAATGTGGACGGCTTCTTTTTGCTACTATCATTGCAGTAGTTATAAACAAACTGGTCTTGATGGAAGAACTCAAAGAACAGCAACAGAGCAAAGTTGTGTCATAGTTTTATGAATGGAAAATGTCTGAAAATGAGTAGATAACAGATCTGTGTAATTTTGCAAAATGCCTAGAGCAAAATGGTCTGCAGGGAGGCATGTTTTGTGGGTTGCTGTTGTAGACAAATACAAGAAACTACCTACACCACAGAAAAGGCAGCAACTTTATACTGTTTCATGAAACTCTTGTGGCCTTCTTTATAAAGGCCTTTGTGATGGCTCAGTATATGCAATTTGTGTCTTGTGTCCTGCCTTACATTATTTGCATCTTATAAATAGTACATTTGGAGTGATGTATGGACTGCCACCTATTGGGGACCCACACAAGAACACACAACCTCCCTAAGTGATGCAACTCCTATGGAGGGAATTGAACTCCATTTTAGTGGTGACAAAAACAGTGGTGGAAGTTGAGCAGAAAATGGGCCTAAGTGTCAAAGTAATGTAACTTGCCTTGGTTCTGTCTCAGTAGTGGGGTGTAGAGGTGAAACTATGATGCTTTTGTTTTATGTACTGCACTTTTAAAATATACCAGCTCAGCCAACGAACCCTTTCCTTGGCGCACAGGAGGGGTAGAGGCCCTGAGAGAGGCCACCTGGACAATTTAGCGAGAGCAGAGGTCCAGGGAGGTGGAGCCAAGCTGCCTGGAAAATTGAACGATAAAACTCATGTTAAGAAATAATGGGTCACGTTAAGAAATAACGGGTATTTCCCACTATGAGAGACAGCTAGATATGTTTGCATGGGTAACAGGGTATTTCATGGCACTAGAATAAGTTAATGTTGCCACACTGTCTAGGGTGTCGCGCTTTGGAATGCGGGTGCTTTGTTCCCTACTTGCTCCAGCAGAAGTGAGATGCTGCACACATGCAAAAGGGTCTGAACAGGAGGACGGTGCAGCAAGACAATGAATGAGGTGGAAGAAAGCAGCCCCTGCCCCTCCATTAATTTATGGTTACATCATTCCCATTATTTTTCTGAGGGACCAAGTAACTCCTGGCATGAAAGTTCAGCTCCTATGAACAGCAATGGATGTTGCACTCATTTTAACAGGTGGGTTTGGTTCCAGGAGAACTGCCAAATTGAGGCAAGTTACCCCCACTTACACCAACTTCTGGGCTAACTTACAACCCATTTTGGCCAAGAGCTGTAAGTCATGCATGAGACCATTACACTGAGCAAACCCAATAAAGGTTTGTGCCAACTTGCCTTATGCATCACCGGCTTGGTTAGGATGTCAAAAATAGAGATGACATGATTGCTATGTTCATTATATTCCTCCAGTAAATAAATAAAACAAAGCACTATTTTGATGATTATGTTGTCTGGGTAGTGGTACTATACACTGCTGTGCAAAAAGTCACTGATAAAAAAGGAGTTATAGGCCCAGATCCGGTGGTATAAATCAGTGTATTTCCATTGACTACAATGGAGCTGCTCCATCTTAGTCTCTAAAGCCCAATAGTCTCTAAGGCCCAGATCCTCAAAGGTATATAGGCTCCTCACTTCCCTTGAAATCTGTGGAATTTAGGAGCCTCAATAGCTTTGAGGATCTGGGCCAAAGGGCTTGTCAATACCAAAACTTGCACTGGTGTAGTGTAAACCCAGGTGGACCCTTATTTTGGATTAACTTAAACCTATTCCAAATTGGCTTAATCAAAAAATGCCACTCAGATTAGAATAAAAGTGTGAAAACAGGAGTTTACACTGATGTCACTATAACCAGTGCTTAATTTGCGCCAGGATTTGCCAGGGCTGAGCCCCGGCACCTCTAGGCTTGGCAGTTCATAGCTGTGGCACCTCTGGGCTCGCTGCATCAGGTACGAATGTACAAAAATTGCTTGAGTCCTGGCACCTCTTTCATTACAAATTAAGCACTGACTGTATCAGTCTAAATTCACACCTTTAGGTTATGCTAGTACAACTTCCCTGTGTAGACAAGGGCCACATAGTGTTAAGATCAAGAAATAAGACCACACAGGCAAGGAAAGACAGAGCAGAGAGTCCTTGCAATTTGGGACGGAGGCCTATGGATACAGTACTGCAGGGAGTGTGTACTGGTAGTGTCAACCTGTTCTGTGCATAAAGAGAAGCAGTTGGTGCCTGATCGTGTGAGATGCTAATCAGGACACTTGTCCCCTCATGGAATCAGACCATTGATGGTGTGCTGATAACTGCTTACAAGTAGTTCAGAAAAATTCTCTGGGGCACTTCCCTTGACATAGTGATTGTAGTGATACCATTGAAGCCTCATTGCTGATAATAAAAACAGTCTGGAGACTAGCTACTGAATATGCTCTGCTGTGGTTTTTCAAAGATAAATGTCTTCTAGATGTGTTGGTCTCCTCCCACCAAAATACCATAAGCCCGCATGGCTCAATGTACCTCACTTCATTTTAATTGGTGGTGGTATTATTATGAACCACGTTTATTACAGCGGTGTCTAAGGGCCAGCCAAGAATGAGGCCACGGTGTGCTGGGTGCTGTAGTGGGTAGTCCCTGCCCCAGGGAGCTTACAATCTAAACAGGCAAGAAAGGCATAGGGGAGGAGAAGGGGTATAACATGCAAGCAGAGTGAAAATGTGATGGCAGCAAAAGGCATGCTAGTCCATGGTTTTTTAATTTAATTTTATTTATTTGATGGGCTTACTTTGGAGGGGATAAGCTAAATGAACAAAAAGGAAAGAGAAGAGGGTAAGCGGGGCAGATGTAGAGTGAAACCAAAGTGAAGGAGAAAGAAGGTTGGAACAAGCAGCCAATCAGTGCAGGGCACAGAAAATCTAGTCAAAACTAGAAAGCTCTGTGAAGGTCTCTGCCTTGGCTGCATCTGTCCCTATTGGCTGCAGTCTCTGGCTGGCTTCTCTCTGCAGTTTTCTTCCAAGGCCACATGACTGGGGTGGGGGTAGAACATGGGCACAACCATGTAGTGCCCCCAGAGTGTGGGAGGTCTGTTCTAGGTCAAGGAGGGTGCTGAAGGAAGGAGTGGCTGGGCCCCATTTTATCCCCTTCCCCATAGTGCAACGGTCCACACATTTCAGTGTGACATGGTACAGAATTGTTTTGTATTGATCAATCAGTATTAGAGCCTGCCATTCCACGCTTCCAGCTTTCATTAGACTCTTCCCTCCTGTGATGAAGATTTGAGGGCTGAATTGCTGGATTCATTTTCAGCTACACCTGTTCTATCTAATAGAAAAAATGTGCTGAAATTGAAACCATTGCAAATATAAGGGAAAATTAGCTGAAACAGGTACACCAACTTCCAACCTAGCATGACTTTAAACCAGAGAACTCATGAACCCCTGATTATTGGGATTATACTAGGAACACTAAGGGAATCTTAATTAAAGCTGGAATTTGGAGAGAGAGAGAGAGAATCAAAATGACCGATCTTGTTTCAGCTTAATTAGAGAAAAAGGAAATGATGCAGAAATTTTAAATAATGAAAACAATCATTAAGCTCCTACAGTCTGTATCTAAGAATATACTTAAATGAAATTTTTGTTCTAGTAAAGTCTTTAAAATGTAATTAAAATATCAATGATATGTTTTTGCTTTTTTTAATCAACTATTTTTTCCAAAGAAGCCTTTTTTAATGAAAATATCTTTTAAGTTTGAAAAAGGTTACACTGTGTTCTTGCATTCTTTTGCTCTATGGATGAGAGTTTGGTGGGAAAGGATGTAGTTGTAAATATACTTCTGAGTATACTTCTAAATATGTTGAAAGTATACATTACACATTAGGCCCTTGATTATCTCAAACTCCTTAGCCAGCACCCTGTTTTGTGAAATGCGGTCATTACTTCTTCTTATGTTGGAGTTTTAACACATTTTAGAATATAATCTGTCATTTGGAAAAAGAAAGCGAAATACTGAACATCCAGCTTGGTACTAGGTTCTTGAATGGGCGTGCTTTTCTCATAAACTGGGGACTTCTGTATCACCACATGTAACTTTATACATCTCAAAACCAATAGGATTATTTAACTGAAATGTTGATGTTTTCAGATGCAAGCAAATTACCCCCCCACACACACACACACACACATGCACATAAACACAGAAAACAACAGTAAAAGAATGTTAATATTGTAAGATAAAGCACCCAAAAGTTAGGAAATGCCAGAATTAAGGTTGCCCATGTAACCTTAATTTGTCCCCTTGTGTGTATGCATTTTGATACAGTCTTTAACTGCATGATCACAGACTATATTTTCAGCAGAACCTCATTCATTGCACAGGATGTGAGTACTCAGCACTTATGCAAATCATAGACCAGCTGTCTCAAGTTGGGCACGCAGAAATGAGGAACATAGAGTTAATAGCATTTGTAAAAAGTTTGGTTGAAGTGAGTTGCCCAGCATCACATAGGAACTCTGTGGCAGAGGTAGGGCTAGAATCCAGTTCTGTAGGGTGGCATTCAATCTCCAACCCTGCCCTCCTCTCATTAGCTGTACATCCCAGTTTCCCCATTTTCATCCTCCAGGCCTTGCTTCTGATTCCTCTATATTCCAGTCAAGTTGACTCATTTCTTCTCCATGTTGCCTGGACACCAGGAGCACTGAGAGCACAGGGGGGATAGTTCATGTGCCTTAGCTGCAAGATAAGCAATGCAGCCCTTGGATGGAGCATGCTCAGTACAGACGGACTCTTCAGAGAATTTTGCTGCCAAACTCTAACATCTCTACTGAGACAGCTATTTCCAGAGGCTTATAATTTCGCCAAATTTGGGCAGAGTTTCATGGGAACAGCAAAAAGCACTTCTCTGGCACAGAGTGAGGTCCTTGCTCCAAAACCTGGAGGCATCAAAGCTTATCAATGAATCAGTGTAAGAAATTTTAAGAAACTTCCCCCAACCTTGTGCTGAGAAACAGCTGAACCGTTTTTACTATAATTTAAAAAAAATATAATATATATATAAACCTGAGGCAGACATCTGGCATAGAAAATTCAGCCTGAGCAGTTATGTATGTTAAAATAAGCCTTTTTTCAAGTGCTTATAATGAAAAGTGTTGGCAACCCTTATCTACAGGCTTCACTGCGTATGCCGCCTATATTGACCTGGCTAGCAATGTCAGATTTGTAAGCGCAGCTGTAATTTATGACAAGTGATTATTTTATGTGTCAGAGCAGCACAAGTTTATTTCTGTATGTATCTGATCAAGTAAGAGAGTTGTTAGAAAAACAGTTGAAATGGCTTCTGTGGCTGTGGACTGATCAGAGGATAGAGATGTTAAGATGGGAAAAGCATTAAAAACCGAATGAATGATGAGAGAGTGGAGGTGTTTAAAACAGAACAATGATGGGCTCACTTTTAAACAGATTTATCTTTGCTTTTCTGGAAGGAAATGACACTGAGGGATTTGTGAATATTCAGGCTGAAACAAGTTGCTGAGTTAGGAGTATTGAAATAGTAGATCTGCAACGTAAAATGTGTTGAAATAAAATATAATGTGATCACTTTGGGCTTTGGTGAAGTGCACATTTCAACACTTTTTACGTCATTGCTAAAATAGTGGGATTCATCAAGAGGAAATTTATACACTCTGATGGGGTGTGTGTAATATGAACACATACAGACTATCAACATCTGTTTTATAGATTTTGAGATATAAAATAGAGAGTTGAAGGGAGAGAAAGCCCTTGTATTATCTTGTTTACAGAAAAGTCCTTAATAAGAACACCCTGAAATATTAACCTGTGATGAGTAAATGTGTGGTGGTATTGCTCATAGAAACCAAATCATTTTACTTCTGATTTACAAGGGATTTCTATGTAAATGACCATTACTGAACTATAAGCTTAATACAGTTTTGTGTAAGAAAAGAGATGTGTGCACAGGGACTGAGCCAAGTCTTGATTTAACATATTGCACTTTTTTTTTATTCTCTCTGCTAAGTCCTGCGAAGCCTGCAGACTTTATTTACTAGCATATCATTAAGCATCATTTCCCACAGAGCATACTTAAAAAGTCAGGTGGAAATAAAATAATAATTAAAGCATCTTTCAGCCCACTGATAAAAATTCATTGTGACGGATGTGAAATCCTGGCTCCATTTGAAGTCCATGTCAAAGCTCCCTTTGACTTTAACAGCATCAGGATTTCAGTCAATGGGTCCTGCAGCAGATAATGGTTTGTCTGTCATCTTCATCATGTTTGCTGTGACTATCTTGGGCTGTTTCAGTTTTGCCATTCCTTGATGTGTTTATTGTTCTTAATGCAGTGCTCGGTGAAGCCCTTTGAGGCATGCAATCTTCTCTGTTAGCTCGGTGGAGAGCTGGATGTTGTACCCACGAGTTTGTTCTCAAATAGCTGGTTGTTGTATTTGAGCCTCAGTCTGGAAGGGAGTAATGGCTTAACACAATGCCACTGAATGGCAAAACAGTTGTTTTCATGCAGTACTGGTGAATAGCATCAATCCCAACACACTGAACATGGGACATGGTTCAAAAATGGGACACAATAGACAGAGACGTGCACAACTCTGTGAAAATAATTTAGGAGACTGACAAACTTTTTCAGTGGTTTATAAACTGCGGTTAGCTGAATGTTCCCAATGTATCTATCTGTGTCCATTATTTCTGATCTGGTTCTTTGTATGAGAATAAAATAGCTTTAGTGTTCATTCCAGTGCTCTTTTACCCTGCCAGTCTTAATCTCTCATCACCATTGCTTGTTCCTCTCTTCTTTAAAAGAAAGGTGAAACAAATGCCTATTGACAGCTGAAAATCCTTGTTCACAGAGAATTAACCTCTGACAGTAAAGCCAAAAGGACACCCAGATTTGTGTCATTTGCATTTGTTAATGGGAGAAAAGAACTTTGTGGCTCAAGAAGTGAAGCCTGTCTGTGCACCATCAATGACCAAGCAGACAGTTGTAAATAGCCAGAGACTGATCACACACATTGTAAACCCATTAGGTGAACACCTGGCTTTACTGAAGTCAATGGGAGCTTTGACTTTGATTTTAATGGGGCTGGATTTCACTCACTGACTTCAATAGAATAACTCCTGACTTACCTCATGGCAACTGTGATGTGAATCAGACCCAGTGCATCTATGAATGCAATGAAAATGATATTTTCTGTGTAGCCCATACAACCTGCCACCCCGGTATTAGAAGAATATTAGAGCTGCAAAGTAAAACAAGTCAGGAGACGGTGTTTTAGGCTGAAATTTTCAAAGGCTCTCAAGGCATTAGATACCCTAATCTTACTGAAACAATGGGAGCTGGGCATCTGTCTCCTTTAGGCTCCCAATCCTAAGATTTAGATCCTACATCAAACACCCCACGATGGGCCTCCAGCTCCAGGCAAAGTCTGATTGACTTAACAGAGCACCTTGCAGGAGCCAGGGTCCACTTGTATGGAGTCAATTACAGGAACAGAGTCTTAGGTTGCCTTGCCTTATCTCTTCCCCGGGTGCACCCACATTGTGATACAGGCCATGATTCTTAGCTACACTCTGCCTGCTTTGCACCTCTCCATGGGTACAAAATGACCGAGGATTTCACCTGCATAGGGAGATCTGTCGGTGGCACAGAGCTGCCGTGGCTAGCATGGCTTTGGCTCCCCTGTGCTCTACAAGTACCGAGCTTCCATTGGCAATGGGGCTAGGTTAAAGCCCCTCAGGGTAGAGGAAAGATGCTCTTAGCAGGCAGGAAAGAATCCACTTGATTTTCAGATCCCGAGTTGAGTTTACAGGGTGGGCATCTTTTTGCTGGTAAGCTGAACCGATGTGATAGGCACGTGCCATTGTTCGGTTACCACTCACTGTTCATCATCATGCTGCATTTCACTGAGCTGGATATGTAATTCCAGCAAGGGGACTTGTGAGTGGACCCCACTTCCCCACAAGGCAGAAAAGCTACCGATATCATGGCTGAGCAGACACTTCAGATTTGTTGCCATCCCAGTGGAGAACCATGAGGAGTGCTTGAATGTGAAAAGGAATAAGCATGTAACTATTATAACTGTGAAGACATAATGAATGAGTGATGCCTATTTGTTGCTGTGCTAAGCTTGACTGAAGCCCTAAGTGACAGCTCCCTGTTAAACAGTGTAATGAAATTAGTCACAAATTGATTATGACTCAGGGAGATCAAACTTTTTGCTACATATTGTCAGACAGTTTCATTTACAGGATATGCCAAAAGTGGTGATTTTTTTTGTTTGTCAAAGACAACTTAGCCAGCTCCTACCTGCACTTGTATAAGAGCACATTTCATTGAGGGAGGGGTGTCGGGAACCAGGGTCTGCAGCTGTGTCAGTCTGGAAGCAGGCCCTACAGAGCAAATCTCTGGGCCACCTAATGGGCGCAAACGGTAGTAGGCTGTTTGATTGGCAACACAGCCTGATTGGTTGGAAGAATCGGCCGACTGGCTCGTAATCCCAGCAGCAGCAGTAGTTCGGTAGCTGCTCAAAGCACTTGCCCATGGCTGAGATAACGTCTGCATCTGCTTGTTCCCAGCCCCGCTCCTGCCTTACCTCACTCCAGGAAATCTGCTCCTGACCCTCAGCTCCGATTCCAGACTTCAGCCTATGGCACCTGGCCCCCAACTCAAGCTCTGACCCTGGGCACTGATTCCTGGCTACTGACTCCTGCTCTAATCACTAGGCATGACGGCCTATGACCCACTCACTGACATGGGGAGACTCTCACTTTCTTACATTCTGTTACAAGTGTCAGTCATGTGAGTGACATTTTTTATTACAATCTCTGAGCGTATCAATGCCCTTAACATCAAGCCGTGACACATTACTGCAGATTTCCAGGGAATTGCCCTTTAAAAAATAAAACAAACCCTATGTTTACCTTCTTTCACTAGGGCATGCTTCCACATAGTGAGCAGATTTCATACGTTTGTTCTGTGTTTGACACATACCCTATGGTGACAATCGCCATATAAGCAGGCTTGGAAAGTTTACAGTTTTATTGGTCGATATAGGTAAATGTCGATTTCACCACACACACACGAACCGATGGGAAAACACTCCCATCAATAATCTAAATTTAGATGGGAAAAGTAAGAAAAATGTTGCTTGAGAACTCACTAGAGTTTGATTTAAGGATATTTATAGAGCCCTGTATGGATACAAATTTATATCTGCAGATATACATCGGTATCTGCGGAACTGCAGGGCTCTCCCGGGAACCGCAATGGTGAAAGGAGCAGAACGTGGGGCTGCCGCTCCCAGGAGCCAGCGCCCCATGATGGCAGTTTCTCTAGTACAGCTGTACCGCCCCCAGCCTGCCCCTGTCCCTTCCATGCAGCTGTCTGCATCTCCCGTTTGGGGGCAGTACAGTCATGCCGGAGGAGCTGCTGGCACGGGGTGCTGGCTTCTGCTCCTTTCGTTGCTGTGGTTCCCAGGAGAGCCCTGCGGTTCCACAGATACCGATTTATATCTGCAGATATCTGCATCCATGGATATAAATTTGTATCCCTGCAGAACTCTAGGTATTTACTCTATTACGACAATTTATGTCTGAACAGTTACAAAGCTTTAACTTTTTGAATCTCAGTGTCCATTGTCATTAACTAATTCTTATCTGGCCCCCTCCCTCAGAATTACCTGCAACTGTGAAAATTTAAATCAATAAAATTTGTGGAGAAAATGCTTAAAACCCAACTGTGAACTGTGAACTTTAGATAGATAAAACAGTGCTTAAAAATAAACATGAATATCTGTCAAAATTATAAAAAAAATAAATAAAAATTGCATTCTGCCAAGCCTACAAGGAAGCATTTTGAGGGTGCTGGTGGGAGATCAATTAGAATTTATTTTGCCAAAGTGGCTTAGAAAAATAATTACACAAAACCTCTTCAAAATCCTTTCAGACAAACAATGAAAATGTCGCTGTGTTCTGGGGTACCACGTTGAACAATACAATGAAGGTCTGAATCCAGCCTATGCAAGCTCCTGCCTAAATTGTAAGCAGGCAATTTTTATTCAGCAGATGTCCATGTGCTGTATACAAATTGCTGTTTTTGAGATGAGGCAGTTTGGCTCATAGTTTTAATATGGAAGCAGGGGCCACCTTGTAACTCTTTATTAAAAGATCTCAGCAGATGTGATCATATGGGTACAGATTGTTAAAGAGCCCCACAGTCTCTATGGTAGCCCTTCGTTTTCCTTAATACCTGCAATTTTCTGCTGTGCACAGTAAAGTATTAAATTGCTACTGTTTCTACCCAGATTTAGATAATTGTTTTATATAGTACTTTACATATTAAGTTCTTTCAGTATAATGGTACAAAATGTCATTTTCTGGGAAATTAGCTACTCTATGTAATCAGCCTCCGGGGACAGCTACACGCTCGTAAATAAGGAAATCATGGTTCATATTTTTAGTGATGTCTGGCTTTTTCTCCTCTGGGATTTGATCTCTTGTTCTTGAGCTTTTGTTCAGCCAAGTGGAAATGGGAGAAGTCTCGGGAAATAGCAAAGAGGACTTAGAAACATTTGCCATTCAAAGTAAGAGGAAAAGTAACAGTGGAGAGGAACAGCAAATACTGCTGGCTGAAGGGGACTGGTTTATGAGTAAAGGGATGACTTCTCTCACTTTGGCTGGGACACTCCCAGTTTTACAGATGATGTGCAAGGAGCTTCTTTGAGGACACCTGAAATGTCCCATTTTTTCATGTAATCAAAGCATTTGTTTCAACTACAAATTATTTGATTTCGATGTATTGCTACCACCAGTAGAATTGGAGTACTTGTGGCACCTTAGAGACTAACAAATTTATTAGAGCATAAGCTTTTGTGGGCTACAGCTCACTTCTTCGGATGCATACAGACTGGAACATATATTGAGGAGATGTGTATATATATACACACACACATACAGAGAGCATGAACAGGTGGGAGTTGTCTTACCAACTCTGAGAGGCCAATTAAGTAAGAGAAAAAAAACTTTTGAAGTGATAGTCAAGATAGCCCAGTACAGACAGTTTGATAAGAAGTGTGAGAATACTTTCAAGGGGAGATAGATTCAATGTTTGTAATGACTCAGCCATTCCCAGTCCTTATTCAATCCTAAATTGTTTGTATCTAGTTTGCATATCAATTCCAGCTCAGCAGTCTCTCGTTGGAGTCTGTTTTTGAAGTTTTTCTGTTGTAAAAGAGCCACCCACAGGTCTGACATCATCATAGGACCTAATCACATCAGCCATACCATCAGGGGCTCGTTCACCTGCACATCTACCAACATGTGATATATGCCATCATGTGCCAGCAATGCCCCTCTGCCATGTATATTGACCAAACCGAACAGTCTCTATGCAAAAGAATTAATGGACACAAATCTGACATCAGGAATCATAATACTCAAAAACCAGTGGGAGAACACTTTAACCTGTCTGGCCATTCAATGACAGACCCACGGCTAGCACATCCTTTGGCCCGCGCCGCTTCCTGCTGCCCCCATTGGCCCGGGACGGCGAACTGCGGCGAGTGGGGGCCGCGATCGGCCGAACCTGCCGCGTCAGCAGGTAAATAAACTGGCCCTGCCCACTAGGGTGCTTACCCTGGCGAGCCGCGTGCCAAATGTTGCCGACCACTGATGTAGAGTTTGTCAAAATGTTAGCTATAGGATGAAGGACCATGATGAGCCAGATTCTCAATGCAAATTGATGTAATGCCATTGACTTCAAAAGAGCTCTGCCAATTTATACCAACTGAGGATCTATCCTGATAATTAACCAAACATGTTGACCTATTGGAGGACACTGGATTGTTATTCTTGCAATGCTTAACTAACTAGCTGGGGGTTGCTATTTTGGGGGGAAATGAATCGATCTTAAATGCTTCAAAGGGGACCATGAGCAACTAGACACCAAAGTCGCCAAGCAAGAAAATGTAAAAAAAACCCTTCAACTTTTAAATCCTTCTCTCTCTAATCACTAGTTTTCCTCTCACACGTTCACTCTAATCCAAATATGTCCCCTTTCTTTTTCTTTCTCCGCTGCAGTGGAATTATGTTTGTATCCATACGTAGATAAATGTGTACACCACATGTTCATGTTTGTTTTCTCAGTAGAGAAAGCAAATTCTTTTTAATCTACTTAAGAGATTTAACCAGCATATTAACATGAGCCAGAAGGGATAATGATATCATTCAATCATGGAATCCTTTAATATAAGGTAATAGGGTATACTTTATACCCCACCTTTGGTATATTTTATTATTTCTGTCTCTCACTTGTTCCTTTGCTTCCACTGTGGAAGACTATCCCCAATCTCTGTCTCTCTCTCTCTCTCTCTCTTCCCACATAGGATCAATAATTACATATGGGATGATAATATCATACTATAATCCTGTTCCCCCAAACAGAAGGATAGATGGAACTAAAAACTCTATAACGCGGCCCCGAGTTCTTAGACTATAGACTACAGTTCAGCAAGGTATTTGAATGCATGTCTAACTCTACTCCCATGCTTAAAGGTAGACACATGCCTAAGTACCTTGATAAACTGAGGCCTTAATCCCCTCAAATTGGAGAGGCAGGAGATGAAGCTGGAGTCAACTTTCTTGGATAGCTGCCTCTCCATGCAGCTCAGCCAGTTTTCCTTTCCCCAGGCATTGCCACTCCACCATGAACCCCGGGTCAAGAACCCAGGCCCTACATAAGACTTGGGCCTGTCCACACTGACACTGGCGTTCTGCACTAGGCTGATGATGTGCTGCTTAATTCTCTGAGGAAATGGTTAAACCACAGGCGTAAATTAGAGATTTGAAGGGAAAAAGGAGAGCTTCAGTATCCTGGCTACTCTCATATGTGTACGCATCCTAACGGCCAAGCCTGGGTCAGAGCAAATCATTCGTACTTCAGAGCTGCCCCATCTCCACATAGGTATACTCAGCTGTACTCTGCTGATAATAGGGATAATACCTTACAGGTATATATTCAGCTGTACTCTGAATATCCATTCATCACCTTGTAAAGTTCTTTGAAATACGCTGAGTGTGAAACCAGAGGAAATCTGCTGTATTCATGCCAATGTCTCTGAAAAATACTACCTATTATCCCATATGGCACTGGGCATACACACACACACACACACACACACACAAAAGCTGGCACTTACTATACCTATCCCCCAGCTCCCAAGACAAAATGGCAACCTTATTTTAGGCTGACTCTTTCTTGCCACCTCTGAAAGTTTCTGCCCCAGGTGCAGCGTATGCACCTTGTGTGTTCTTATTTCTCTTTCCACCGACGTTTCCTCCACTTACTTACCTTGTGCATTTCCAACCGATTACACTGTATGAGCCCTATTATGAAGTGCATCCTTTCATTTAGTTTTACTTTTGATTGCTCCACCTCACTTTTCCCCTCTCACCTTCTCTGTTACATTTCTGCACTATTTAAGAAGAGTTCTGTACAAGCTCAAAACCTTGTCTCTCTCATCAAAAGAAGTTGGTCCAGTAAAAGACATTGCTTCACTCCTTTTGTCTCTCTAACCTTTATTGCAACCTTTTCCTGTTGGACTTTTTCTTTTCCCATTCACACTTCTAAAATTCCCTCTAGTCTTAGTATAGCTGCACCTCTTCATCACTCTCCGATATCCACCCAATTGTGCTTTTTTTCACATTCCTCTGCATTCCATATTCATATTTATCTGGATAATATACGATAGGCATTGTGAGTTAGTATGGTATTATCCTTCTGCAGAGCAATAGCAGATGTGGAGAGCCTTACAGATCAGTTTTCTATTGGAAGAGAAATCAGTGACATTGTGTCTGGTATGTTCTTAGGGTAAATTGTTTTATTTACACCGATCCTGGAACAGAGGTGGTCAAAAACAGCACAGAGGCAATCCCCTCCCCCAATACTCAGCCCGAACACCAATGCCCAGTTTCCAGTTATTGTACCCCAAGAATTGACGCTAGATAGAGTCTTTAAAGCAGAAAGCAAACTCTCTTGTGTTGTCACAGCTTCCCGCTAAGGAAACCACATCACAAAACTAACATTTCTTCAAAGTTTTTCTTCGAAGACTGAACATTGCTCACCCCTCTCCATATGCTTCAGGACCTGAGCTGCAACTTCAAAGCACTGTCCATACAGCTATTTTTAGAGTGCTAGCGTGGGCCCTGCTAACCCGAGTCCGGTGACCCGAGCGAGGAGGCTCTCTCTTGCTCAATCCCAAACGCTGTGTAGACATACCCTGTGTCTCTCTCAGTAAACATATAAAGTTAGATAATCCTTGCTTTCTACCTTTTTTTTTTCCAGACTGCATTTTTTCCCTTTATAGCTCATCCCTGGAGAAGGATTCATGAGTGAAAAATCATTGCTAACTTCATTTTCAGCCTTCAGTGTGCATTTCTTTCCCAGTGCAATAATAAGGAGTAATAGGTAACACTATTTTGCAGAGCCCATAGTATGTAACAAATTGTCTCTTGTTGTTTTTAGTTATTGTTGCCATATTTAACTTATTTGAAGTGTATTACTTTTTCTCCTTGTCTTACCAAGTTGTGTTTACAGTTACTGGTCCTTTCAACCCTTTCTGTAATATTAGGAGCCAGAAATTTCTCTAATGATACGAGCTGGGAAATGGGATTTGGGTCTTGAGTTTCTCCCACTGTTTTGCTATGTGACCGTCAAGTCGTTCTGAGGTTTCAAAAGTGGCTACTGGTTTGAGATTTTGGATGTCCAACTTGAAACACTGTTTGCCGGAGCTATCAGTGCAACTTCAAGTGCAGGTTCTCAGCACCTCTAAAAACCAAGCTCATTGTCTCACAAGCTGAACCCCCCCAAATCAGTGGTCACTTTTGAAAATCTTGGCCTTACCCCTTCTTTGCCTCATGTCAGATCTCCCTTCCTCCCTCCCCGTAGTGCCCAGTCAGGTCTCCAGACATTACCTGTCGCTGGACAGGAACCTTTGTCCACTCCTTTCTGACTTGGGATTTTATAGCTGCACAGCTCCCTACACTGTGATATCCCCAGCAAACCAGTCTGCCTAACAGCTCTCTCCGAGGGCTATGAAGAGTGTGTTATCAACAGTTAAAAGTTACCACACACAGCTCTTTCTAAGGGCTACCGGGGTAAGTCAGCCTAAGATACACTAGTCCAACTACGTGAATAACGTAGCTGGAGTTGACGTAGTTTAGGTCTACTTACCCCAGTGTCTTCACTGTGCTGCATTGATGGGAGATGTTCTCTGGTCGACTTACCTTACTCTTTTTGTTCTGGTGGAGTACTGGAGTCATCTGGAGATCGCTCTGCTGTCAATTTAGCAGGTCTTCGCTAGACTCACCAAATTGACCCCTGCTGCATCCATTGCAGCAGTGTTGATCTCCCTGTAGTGAAGATAAGCTGTAAGCAAGGACATTCATAAAGTAACAGCATTAGAGAGAAAACATACAAACCAATAGAAGTTGCTATTTGCGTGCTAAAAGCTTACCAGAGGTCACTTGGCATTATTACTAATGTATTAATATTATTACTACAGAACAACACCGCAACACCAATTTAACCATACATTCCTTTTGTTAAATTCAAAGGCCAAATGGTATTTATACAGCTGCTCCAAACATGCCGTAAATGCCTAATTTTCTCTAGACCAATTTTGTCCTCAATAACGGCAGGGTATTGATTTTGCCACACCCAACGTGCCGTTATAAGTATGGATCAGGTGCTTACAAGAGGACTAGCTCTGGGGTTCTCGGAGCCTGGCTCCAACTTGGTCAGGCAGGTCCTAGTAATAAACCCTTCGGCCGTTCACTCTTTTATACCTTACCTATTGGTCTCTACGTGACTGTTTGAGAATTTCTTTCTTTGCTTAAACCAATTGGAACAACCCTTGGGAATTGAGGCCTCTTCTTCTAGGCCTTTTCCTCCTATCTTACAGTTACCTTCCAGGTCCAGTTTTTCCAGTTAAGACACATTCTTTCCAGCAACTGCTAACAAGGCCTGCACCGTTACACAAACTGCAAAGCAAATATATTCTTTAGTCAACCTAATTTAACCCTTTATATACCTATCTAATCCTACAGTCACCCATCTGTCTTATGGGGTCCTAGGAAACCAAAGTCTTTCCAAGCGTGCTGCCAGGGTTGTGGCTCCCTTAGACAGAAGGCCCTGTCCATTTGTTGGAGCAGAAAGAAGGCCCAGAGTCAGTTTAAACACAGTCTTTTTATGTCAAAAGCCCTTTCTTTGCCTGTTGGTCTCTGGAAAATCCATGTGTTCTTCATCATGAAAGTGTGATTCTCCTCTCCAAAGGGACTCCATACATTGGGCACGGTGGAGGTTCTGTTACGGTGTGTGACAAAGTGTGAGCAGCCTAAGGCTGAGTCTCCACTCTGTGTACTTGGCAAGCGTCTTCACATGGGCCAAACTGAGAAGACAAGTAGTTAAGGACTGTGCAATTTACCAGTTAACAAGGTGATTCAGCTTGTCAGTGGAGGACAGTTAAAAGAGAGATACGAAGAGGGAGGAAGAGAGGGCAGACCTAGTGCATGTGGATGAATTTCTTAGGCCATGTGCTCTCAGTGCATGTGGATGAATTTCTTAGGCCTTGTCTACACTACGGGAGGAGATTGATTTAAATTATGCAACTTCAGCTACGTGAATAATGTAGCTGAAGTCAACATACTTAGATCTACTTACCATGGGATCCACACTACGCTATGTCGACGGGATGCTCTCCCGTCGACTCCCCTTGCACTTCTTGTTCAGGTGGAGTACAGGAGTCGATGGGAGAGCGATCTGCAGTTGATTTAGTGGGTCTTCACTAGACCTGCTAAATTGACTGCCGATGCATGGATTGTCACATGTCGATCCCCTGATAAGTGTACACAAGCCCTTAGGCTACATCTACACTATGAGCTAGGGGTGTGATTCCCCTGCTCAAATACACATATTCATGGTAGCTGGATGCCCCTATAAATAGCCGCAGTAGCCCAGACAGCGGCAGCCTGGCTCAGCTGCATAGGTTTTTAGGAGTGTTTGTAATCAGCATGGCTAAGCCATGCCAGTGCTGTTGCTGCCCATGCTATCGCAGCTTCCCTATTTATGCTTGCACTAGCTCTCATCAAACTACAGCGAGTATGAGTATGGGAACTAGGGAATCACACCCCTCGCTTGTAGCCTTGGCGAGTCAGTGGGTGTAGAATGCTGATCTCTTCATTCACAGTTTGGTGACCTAGCCAATGCACCAGGCTGCCACCAAGACAACCAGTTTTCCATACATAACCACTGTCCAATCAAACCTGTTCCCAGAGGTGCGTGAGCATCACCAATGATGGTGAACACAGGCATGGAAGTTAAGGAAAGGGCTATGTTGATTTCTGGTCCATGTCAAATGTGGAGGAAAAATCAATACTCTGCAGTTATTGAGGACAAAATTAGTCTAGAGAAAATGATTGGTCAACGATCTTGGGGGAGGAAAATGGAGAGTAAATAACACACATGAAAAAATGTGTTTAAAAGTTCATGTCAGTGTCTGTTTAGATCTAAGCAATATATGTCCACAGTCGTTCTCTAGGGTTGTTGTTGTTTTTTCTGCTCCTTCAGGTTGTTGAAAATATATGTCTGCTTGCTCAACAGAGATAATGAACTCTAAGGCAGGTGTTGTTCTTGACTATACTGCAAATAATCCAAGACCTTTTTTTCTCCCCCTGTGATGTCCTTGCAGGTTCACTTTTATATCTAGAAGCAGATTAACGGCTTGTATGCCTCATCCGACAAAGTGGCGTCTCCAGGGCTGTATGGATGTGGGAGGCAGAAGAATCTTGGAGAGAGGGAGAGTCAAGACAGTTGAATTCAGTCATCTAGTGGCCAGAGTTGGAAGAAGGAGCTGTGTATCTTGGATTCTATTTCTGCTGGGATATACAGTACTGACATCCGGAAATGAAGGATGCTACGTAAGTGCAAAACACTCTTATAATTATTATCTTAAAACTACAAAGGGACAAACATAATGAAGGATGGGTCTAGATTTGGAAGTGGATTTCTCAAAAAATCAAAGGATTTTGGAGGTGGTATTCCAGACTGGATCGTTCACGTCTTAAAACCTTACTGTATTGTACTTGAAATTTAGAACACTTTTGTACTTCATCCAGCAATGCCCAACAAAATAGTGCCACTCCTTGGACACCGGGGTTTGAGGGCTTCATCTGGGCCACAGTATTTGATAAGGCTAATCAATTGTATTTCTTGTGTAGTCCCCATGCTCAGCTGAAAAATACCATTTTCCCCCCCACCCCCAGTCAGTTCAGGCAGTGTAGACTTTGACAGCAGTGCATTATAATGAAAATAGAATATATAGCATTGACCTTATATGAACTCACTATTATATTTTATAATCCTCTCCATTTCTCCATTTCTTTCCACAGCTGTGGAGCAATTGTCTTTCTTTTCTTGGTGAGTATTAAACATGCATTTTACTGTATTGATATTAAAAGCCACTTGTTTCACTGGCAATGTAAACAAAGAATGGTTGCTTTAAAAAGTATGTTATTTGCAGTTGGTTTCCCTGAATTTCAGCTACCAGTAATCTCTCTTCTAAACTGCAAAAATATTCATAATTATCTTCTAAAAAGTTACACGTCACCAATGTACGTTTCTAAATATGATCTACATTTCTGCTGTTGCCTTGCTGATGGTTTGGCACACGTAATCATTTTAGAACTTATAAAACCATATGTCTCAAGCCAACAAGCACACAGCTGTTTAAAGCAGGTTTTAAATTATGTTCCTGGCCTGTAGCTAACATCATCCTTACAATATATAACAGTAACAGTAAATAAAAGGAAAATAGCTAACTGGGAAATATAATCAAGAAACAAGAAGAAAATCTCCCTTAATAAAAAGGAGATTGCATTGCATAGTCAGGACTGCAAGTGCCATTAAGATATCAGCACTCCATTATCTACAGTACCCTGACTATTTAATTTGCTGCTCTGAGCGATCTTTAATATGCAAAACAACAGGGCTCATGAAAAAGTAATTTAAACGTATTCCAAATCCTCAACTTTTAGCTTATTTATATTTTCTCATTTGTGATCACTCTAGTTTGGAATGTATTTTTCAACTGCCAGATTCTTCATTTATTTATTGTGTTCCTTCAACTACTGGTTCCCACACTTCCCCCCTCTCTCTGTGACTACACCAAACTCATTACTTGGAGTTGCCGTTAAGGGGAGGATTGCCGCCTTGTAAACAAAACTATTGTGAAGTCAGGAATTCAGTCACAATACCTCAAAATGTAAAATCTGGAAATTCGAATCAGTAACAAAATATCCTAGCATGTATATTAAGAGCATGATTTTTTTCAAAGGCTCACTCTGGCAAGCTCTTGGATTGCATGTTGCACCTATAGAAGTGAAACTCTGAAATTCCAGCATATAGTATTAAAAATATACTAAATGGGAAAATATTAGGGCTGTCAATTGATTGCAGTTAACTCACATGATTAACTCAAAAAATTAATCATGATTAAAAAAATGAATCACAATTAATCACACTTTTAATCGCACTGTTATACAATAGAATACCAATTGAAATTTATTAAATATATGTGGATGTTTTTCTACAAACAAAAAAAATCCACATTTGTAAGTTGCACTTTCATGATAAAGAGGTTGCACTACAGTACTTATATTAGGTGACTTGAAAAATACTATTTCTTTTGTTTTTTACAGTGCAAATATTTGTAATAAAAATAATAATATAAAGTGAGCACTGTACACTTTGTATTCTATGTTGTAATTGAAATCAACATATTTGAAAATGTAGAAAATATCCAAAACTATTTAAATAAATGATATTCTATTATTAACAGCGTGATTAATTGTGTGATTAATCATGATTAATTTTTTTAAATCACGTGATTAATCGCTATTAATTTTTTTAATGGCTTGACAGCCCTAGAAAATATTGCTGTGAAGAGAAGAATGTTCCAATGATGAGCTGGAGTTTCCATTGTTGTACTGGTGGCTGGTATTTCATGAGTAAGTTCTGAGATATTCACCTCTTACAGGAATAAATAAGAAATGATAAGCAAATCATGAGTGGGCAAAGATAAAATAAGACTTTGTTACACCTTGAAAACAAGTAAAAATAACTTGATGCATAGAGATTTTCAATGTGGTATTAATTTTTAAGATCCATCGGCCTGTTCCTCAGCTGGCAATATGGCTGAACTTCATTGTCTTTACTTAAGTTATGATGACTTATACAAGTTGAAGATATGGCCCCATAATTCTAGGTCTATGGAGAGAGAACTTCCCCTTGTTGACTTTGAGCCAAAACAGAGTAGGCTTCTTGCAGTGGTGAACTGAATTAGACAGATGTGAAATGTATTGGCCAGATACTTTTTACACCAGAGCTTTGCTTAGCACAGGAGAGAGGTGGTGAGGACTTGGGGAATCCTAATCAGGCCCCTGATTCTATGTGCCAACACTAGCCCTAAGGCAACTTAGAGCTGCTTCCCACCAGCCAGACACCTGCAAAAGTATTTTCTGTAGTAACTCAGAGCTCTCCCCATTTAAGGTCCCATCTCCAGCCATTGGAGATATTTGTTTATAGTAGTCACAGATGGGCCATATGCCATTGTAGGCAATCTCATCATATCAACCCCTCCATTTCAAGATCAGCCTTGAAGCAAGTTAGGTTTTTTGCCCCCTCTACTCCCCTTGCAAGGCTATTTCAAAACTTCACTCCCCTGATGGTTAGAAAACTTCATCTAGTTTCAAGTCTAAACTTATTGAAGGCCAGTTTATATCCATTTGTTCTTGTGCCAATATTGGCCCTTAACTTAAATAACTCTTCTCTCACCCTGATGTTTATCCCTCTGATGTATTTATAGAGAGCAATCGTATCTCCCCTCACCTGTTTGTTTGTTTAGGCTAAACAAGCTTATCTCCTTAAGTTTTCTTTCAGAAGGAGAGTTCTCCATTCCTCTGATCACCCTAGTCGCCCTTCGGTGCACCTCCTTCCAGTTTGAATTCATCTTTCTTAAATATGGGAGAGCTGAACTGCACACTGTATTCCAGATGAAGTCTCACCAGTGGCTTGTATAATAGAAATAACTCTTCTCTATCTCTACTGAAAATACTTCTCCTGTTGCATCCTAGGATTGCATTAGCCTTTTTCATGGCTGCATCACATTGGCGACTCATAGTCATCCTCTGATCAACCAATATAACCAAGTATTTTCCCTCCTCTGTCGCTTCTAACTGATATGACCTCAGCTTATAGCAAACATTCTTGTTGTTAATCCTTCAGGGCATGATCTTGCCCTTTGGACTATTACATTTCATCTGATTTCTATTACTCCAATTTTTTAGGTCATCCAAATAATCTTGTACGATATTCCAGTCCTCTTCCATTTTGGCAGTACCTCCCAAATTGTGTCATCGGCAAATCCACACTTGTACTTTTTGTGCTATGGTCATTAATGAAAATGTTAAATAAGATTGGTCCAAGGACCAATCCCTGAGGAACTCCACTAGTAACCTCTCTCCAGCCTGACAGTTCACCTTTCAGTATGATCCATTGTAGTCTCCCCTTTCATTACTCATCTTTTGGTTCTTGTACTAAACCCTATCTTCTCCAATTTAGCTAATGATTTCCCATGTGGTACTGTATCAAATGCCTTACTGCAATCCACGTTGTTTAGATGCACTGCATTTCCTTTGTCTAGAAAATCTGTTTTCTTCTCAAGGAAAGCGATCAGGTTGGTTTGGTATGATCTACATTTTGTAAAACCATGTTGTATTTTATCCCAGTTACTGTTTACCTCTATGTCATTAACAGGGCCGGCTCCAGCATTTCTGCCGCCCCAAGGGGAAAAAAAAAAAAAAAGCCGCGATCGGCGGCGGCAGTTCAGCAGCCGGTCCTTCGCTCCCAGAGGGAGTGAGGGACCCGCCGCCCCCGAATTGCCGCAGGTGCCGCCGCTCTCCTTTGGCCGCCCCAAGCACCTGCTTGTTAAGCTTGGAGCCGGCCCTGCTAATTAAATACTTTCTCTTTCCAAATTTGTTCTAAGCCTTTGCATACAATTGAGGTCAAACTAACAGGCCTGTAGTTTCCCAGATCACGTTTTTTCCTTTCTTAAATATAGGTACTATAATTCTCCAGTCGTTGTGTATGACCCCTTAGCTTACAGATTAATTAAAAATCTTTCTTTTGGGGATTGCAATTTCATGTGCCAGTTCCTTTAATATTCTTGGATAGAGAGTATCCAGGCCCCTGATTTAGTCCCATTAAGTTGAGTTTGACTTCCACCTTGGATATGGTAATTTTGACTTCCATATCCTTGTTTCCATTAGCCACCCTGCCACTGTCCCCAAGCTCCTCATGACTCCTATTAAAAAGTGAGACAAAGTATTAATTTAGGTTGTGGCCATGCCTAGATTGTCTTTAATCTCCAAATTTCAAATTATGAGAGAGCAAATAATAAAGGAGTTGAGATACTTTTCTTTGCGGGTGTTATGAGGCTTGAAAGAGGCTGCCGCATATCATAGAATCATGGAATCTCACGGTTGGAAGGGACCTCAGGAGGTCAGCTAGTCCACCTCCCTGCTCAAAGCAGGACCAATCTCCAACTAAATCATCCCAGCTAGGGCTTTGTCAAGCCTGACCTTAAAAACATCTAAGGAAGGAGATGCTCCCACCTCCCCAGGTAACCCATTCCAGTGCTTCACCACCCTGCTAGTGAAAAAGTTTTTCCTAATATCCAACCTAAACCTCCCCCACTACAACTTGAGACCATTACTCCTTGTTCTGTCATCTGGTATCACTGAGAACAGTCTAGAGCCATCCTCTTTGGAACCCCCTTTCAGGTAGCTGAAAGCAGCTATCAAATCCCCCCTCATTCTTCTCTTCTGCAGACTAAATAATCCCAGTTCCCTCAGCCTCTCCTTATAAATCATGTGCTCCAATCCCCTAGTCATTTTTGTTGCCCTCCGCTGGACTCTTTCCAATTTTTCCACATCCTTCTTGTAGTGTAGGGCCCAAAACTGGACACAGTACTCCAGATGAGGCCCCACCAATGCTGAATAGAGGGGAACGATCACATCCCTCGATCTGCTGGCAATGCCCCTACTTATACAGCCCAAAATGCCATTAGCATTCTTGGCAACAATGTTGCAACTTCCACACACAAAGATTTACATATGTACTTAACTTCAGACACTGTCACTAGTGCCACTGACTGCACCCATGACCCAGTGCTCATTATTTATTAATTAGTATTTCCATAGCACCTGGATCCCTCGCCATGGACAAGAACCCCTTGTGCTAGGCACTGTACAAACTCAGAACCAAAAGATGCTCCCTGCCCCAGACAGCTTACAGTTTCAGTATAGGACAAGAGACAACAGGTGGATACAGACCGATGGAGAAGCACAAAGAAACAATGAGACAACAGAGCTCAACGTGTTAAGCAGTGGTCTCAGCACACCAGCAGCCTGTTGTCAGTAATTTTGTACATTTCACAGCAGAGAAGAGTTTTAAGAGGGCTTTGAAAAAGAATCATGACGTAGCTTTGCAGATGTTCATGGCGAGTCCAGTCCTCCCAACTGAGGGGCAGCCTGGGAGAAAGCATGAAGGTGCTTGTTCAAAGTGAGCAATGAAGGATGAAAGTTAAGCGGGCACGTACGTTTTTGCAGGATCAGAGTCTTAGTGCGTAGGGAGATTTTGCTTGTATTTCTAATTATTTCTTTGACTTGTACCAGGCCAAATCCGATGTACTGTTTAAATAAAATTACAGATCAAAAGAAGGTATTCAAAAATCCTAATCGTGAAAAGGCAGGGTTTTTAAACTTGGGCAAGTGCTGAGTGTGCACACACAGGAGCAATGCTTGAAGAATTTCACGAAGATTTATTCTGCTCAAAGGAAACTGTAGGTTTCACTGTTTATAACCCTTCTCCCACCTTCTATCTACGCAGTGTCTTTGATTCTAAAAACATTTCCTGGTATTTTCTTGATTTTTTTTTCTTCTCTCCCAGTCATTCTCTCTGAGGCACAGTTGAAGAATTGCTACCATTAATATTTCATAACCCCTAGAGTAGATGCTAAACACATGGAAATGTAGACACAAATCACATATTGGTGTTAATGTAATATTTTGGTGTGTGACTCTCAGGTCTCTGAGAAGGAAATTTAGAAGCTGTCTCTCTCTCTCGCGTGCTCAAAAAAAAAAAAAAAAAAAAAACTATCAGTAAAAATATGTCCGGCAAAAACACACTGAGAGTTTTCCAACAGTTTAAACAATTTTATCACATCCTGTAGTGACTTATTAGCAGTGTCTTCAACCTTTATATTTTCCAATAACAACCTGATGTCTTCATCATATCTTATGGAACTATAATTGGCTGAATCCAGATACCAGTGCCTGGAGGGCATACGTTCTTACAGACTTTAATGGCTCATTAGGTATTTATTCACTTTAACTTAAGCAGCTCAGCCATTTGTGGAAAATGAGCCTTTAAAATAGAATTAAGGATTTTTTCCTAAGCGTCGTGTGTTACCTGAACTGTCGCTGAATTTAAATGTCCAAACCTGCCGGTTTAATTTGGCTTTCCTGTCTTTCTTTTTCAACAGGAGTTATAGCTTTATAATAACCTCTTAGGCTTTAAGCTTAATGTCAGCTAAATCTGCTTGTATTACATAGAATTGTTTCTTTCTTGTAAAAAAAAACCCCACATTTTTGGTCCGTATTTTGATTGTTTTTGCTGACAGGTGTGTGTCGTTCATTTCTCGGCAGATGACCTACACAGGTCATGGCTGAACTCTTTAATCATCCAAGAAATAAGGAAGGCAGGATTGAGGCTCAAGGAAGATTAATCAATGTGAATTTTTGCCATGGTGCTGGGTGGTTTTGCATCACCATATAGAAGTAGGGCTCAAACCTCTATGCACATGGTGCATTTTAAATTGTTTCCAGCAACATATGTTTATTTAAACAATTGCTTGTGAGTGAGGGAGGCAGACAGAGCAGTGAGGATGGGGGAGGCTGGGGCAAATATGAGCTGAATTGAATAGTGCCAGTTAAACTGTGCACTCTTCATCGGGACCAATTAGCACCCAATGAGGCACATCCAGTTCCCTCTGCCCCTCACAGGCACAGAGGACCAGAGACAAAGCAGAAGTCATATGTCTGAGTCCTGGCTTCACACCCCAGCCCAGTATGAGATTATACCTAGAGCTGGGTGAGAAATGTTTTACCCATTCAGCAAAGATTTTCATGATTTCAAAACTTGTTTCCATTCTGCACCGAGATGAAACTGAGATCTGTCCATTTAGTTCTGTGTAAAAAAAACCCAAACTCTCCTCTGTGATGTGGAAGACACGGGAAATTGAACCTGGCTTTCCCACATCCCACTAACCACTCTCTTTCTCTGGCCAGAAATAACCTCCTGGACCTTTTCAATGAAACTATCATCTAAACCGCTCCTTTCCCGCAAAAAGTTTAAATTTTGATTAAATGGTTCAAAACTCTTCTAATTATACTCCACAGGGGTCCATATGACTTAGCACTGGCAGGGACACAATTATGAAGATCCATCTGCTAAACCATATACCTCCTACCCCTGTTATAGGGAAACTGGGCTATACTGACTGGGGACTGTGCCCCTGTGGCTGAAATTGAGACTGTAGAGGAGTCTTGGTGGCTTGGAGGGGTATTGACTCTGTTGCAGCCTCAATCTCTCTCCTCTCCTGCATTTGCAGACCTCCTCCATGAACAGCCAAAGCTGCTAAGGCTGAGAGTTGGCCCTAATGTGTATATATATATAATGTACATGTATGTTGGGCGCATAGTAGCAAAAGTATATTTGCATTGTGCTGTTTACCTGTGTGATGTGTAACTGTGGAGACAATATTTGTATAAATATAATAAAGTTCGGCAGTTTCTTGAATTGTTTGTTTGTTTGGAAATTCAGCTTATAGTTCAGTAAAATTGTAATGTAGCCACGTCTTAATAATAGTATTTATTTGCTACAAATATTAATGCCTGTGAAAGCATGCATGCTTTAGGGATTCAAAGGAAGCTCATTTCCGAAATGTGGTTAGGTAATATGGTAAGGTTGTTGTAGTAATAATCAGTGGTCATTTCCTCACCCTGACCATTGTTGCAAATGCTTTACTACCCACATTGCCATACCAGCGACAGTGTCTATATGGACCTACACTGTGTGAAGGGAAGGTGTCAAATGAAGGTGGCTGTATAATTTATTGATGTCCTGGGGCAGCTATAATCATGCACCCTTTTTGTTTTTTAGATGATCAGGTTTTGTAGATGAGGAAGAATGTGTAAAGCATTTCCCTCTTTAGCTCTGCTAGGTTAGTGGTAATGGCATGCACTGATTTTTGGAATGGTGGTTGATATGCGCTACAGTTAAATTACAATTTTCCCTTTTGATAACACCTTACTTCCTTCAGGAGAAACCAATCCCTTGAAATTTCACCTGGGGCATCTCAATCCAGGATACATTTCCAGCCCCCACCCCCAGAAAATTAGAAAATCTCTGAAAAGACATCTTACTCATAGTGTTTTTGCTGTTTTAAGTTTCCCTATTGATAACTTTTTGAAAAATGTACCTGACTTTATTGGCACCTCTCATCTTGCTCATCACCAAAATGGCTTGGCCTAGAAACTTTGTTTCTTTTGTTCTGCTAGCCTTGTTGAGGAAACATGCCGTTTAGTAGGGGTTTTTTGTTTGTTTGGCTTTTTGTTTTTTTTGCAGGACTTAGAGGAGGAATTGAAGAGCTGAACAAATACAAATCAAATACAAACAGCTTACGATGGGGTGTATAAGGCAGGCAGGGAAAAGATTCAAGGGAGGCTCATTCGACCAGTGATAGAAAGAAGAGGCAGTGGAAGCTCAGGAAAAGGGAGTAGAAATGCTTGCCTTGCCCTGCCTTTAGGAGGCAAGGATCAGCTGGGATACTGAAGGACTCTACTGCTTATAAGATAAACAGTAAAGGTAAGTTACTCACGTTCACTTACATGTAAAGTGGTAAATGAAGTAGTGATTGTTCCTGATTCTCCCCTGCCAGCTGAAGCAAACACTTTTCCTCTCTTCTCCTCCTTTTTCTCCCTGAGTCAGGTTGAAGGAAACTTTGCCCTAACTCCACTTATACTGGATGAGGGATGAAACTGCTTTGGCAGAGATGTATGTTATTTCCAGTGGCAAGATGCAGTATTTTATCTTTCCCTCTCTTTCCTGTTACCCGTATGTGTATATAGAGCATTTTTTTCAATATTTATAAATAATACATGGACCAGCTACTGCTTCCAGGCATGAGCAGATGTCAGGACCCGATGGCTACCACCACTGCTCTTAGGAAAAAGTGCCACGAGCTATTTAATGATCACAAGCAGTTGGGAAGGACCTCAGATTTTTTATCTCAGTTGAAAGACAGCATATCCAGTGCCAAATTAGGATATTGTTTCTTTAATGACTCAGGGAAGATTGCTACCTGCTGAACTGACAACACTACTTCTTAATGCACTTTGGTTTTCCTGGGAGGTCTTCAATCCAGGCCCAGCATGCTTAATTTGAGGTAACTGTGTTGCCGTAACATATGTAGACTTCTGCAATGCATTCAACTTAGAACTGCACAACATTACGATTAAAAACATTATCACTGTTCAATATAAATATAGAACATATTAAATACATTCAAAACTACCTAAGTGATAGTTCTCAAATGGTGAATCATCATCCAGAAGTGGAGCTTCTAGCCCACAGGGATCTGTTTGTCCCAATGCCAGTCAATAGCTTTATTAAAGATTTGCTGATTAAAATTTGCAAATGACACTCAATTGGTGGAGCGGAAAATAATGAAAAGTTCATGTCATTTCTACAGAGCAATCTGGATCGCTTAGTAAGCTGAGCTCATTTGAACAACATGTGTCGCAATGTAGCAGACAAGGTCATACATCTGGGGGGAAAAGAATGTAGGTCACATTTAGAGGAGAGGGGATTATATCCTGAAAGCAGTCACGCTGAAAAGGACTTGGGGTCATGGTGGATATCCAATGGAACGTGAGCTCCCAGAGCAATGCTGTAGCTAAGAGGGCTAATGTTTGGCTGTTTATGCAGGGGAATATCAAGTGGGAGTAGGGAGGTGGTGTTACCTCTGTAGTTGGTGGAACCAATATTGGAAAATACTTTTAGGGTCTCCACTTCAAAAATAATGTTGACAAACTGGAATGGGTTCAGAAACGAGCAAAAAAGAATGGTTCAATGTCTGGAAAACCTGCCTTGCAGTGAGACTAAAGAAGCACAATCTATTTAGCTCATGAAGAAGAAGGTTAAGAGGTGACTTGATCACAGCCTACAAGTACGTACACGGGGAGAAGATTTCTAATAGAGGGCTCCTTAATCTAGCAGATAAAGGCAGAACAAGATCCAAAGGCTGAAAGCTGAAGCCAACTAACAGGTTAGATATAGAGTACTAATTTTTAACAGTCAGACTCAAGGTAATTAATCATCGGATCAACTTCCCACAGATCTGGTGGATTTTCTATCACTTTGAGCCTTTAAATCAAGAGTGGATGTCTTTCCGGGAAAAAAAAAGTTTTATCTCAACCTAGAACAGCCACTCCTCCATTATTAAACCAGACAGCCCTTTTTTTTGAGAGGTTTGTCCTCCATCTGATACTGGGACAAAACTGAGCATGGTTTTGTCTGGTATCCGATGGGGATGCCACTCTGCCCCTTACAATGGTGCCTCCCTGTGCGATGTGACCTCACACACACCGTCACGCTGAAATGTCTTTATCTCAACCACAAGTTATGGGCTTGATGCAAGAATTACTAGGTGCCATTTTCTGGCCTTAGTTATACAAGAGGTCAGACCTGATGATCATAATGATCCCTTCTGGAATAAAAATCTATACGATGAGATCACAGCCCAAGATGTTATGGCTGATTGTTTCCCATGCATCACAAATGATTGAAAGCAGAACTATTATATTGGAACTTTCATGTGAGAGAACCATATTTTATGACTTATTCAAATCCCATGATAGTGGAAGAAACTGAATGTGAACTATGAGTCAGAGCAGGCTGGGAACCTGCTTTTGGAGTGTCTTTCTGTGACACTGATTTAACTATAAGGCATTCTTTAAATACTTATACAGGTAACAATTTTCTTGCTAGTCTGATCACCCAGAAACTGCACAGAACGTTCTACCAAGGTGAACATCTGAGATTCAGCTGAGGCCAGAACAGACTGATGGCCTAAATGTTACCATGGTACGTGCTCTTTTTGTAATGTTAATGAGGGTGGTAATGACTGATGATGAATACAGGGTGGCTGTTGTTTGACCAGGTTGCTGATCTCAAACAGCAGGTGTTCACATGGAAGTTGAATACTATGTGCAGATGTGGTCACTCCATCTCAAAAAAGATATATTAGAATTGGAAAAGATTCAGAAAAGGGCAACAAAAATGATTAGGGGTATGGAACGGCTTCCATATGGGGAGAGATTAATAAGACTGGGACTTTTTAGCTTGGAAAACAGATGGCTAAGGGGAGATATGATTGAGGTCTATAAAAATCATGATTGGTGTAGAGAAAGTAGATAAATGTTGTTTACTACTTCTCATAACACAAGAACTAGGGGTCACCAAATGAAATTAATAGGCAGCAGGTTTAAAACAAATAAAAGGAAGTATTTCTTCACAGAACACACAGTCAACCTGTGGAGCTCCTTGCCAGAGGAAGTTGTGAAGGCCAAGACCATAACAGGGCTCAAAAAAGAACTAGATAAATTTATGGAGGATAGGTCTATCAATGGCTATTCGCCAGGATGGGCAGGAATGGTGTCCCTCGCCTCTGTTTGCCAGAAGCTGGGAATGAGTGACAGGGGATGGATCACTTGATGATTACCTGTTCTGTTCATTCCCTCTGGGGCACCTGGCACTGGCCACTGTTGGAAGACAGGATACTGGGCTAGATGGACCTTTGGTCTGACCAAGTAGGGCCGTTCTTATGTAAGCTTCAGCAGGCAGACCAAGCAATAAAAGACTCACTCATTAAAGAGACTATGTGGGTGAGGTAATATCTTTTATTGGACCAACTTCTGTGGGAGAGCGAGACAAGCTTTTGAGCTTACACAGAGCTCTTCTACAGGTCTGGGGAACTAACTCAGACTTTCCCAGATGTGAAGAAGGGTTCTGTGTAAGCTTGAAAGCTTGTTTCTCTCAGAAACAGAAGTTTGTGCAATAAAATATATTACTTCACTCACCTTATCTCTCTAATATCCTGGAGCACAACACTTACACCTTAAATACATTCTCACCTTCTCACTATCCAGATCAGTATTGAAGACCTAGGTGGGATAGGGCAAGGACTAAATTAACCTTGTCTTGTACATATGATGTAGTGACAAGCACAACCATTAACTTTCTATTGTTGCAATTGAATTTTTTAATGGGTACTACATTCACTTTAAAACGAGTTCCTTGTTAGTATGTAGCTTCGGTCAAATTAACCCACGAATATCACATCTTCAAAGGTTATGATGTTCTAATTAATGTAGCGATATAACATCTTCAATGGATGCATGATTTGCCCCTGGGTTCATAAAGAGCTAGCCAAGCAGTATTTCCAAATGTTTGATTACCTTGTTAAGTTAATTAATGGGCTGCATGTGATCTCCATTAATTAGACCACGCTCAAGTCTTGATAAAATGTATATTCTTATAGTATAGCATAATGACGGCAGAAATTCCCTACAAACAATGGTTAATTACAAGCTCGTTGTGATTTTGGGATTCAAGAGAAAAGATTAGACACTTTTTTTTTCTTTTTTTATGGCTGTAAAATGGTTCTGAAAAAGAATCTTCCATGAAATGAAAGTGGAGATGGTGGTTTGAAGATGAAATGATTTGGCAGAAAAAAAAAACAATTTCTTTATAGAGAAGATAAAATAAATATTTATTATTTTTATTTTTCTGTAACAGCATTATCTTGGGTGTCTATTTTATGTAATACAAAGTAAAAATAAATGAATACACATTTCTCTAAAACTCTCTTCTATATTTCTGTATGTTTATTGACAACAAACTGAGATTAACATTAAAAAAATAGGAAATGTTACTTGATAAAATATTTGGTTTCTGTTTCTTTAACGTTTATGGTTAGCTCTGTTCAATGAACTTCAAAAACATTCATAATGGCACAAAAGCTCCATCACATTTATTCACATTACAGAGCCCAGTCATGTACATGGGGCCCTGTTTCCACTCCTGCAATTTGCATTTCACACTACTCATTGTTGGCTTCAACACCTTTAAGTGCTAAGCTCTCCTCTGGCTTTGAGATAAATGTTCATAGTTATTTTTGATGTGGTGGGAATACAGTGTACAGCCAGAGGACCACACCTGTTCACTCTGCTTGTCTACAGACACTAAAAGGGGCAACATCACAATTAAAATAGAATATTAAAGAAAATTATTCCACAACGGTGCATGCGAATGTACCTGATTAGTTATTTGTGTGTGTGCAGCTTAGGTGCATAAGCTGGTGCTTAAAGCTTCTGACAGCCTGTAACAGAAAATCTAACTTTTTACCACTAATGCTGTTTATTTGCTTTACTTTGCTCTCCCCTTCACTTGAGCTGTGAAACTGATCGATCAGTTTCACTTCTGGACATAGTCCCCTGTGAATTTCTCTTTCTGTGCCTTAGCACAAAACTGTTGTGTTTGGTGTGGGATGCTGCAGGGGAATGTTCAAATGGGATAATAAGCAATTTTATTTGACTAGTTAAAAAAAATCCCAACCCTTTTCCATGCACCTTGGGCCAAACCCTCCAGTACTTAGCCCTTATTCAGGCAAAATTCCCATTACATTCCATAGGGTGGTGACATGGTATTTAAGTTAAAGTTTCACTCTTATAATATTTTCCTCAGTAATACATTGCCCACAGTCAATCCGCAGTGTTAAATTATTCCAGATTTATACCTGAGCAACACAGCACTGTGTCCCCTCTCCACAGAATGATGGATTATTGCACCAAGAGACCAACACAGCAGTCATCTTAACATTAAAATATAACATCAAAGCAGATCTGAGAGGATTTTGTTCATTTGTTGTCTATCCAAGTGATTTTTACAGTACTTGAAAGGCAAACGGCTTCATTTCAGGAGTGCGATTTCACTTACAAAACACTTTGATTAAGATATGTAGCAAGGTTTGTATTTGCATATATCTTTAAAATAGTGGCTGATCATAACCATTTTACTCTAACATCTGATCTACAATTACCAAGGGGAAATGTAATGGTTGGTGGATAATCAGCAGAAAACTACATCCCCAAAAGAAGGTATGCCTAGGTAGGCTATAGAAACAGTAAGATTTTTTTTTTTTAACTCAACAGGAGTTGAGGGTACACAGTATTTCTTCTAAGAAAGCAACGAAAATCATATTCAGCTTTCTCGAATCAAAACATCTTAACATAAATGTCAGTGTCTTGTAACGATAAACAAGAGAAACTTTCCCTTTCTCTATAGAAACCAGCGACAGTGAGGCAACACAACAGATTTCGGATTATTTTTAACATATTGGAATGTGGCCAGTTGATGGACATAGACCTAACTACACCATCTGCCTACAAAAGACAAGGAATGTTTAGTATTAATGTAAACCAAGCATGCAACAGGGAATTATCTTCTGTTTCCCGTATTATAGGAAATACACAACAGCTAATGATAGTATGAGAAACAGGGTGTGCCTGCAGCTAGATGCATGAAGGCTGACAACTAATATGAATAAGAAGGAAATGTTGAAGAGGACGGTGTGTGTGTGTGTGTTAAATTTGGGAGGTCTTTATGTGCAGGCTAAAGTTCTGTACCAAAATAAGTAAAAGGAACTAAATTCTCCCCCCCCCCCCCCCCCCCCCCCGCTTTGGCCAGTAGATGTCTCTGTTACACACATAGCTACTCCTTCAGCTGTAACTTCCTTCCCCAGTTAAATCACATTTTGTCTCAAGTGAATCTTTCAGCATAAAAACATATGCCCCCGTGCCTTTTTATTTTGGGGAGTAGTGTCAAACGAAGGGGGTCTTTTACTTTTTCTCTTTTTCCCCAGCCACCACATAGAATTAGGAAATTACCATGACAATATAGGAAACTTTTTCACATTTGACTTAGTACCTCCCAGCATATGGGATAAAGCAGCATTCGGTAAACTAATAAACTTGGTAATGCTTGTCAGATTGATGTAGAGAGTTCTGCTCAGTTATCAGTGGCAAATATCTATATCTAATTTATATCTATCTCAGAAGGCCAGTCAAAGCCTTATGTTGAATGTACCATAGATGGTATATTTCTGCTAACAGAACAATATGGTATTGATGGATCTTGTCATTTTTGCCTATAAAGAGAGGTTTTAAATGCTCACAAATGCCTGCCAAGTGCAGCAATTCTGTTCTACACCACAGACCTAGATTAGTTTTGTTCGAGTTATAAAATGCATTAATTTAAGAATATATCCCTGTATGCCGGGGAACATATGTAGGTACAGCACATAACTGACAATTTGTCAGGCCTCTTTCCCAGCCTTTTACGTGAAAAATGGGATCCAATCTGGATCAGTTACAACTGAATAAACATAATCAACTCAAAACTATGCCTCTGTTGCTTAACAGTGTAAATTATTTTTGTGCCGTTCTCTTGCCCTACGCCATTGAGCCGAGGGTGAGTTCTAACTCCATCTGGCCCTGACCCAAGGCCACTCCACATGTGGCTCTCAGGATCCTAATCTTTCCATTCTGGGGATCAAGGCCAGTTTTTATCCTTCAACGTCTTAAGTCTCCCCTATGCAAACACAAACATGGTTCAAGCTGTCAGTGGCCTTCTGCAAAGTCCAATGCTGATACCATTTCATCTGTCATGCAACGAAGGGTATTTGTTTTGTGAGTGGCTATATTCCTTTCCCAAGCATCTAAGATCCAAACCTATGTCTTCCACAGCTTGCTGCATGGTCATACTTCAGCAGGTCAAGTTGTTGTTTTGGATCTATAAAACCATTTCTAGTCTGAGTCCTGTGTACTCTGTATAGGTTCTTATAATGTGATCATCCCTGTGGTATCTGAGCACCTTCCAGTAGTGTATTAACCAATGTGTCCAACATCTGTCACCAAGTAGTTATTCTCTCATCCTCTCCCCAGGAGGAGAAATGTGTGCAGGGGAGTGTATTGTTTTCATTGGGGGTGTGTGCGTGTGTACATATGTTCTGTATATATTTGCTAGGGAAGGCAGGTCAAAAAAATGCGCCTGGCACATGGAGCAGAAGGTGGTGAGACTGATGATGGTCCTCAAGGCCGCCCAGAGGATTCAGGGGGTCTGGGGCAAAGCAGGGGAGCGGACTGGGTGGCGCTCACTGGGCAACTCACTGGGCGGCGCTCCGAGTCTGCGGGGGCGGTGGCGGCGGCGGGTCCTTCAGTTGCTCCGCATCTTCGGCAGCACTGAAGGACCCACCGCCAAAATGCCGCCAAAGACCCAGAGCGACTGAAGGGCCCCCCGCCGCCAAAATGCTGCCGGAGATCCGGACCGCCACTGAGTAAGTAAAAAGGTGCCTCTAGCCAGGAAAGGGATTCTCAGCCAGGACTCGTGGGGCCCGGGGCCTGGGGCAAATTGCCCCACTTGCCCTCCCCCCCGGTGGACCTGATGGTCCTTAGTTCCTGTGTGAGTTTTGTGACAGACATGGCAATTTCCTGCAATATCCTTGAAAGACCTAAGGTATGTAGTATTGTGGGCCAGGAACAAAAAACATTGGGTGGTGATTAAGACAGATCAGCTAGATTGTAACACCCCAGAGAGGTACATGTATACTAGTTCATACTCGATTCTCTGGAAACCATCTGACAAAGAAAGGATTTTTGGATAAATAGGTCAAGTTTAAATTTACTCAGCGCCTCCTTTCTGATCCACCAAGCGGTCAGGATTTTCTGCCCAAGAGGGGGCCCCAGTCCTTACTGAGAGAGATTGGAAGGACTTTGGGCTACTGGGGCTTTGTAAGACGGATGGGTAACCTCTGGTAAGATTTTAGCATGCCTGTTGGAATGCTTATTGTTTTTCTCTCCAATGCTTTCACCTTAAGAATAAATGTGTTTGCTTTTAAAAGGCTTTGTCGTAACTTCTTGTTGCTGGCAATTACAGGTGTTCGTAGTCTTCAAAGAGAAAGCAAAGCACGGTTTGCTGGAGAATTCACAGTGTAAGCAGGGAACTGTGCAGCCTGGAAAAACCCCGGTCAGGCAGGAGAGAGATGTTAATATCTACCCAAGAGGGTGATGGCTTAGGAGCCTGGACTTAAGAATGGGTGCCCTCGAGGGACCATGGAGGAAGAATACAGGTGCAGTTGTCCTGAACTGTAACAAGTTTGTTTCACAGTCTCAGACCAGCCCTGGGGAAGCTCTGTCTCCTGCTCAGTTGTGCTTTATCCTTATGTTACAAAGTTCATTGTGCCAGAGGAAAGAAGCCGTTGACCAAGGTCTTCATTCTGGATTTTTAGGTATCATGCGCCCAGGCCACTGAGCACACTGAAGTTACGGACTGAGACCTTGAGCATCACTTTCTCTGGGAAGTGAGTGTAGAGAGTGGCGGACATGTTTGATGTCCAGCGTTCTCTACTAGTTGGAATTTCCTAATGGTTCAAAGTGTCATGCCCAGGTATTAAAGACTAACTATCTCAGGACTCTGGACCAGCTGGAAAGTTCAATTTGACAGACCTTAGATTTGATCAACTGGGGGCACAAGGTGGTGTTTGTGGAAGAGCCATGACCTGGAAGTTCACTCTCCACTCTTTTCCATTGGCGTATGCTGCATTTCCCAAGGGAGATGGCTCCAGAACAGAGGAGTTTGGGGGGGGGGGGGGAGTTCTTTGTTATTAATGAACTTTGGGATTTACTGTATTGTTTTTGTCTGTAGAGGTCACTATAGATGTAATCTTATTTAGCAAAGGTACAGGGATAGACACTACCTTCATATTGTTTCATTCTATCAACCTCTAGGGGCATACGGTTATGTACATTCCTTCCTCAGGAATAACTTGGGAAAGCTGCTCTACGGGCTACATCATAGAAACAATTGCTAAAATATGTAAATCAGGAAAACTAATGATGTGTAATACTATAATGTTTTAAATGTCTTAATTTAGTTTGTAGACTAGCACTCCAAAAGTCTCTTAAGGAGAAAAGCATCAATAACATGAACTCTGTGTTAGCTGAGTAATTAATTCTCAGAGCTGGATTCTTAAATATTAATTTGCTATATGCCATTCATCATGTGGAAAACTGCATCTGTAAAGGCAAAGCAAAACTGAGGCTCCAACTCTGAAGATATTGGAGGAGAATGGCTTTTTGTGGCTAAGTTAGTGCTTGCTACATGCATCTTCTCAACTTCCTGATACATACGCATGTGACCCTTTTGCCTGTTGCCTTTTGCATGGCAAGTAGAAATGTTGCATTAGCCATGACAGATGCTATTCCACATACTGCAACGTGCTCTCTAAAAGCATTGCTGTACTTAGTCACCCAGGCCGACGTGACTGCTGCGGGAAAAAGATGCTCTTTCCAGGGGTCTGACATGGCCTTGAATTATTGCAACACAGTTTTGGTTCCCAAATAACATGGCCAAAGAAATGCCATATGTTCTATTCTGCCCTCAGCAAAGTGAGTGCTGCTCCAACTAACTTCAGTCACAGATAGGGTGACCAGATGTCCTGTTTTTAAAGGGACAGTCCCATTTGTGGGGACTTTTTCTTATATAGGTGCTTATTATTCCTCACCCCCGTCCCGTTTTTTCACAGTTGCTATCTGGTCACCCTAGTCACAGAGCTCAGTGAATGGCTTCAAGGAACAGCACCAACATAACTCAGGATTAGGGCTCACTTGCACCCTTAGATCCTGGGCCAAATATAGAAGTGAATCTAAATTACTATAATTCGCACCTTCTTCCAGTCTTCGCAGTCTGTAAATTACACTTGTTTAGACTTGGTTAGACTCCCTTAGTTGCTCCTGAATCAATTAGGAGAGCCTGACTGAGTGTAAAGGCGTTAAACCAAGTCCAAGGTGATGTAATTTACATGCTGTTAGGGGATGGCAGTAGAGACAAATTGTGCCAATGTGGAGAACTTGGCGCAGGCTACTATCTATTTACTGGAGTGGCTATATTTTTGCTTCACTTATACACTGTGTTGCTGTGTTTATATAGCTGTTGCTAGTTACAGTGGCCACTAATCTAACTGATTTTTGGGATGAGTCATGGCAAGCATCTGCCCCAATGGAACTCTCTAGTACCAAGGTCAAGGCCATCACTCAAGGAGAGTATTGCCTAGTGGTTAGCAGGTGAAGTGTGAGGGGAGAGATTTAATTCCTACTTTTGCTACTGTGTGTGTGATTTTGGGCAAGTGATTTAACTCTGAACCTTCATGTCACCATCTGTAAACTAGGGATAATAGCACATACCTCACGGGTATACTGTGAAGTTGCATTAGTAATCCTAACATATTTTGCAATCCCTGCAAAGTGTGATACTGAGCTTGTAAGTGGAACTGTAAATCCATGTACCTATATTTGCAGCTGCCCCAAGAGGCTCTACGCAGCAGTGCAGGATTACGATTCAGTGCCTCCACTGGAGATTGCAGATATTTTTTATCCTGTGAGAGTTCAAGGCTGTGTGTAAAATCCATGCAGAAGAAATGACTCAGCACTTGGGTTCACTTTAACACCTTGTCGTCTTTCAGTCAAGACCCAGAACATGTCCACCTCCCCTACCCGCACATCCCTTCCTATCCCATGCCAGCAAGAATACTCCTGGAACATGTACGTGCCAGGAATACACTCCTGCTTACTGAGGAGGAGCTAGTTGTGTGGAAGTGGAAAATGGAATAAAGGGAATTTGAATGCAGATACCTTAGTTCCTAGAAAAAGAGCAAGAGTCGGGCTAACATGAACTCTGAAGTAACGCGAGACTGTAAGGCAGGGCCTGGGCGAGTGGGGGAAGAAAACTGTGAGAGGTTATTTTGACCTTGTGTTAGATAAAAATGGAACGCAGACTGTAGCAGGAACTGCTGAGGAAAGTATACTTACTTCCTGGTCCGGATGTAAGCGATCGATCTTCTGGGATCGATTTATCGCGTCCTGTCTAGACGCGATAAATCAATCCCGGATCGATCCCGGAAGTGCTCGCCGTTGATGCCGGCACTCCAGCTCAGCGAGAGGAGTACGCGGCATCGACGGGGGAGCCTGCCTGCCGCGTCTGGACCTGCGGTAAGTTCGGACTAAGGTACTTAGGTTATTCACGTAGCTGAATTTGCGTACCTTAGTCCGAAGTGGGGGGTTAGTGTGGACCAGGCCTAAGATAGCAGGAAGGAATATGTATAAACAAGATGCGGCTGTTGATCATTATTGTATGCCACAAAAGGTATACATGCTTGCCCTAATTGTTTATCTGTCAGAGACCTGCCTAGGAAGGGGGAATCCCTGGCCGTGTGGACTCTCCCCCTTGCAATTGCTTGAGAATAAACTGTCTCTGACATGTTGCAAACAACCTAAGAGTGAAGACTGTGTTTTCTTCCACAGTTGACAAGCATGCACGTTCTCTCCCATCAGCTCTGCAACGAGCAGAGTCCCTCCGGAGGCTAGCCCGATAGCCTTGCAGCTGGATAAAAGCAGATCTGTTATTCTTACTGATTAGTATTAATGTGGCAAGTAGGAGCCCTGGGTGTGGCCAGACTCCATGGTGTGAAGCGCTGTACAAATATACGGGCTGGTCCTTCAGCCATTACTGCTCTTCCCATTTTGGGAATTGTTTAGCTTTTAAAGTGAAATTTTAAATAAGACTTAATCGCACTAAAGAGCTTTCTTTTCCTCAAACAAATTATATATTTACACACAATTCTCTAATTGCTTACAGTGTGTTGCCTTCCAAATGTAACACCTGCTTGGGGATGCTGTTAATTTAGATATAACAAGATAAATGCAAAAATTCTGTATTGTACAAGGCAGGAGAGGAGTAATTTCTTAAAAGTAACTCATTAACATTACAAATTAATAGGAATCAAAAGAATTTTTTTTTCATTCACATCAACTTTTATATCAAAGGATTTCAGAGCACTTCACATTCACTTAATTCATCGTTGATTGGGGGGACTGTTCTAGCAGCATAGCAACACTGCGTGGTGGTTTCGGACAGGAAGTGAAGAAGAATCATGTACCGGATTTAAAGGCATGGAGATCTGCAAGAGACTGAGAGTCTTGGTTTAGACTTGCGCACGTGCCCCACAAAAGTGAACATACATGATTCATGTACACAAACCCAGGATGGTGCACCTGATTCTGGCAACAGCACATGCAAATTCAGTCGATACATTTTGTCTGTGTGCAATTCCACATTTGCATCTCTGAAAACTGAGGGGAGATGGCGTGCTGTCCCTCTAGGAAGCACAGCTCAGGGCTTTCAGCCCCGGGGGAGTGGAGGGTATGGTGGCTTGCAGCCACCGTTGTGCCTTCCTGCTCCGGGGCAGTTCTGAGGACTGGCAGAACCCAACATTTGCACTAAGTCTCTGATTCAAACTCCATTGAAGTCAGTGGGAGTCTTTCCATTGACTGCAAAGGTTTTGGATCAGGCCCTAATTCCCTTTAAAAAAGATACTTCATTTAAATTGCAACAGAGACCAGAATCTCTATATCACTCTCAGCTCCGCCCTCAATCCCTATAGCACCATGTCTTGCATTCTCTTCAGCACTGTTTTTTTTTTTTTTGCATATTTTTTTTCTCCTGCCCCTAGACATTTTTACTGTATTATTTTCTTGGGATCTTCAGCATAGTTACTGAAGTTAGCTCTGACAACTGGGTTCAGAGATTTCCTTCTCGTTTAGTACTTGTATTGAGACTGGTGAAAGGGGACACTAGAACAAGCCATCGCTTCTGTTTTTGGCTTGTGAGCCAAATATTAAAGAGCAAATGAAGATCGAATGGGGAAGCCACTCGAAAGAAGAATGACTCCAGCTTGAATTCTGATCCAAGTGAGCCTAAGAGGATTGACGAGAACAGACTGTACTACAGAAAGGAGCAGGCAGAACAAGAAAGCCAGGCTGAAAGCAAGGGAGAGGGGAAAAAAACCAAACGGCAATACAAACCAAAGCAGATAGGCAGGCAGAAAACACCCAGCAAGGCAGTCAAATTAATAAGGGCTTCGAACAATCATATTATCATTTGGTTGGAAACCCCATCAATGTATTTGGCAGGAGAGACTTATTTAGATATAACTTCAGAAATTCTCGCAAAGACCCAGTTTGACATGCAAATGCCTAACATTATCTGTGAATACACAGGTGGCTTTTGGATGCAACATGTTATATAACAGATGCCACTGTGAGTGTCTCAGGAGCCCCTCTCTGTACATTCTTTTCGAGCCAAAGTGCTCTGACAATGCGGAAGATTTGGGAAAGGCTTCTTGGCTAATGCTCGTGTTGTGAAACAAGCCTTTAGAACAAAAAATCTGGATTTTTTTCATTGGTTATTAGAGGATCTTTTCAGTAGCATTCTGTCTACTGTTCTTAATCCCATAAATTACTTAATATAATTGTGGAAATTGAACCATTGCAAAATAACCCTTGTTCATATGTATATATATTGACATCAGTGTCCAATTTGGTCTTTGGTACAAGTTTCATTAGCGCAAAATGCATCAACACAAGTCTCAAACAGCAATCAATACTTCACTAATATGCCATAAAGTGCTGTTCCACATTTCCATAAATGATAAACAATCCTGCTCTGCTTATGCATCCAAACATGGTGCAGTGCAGATAAAAATGCTCCACATATGGTGTTGGCTAGCATTGTCTTTGGCATTATGGACTTCAGAGATAGGGTTCAGAGAACCATGTTAAAGTGCAACAGTAGAATGAGTGTGCTTCGCAGAGAATACTTCCATGAAATGCCAGAACACTGTTCAAAGAAAATAAATAATTTTCTCTTGTTTTAAGGAAAACAATAGCCGAGAAAGCATAAGCGAGTGAAAAAAGGTTGCTTCATTTCTGGACATTGTTGTGTTTAGTTATTTGCAGGGATTCTGTGGGAAGAAAGATATTGGTGCTATTTCAGTGATCCGCAGTTTGAAGATGCAGAGAAGAAAAGTTGAAGCTCTGTTAGAAGTGAAGGACTGTAATGCATGTCTTCATCGAAATTCCGCTTCTGGCCCATTGAGAGTCCTGCTCTGAATTCCAGTGACTTACACATTTATGGTTGTATTGACATAGACATGAGTAGTAGTGATTTATATTAGTTACTGTGCCTGCGTGGATGGTGGTGTAGATGCTAAGATGATGGAGACACTAGAGTTAGGTTTCAGAGTAGCAGCCGTGTTAGTCTGTATCCGCAAAAAGAAGAACAGGAGTACTTGTGGCACCTTAGAGACTAACATCCGAAGAAGTGGGCTGTAGTCCACAAAAGCTTATGCTCTAATAAATTTGTTAGTCTCTAAGGTGCCACAAGTACTCCTGTTCTTTTTACTAGAGTTAGGTGGTCTGATAGACTAGATAGGCCTTCATGGTAGTCAAAGTGAATATGGCTCTGGAAGTTCTTCTCTAAGGCCCTATCCAAAGCCCATTGAAGTCTTTCTATCTATGTCTATCAGCTTTAGCTCAAACCACAAAAATAAAGGAATTTATCCATCTATTTATATCCAATCACCATAATACCGAGTAACTCTGCATCATTTAAAAATACATAGAGATGTCTATTGCTATTTTTCTTCCTCTCCGACTTATAGAAGAAATAGTTGGTTCATTTATACAGTGTTTGTTTTGCTTATTGATATTTTCTTGTTTTCCTGCACTGCAAGAAATCTTGTTGCGTAATACTATGGTCCATAAGACTCCTGAGTGCCAAATACCAAGTCAATTTAAACTTGAGACTCTTGGCTGTAATTGCCTTTGTGAAGATGGAAGGATGAATATGAGTTTCTGGCTCTGACTAAAATGTTGCTACAATACCAGTATAAAATACAGAATCTCCTCTCTGTCTGCCTTGCATTGCCACCCTGCTAAATAGAATGCAGTTAGGCTCGGCATTGTCAAAGATGTAAAACTGGTACATTCTCACATGGGACATGATAATGTAGTAAATCAGGAGAGTTGCCAATATTTCTGTAACATATTCTAAGATGCCTTTGCTCAGGCCCCTTTAAACTAACAGCTGCAGAGATCATAAACCTCAGATAGGTATGTTTAAAGTTCATCTTATGATATGGAACAGGGCACATGCCAGAAGATGAAGGTGGAATTCTACCACTGTAAAACATCTGGATAGTTATTGTCTACTCTTATGGCATGTTAACATAAAACAGCCATCTTCAGGAGGGTTAAGCAGGGGACACATTTTGTGTGATCTCCTGCATTAGAAATACTATGTGCCGAATGCTCTGTTGGTGTAAATTGATGCGTCTCCGTTGACTTAGGCGGAGCTGCACCAGTTTACAATAGCAGAGAATTTGGCCCTATATGAGAACAAATGACTCAGGGTTCTGATCCAAAGCCCACTGAAGTCCATAGAAAGGTTCCCATTGACCGCCAGGGGCTTTGGTTTCGGTGCTAAGCGTTGCTCATCGCACCTGTCTTTGTGTAACTTTACCCTTATTATTAATTATTTTACTGCGTACGAAATAACGCCGTAGTGAAACAGTACCTCGCACAATGTGGGCTACGGCTGATAAAACATCAGCAAACTGGTTAATGAAAAGGAAAATGTATTTATTTTCCCTGAAGAGGTGGGCTGAGATGAAAGCCCCATTGTCAGCCACCTCTTGGGGTAGGCAATTAACAACCAGCAGCATACTATTCACATTCGGAGCTTAATTCAGTAAATACATGCTGCATAGTCACATTCTACAATTAGTAATCACAAACCGATGCAATCAACAGGTCCTTTTCAACATCTTTCTAAATCTCCGTGAACTGCTGAGAGACCTCAAACGAGAGCTAATTCAAAGGTACACCCACGCCTCAAACACACTGTGCAGATGTACTGGCTTTTTCTGTTTTTAAAGTAAAGCCAAATCTAACAGAATTGGAAAAGGCCTAGAGATGGGAACAAGAGTGAGTGGAGGCATGTGGGCAGGGTGGATTTACATGTGAGGAGGAGAGAATTGAAAACCTCGGCTTATTCAGGTTGGACAGGAGCGGTGAAAGAAGAATCAAGGTCTATGAAATAAAGCATAGTCAAAAGTCCGTTGTCTCTCTCATGGTTTGAGCCATTAGCTTCCTGCTGAACCTCAGAGGCAACAGCTTTAGAGTGGGTAAAGCTAAATATCTGCTATGCTGTATATAAATGACCCATGAGGTTGGCTGCCCTGAGAAATCATGGAAAGCAAGTTAGAATATTTTACAAAGGCCTATGGGTGTCAGGCATCCAGTTCCCATAGGGTCCTTTGAAGATCCCTGCCTGGATGTTTGTATGAACACAAATAAGGTTTTCAGTTACATTCACAGAGACGTAAAACTCCTGGGGATTTCCTCTCCTGCAGAATGGATTTCCTGTAATAGACACTGTCTCCGTACCCAGCAGTTGTGGGTACCAACTTTTAAGACACCTGGGGTCAGATTTTCACAAGTGCTCAGCCATCCCGCATGTCCCAGTGTGACACTTAACATCAACGACTGTGTTGCAGCTTGCCTAGGATGTGGTGATTCCTTGATGTGAAGGAGATAAACCAGGAGCACCCCTGAAAGCTCTGTATGCAAAGCACTTGGGAAAGGAAATATAAAGGATGTGTGCATGACCATGCTGGTTTGCGTCTTCCTTCTCTTTGCTGTCATGTGCTACTCGGAGAGTACTTGCTTACTAGGTGTGGGGGGAAAAAATCCCACCTAAACCTCAATATTAATATTGTAAATTTTAACAGCTTCTGGAGCAGAGAGTGCTTGCAACCCAACTGCAGTTTCCTTTCTGCCTCCAAGGATGGCATCAGACATAAAGAAAGCACTTGCTTGATGTGATTACAACAGACTTTGCCTTTTGTGAGTGATGTAGCAATTTATGTCACAGGAGACAAGTGGCCTAATCTATGCGTGTGGGAGACTCTGGGGTGAATAACAAATGCTGAGTAGATTTACCTGCTTTTTCAATGAATAAACCCAATGCATTATCTTAATTGACTGTATGTATTTAAAACATTAGCCAAAGTTCTAAAATCCCCTTCTGTTTTCCTTCACAATGGTATCAATTTTAGTCTCTATTTATCACTCTTGATAAAATGCAAACACATATTCAGTTATGCCAGGTGAGCAGCATTTTGTTTTCCTGCATTTAAATTAGAAACGGATTGCACTATGCCCTAGAAACTGCAGAATCGCTGACCTAAGACCTCTGGTGGCCTAAGAAGAGAAGGATATTTTTCTTCACGGTGCAACTTCCCAGTTTAAATAGTGAACAAAGGTTTTAATTGATAAAAGAGGCAGTTTAGGTCAGTGGATAAGGCATCAGCCTAGAATTCAAGAGAGCTGGAGTCCATTCCCAGTTCTGCCACTGACCTTGCTGTGAAACCCTGGCTTCCCAAGCCTCACTTTCTTCATGTGTCCCTTGGAAATCATGCTCACTTATCTGTGCAGAGTACTGTGTAATCAATGGATGAAAAGTGTCTATTAAGCCCCAGGCATTATGATTTGTATTCTCTGACCTAGCTAGTGGCTGTGTTATGCTGGTTTACAGTAGAGTCACACATGTTAACTAAGGCAAAGAGAAAGAAGCTATCTTTGAGCTGTGTGGTCTAATGGATAGAGCACCAGACTGGGACTTGAGCACTGGCCTCTGCCACTGGCCTGCTGGGCGACCCTGGACAAGTCCTTTCACCCCCATGTGTGCCTCAGTTTCCCCAGCTGTAAAGTGGGGATAATGACACTGACCCACTCTGAGATCCACTGCTGAAAAGTGCTGCGTAAGAGCTAGCTGCTGTTATCACACAGCTGCACTCCAAATGCAAAGAAACATGATTCTGCAGACGAGTCACTGTGTGAAATGCAGATTTTTTTCATTACCCCTGGATATAAAGGAAGCGGGTGGGGGGGGGGGGAGGTAAGGAAAGAGGAAGGGCAGCTGTGCCAATCACTCCCGAAAAACTCTGTTCCCACTGTCTTCCAGCGGATATCACCCTTCATCCCAAAGCGCTTTACAGTCTCTACACACATACGGGCACCCCCCCCCCCCGACACAGAACCTCTCCTAGGATGGAACATGGCAACTGCTCCGCCATGAATAGCAACATTCTCGTGTGACTGGCAGAGGGCCAGGCAGGGCGTCCCTGAATCTCACGCTCTGTTTACGCTGCAATTAGACACCTGCAGCTGGCGTGTGCCAGCTGACTCAGGGTCGGGGGGGGGGCTCGGGCGAAGGGGCTGTGTAATTGAGGTGTAGATGTTTGGGCTTGGGCTCCAGCCTGAGCCCGAATGTCTACCCTGCAGTTAAGCAGCCCCTTAATCCGAGCCCCGTGAGCCAGTCAGCTGGCATGGGCCAGCCGGGGGGGGGTTTAATTGCCGTGTAGATTTACCACATGTTATTATTACAGGGGAGGAAGATCAAGCTCTCCTAGAAATAACTCGCGCCACAGTTCCCCCTAAATTAAAACACAACCCACCAATGAAAAGGGGGTTTCTTCGCTGTTCAATGGAAGAGACTGATGGGCACCTTTGATTTACAGCGATTTTCAGCAGGAGTGTTTCAGGCTCAGAATGATGAGGGAGTTTAGAGGGGAGATGCAGTGGTCGTTCTGGGTCAAAATTTAAGAAGGAGCACTACAGTTAATTGTCGCTGTAGGTTAAGCCAAACTCCCATTGACTTTAATGGTAACAGGGTAGGCCCAAAGGTTCTCATTTTGTGTTCACCTTTTGCTGAGTTTTCTGCCTTCTGGAGCCACCTCTGGGTACGTAGCATTGACCCTAGAAGCTTTAATTTGCCACAGCTCATCTTTTCATGTTGGATCTGCATTTCCCACATCGCATCGCATTTGATCCATTTTGTTTCCCTTAATGCAACCAGTTGTGTGTTCATACACCCTGGTTTACTCCAACAAGGAACCTCTTACCTGTGCGCTGCTACAGCATTCAGCAAGCCACAAGAAACAACGATTTTCTGCATTGCCACTTCCAACTCAGCTTCATTGCTCACCAGAGCTTGGGCCAATTTTTTATACCTTGAGGAGTGGTGGACTGCAGAAGGAAGGAAGGTGGCAGCAAGAGCAAACTAGATTGTTCCAGTTCCATCTGATTTTTTATTTTAAAATCTAAGCACAGTCTGCTGCTTTTCAGCTCTGAGAGTTAATAATTTCCTTCTCTATGTTGTCGCCAACAATCATGGGATGGTGAAAGTGAATATCTCCCTATACTGCCACGTGCCTGGCAAGCATAATAGAAGCCTTGCCTTATCGATGAAAGGGTGGATTGTGCATCTACTTATTTTCAGTCAATTTGCCACGAGGATTTTCTTTGGAAAACAAAAAAGCAGTAAAATTTGCATCTCTAGCATCCTTAGCAGCATACTCAATTCTTCTAAATCTGAAGTGTGTTATGCAAACTGCTTGTCATGGTACTTACAAAAGCCCCTTTAGTAGATAATGTAGGCAGTTCTCTGAAACATTCACATACATGGGTCAAATGAAAGATTGAGCACAAGGACTTTTTTCATGTCCTAGCTGCACTGAGCGCTGGGTGGTAGTTTTCCTTATGTGGCGACGGTGGTTATGATATTAGAGGCGAGTTGGAGAAATTTCCTTCAAGTAATAAAGTGTGTGGTTTGGGCTGGAGGGAGCCGAGATTGGAAAGAGATTTAATTGTGTGTGTGGTGGATTAAAGGGGAATGAAATTTAGTGAAACCCTAAATAGTGTGTGAGGAATTCTGCCTCTCCACACTACAACTTGTCTACTCCACTGTGGTAGCACAGAAGAGCCATAAACACCCCACAAAAATCCAAGGTATGCATGCACAGCTGGGTTGTGGCAGGTGGCAAAATGCAAGCCTTGGCATGGGGAGCATGCTAGGAGCAGCCTGGGATGAGGAATGTCCACAATCCATGGTGCTATGGGGACTCTGGGCAGCACCAGACTACAGAGCAGCCCATAGGCAAATCTCAGGAGATTCCTGCAAATTAGAGCAACCCAGAATCCTGAGAGCACAAAGATGGTTCAAAGCATCTTTACCCTCCTCTCTCTGAGCTGCACCTTCTGTGCTGGGGGCTTTCTGGAAAATGCCAGCCCATAACCAGATGGCTGTCAGGGGAAGAGAAAGAAAGAAAGAGAAAGTCCCAGACAGGACTGGAAGGGGTTACGGTGATCAGGTAGGCCTATTAACTCCATAGGCTGCACCTGGAGGAAAAGCCAGGAAGGTGGCAACAGACAGAGGCTGCTGCTGGGAAAAGAGCAGTCACTCCCTGGGAAGAGGGAGGAGCGTTTGGAGCTGGTACACTCAGGGCAAGGAGGGAAACTAGGAGTTGTAGGAAGCAGTTCAGGGAAAGAGCATTTAGGGCTGGGAGAGGAAAGCCCAGAACTGCTGGGTTGAGGGTCCCTGGACTAGAACCGGAAGAGGATGGGCCTAGATTACCTTACTAGCCCCCAAGGGCATGGCATAGACCGTCGGGGCAGTGAATGGGAAGACTGCCTGGGTCACTGTGGGAGTGACAGAGAATTGAAGGACAGTGCCCCGGGAAGGGGGAAACACTGAGTAACCTAGCTGGAAGGCTGAGTCATGAAGAGGATTCTGCAGTTCTGGGGATGAGAAAGGAGCTGCAGACCTGAGAGAGAGACAGTGTGAGGGTAGGCAACCCTGGGAAGGGATGTTGCTTTCAAGAGCTAATCCCCAGAGTGACCAGGAGAAGGCAGTGAGTGGAGAACCCCTGTCACAGCCCTTAATATTCTGTGTTAGGGGCTTTCCATAAATTACATTACACAGCTTTGGGTGATTTTCAAGACCCACCCACTCCCTTGTAACACTTTGTAACATTGAAACAAACATGCAAAATTAAGGATCAACCCACCCCCTAATCCGTTATGTAATTTATGGGCAGCCTTTTAGCGATACCTAACTACCAATAGAGGTTCTTTGCATGGTAGCATTTCTGAGTTTAATGATTAAAGATGCAAAAGTAGGTTTTTGTGAAAACCAGGCCCTCCGGAGAGTATGGATAAATGGCTAGATCTCCAGGACTGTAATTTGAGCTGGTTCCAGACCACTGACCAGAAGAAAATTCAACTCCTGAACACAAAGACATGTTTGCAGCCATGCACGCCATCTGACAAGGTAACTAGATTATGTCAGATTTTGCTTACAGGCAACCGAACGTAAATAAACCTGAAAGATTACTTCACAGAGTATGACTGTAGGTGGTGAAAAATACCACTCATGAAGAATTATGGCCTAAACTAGAATTACCTTTATATCCTAATCCGCTCTCAAGGCTTGCTTTGTGTCTTAAAAAAACAAAACACCACATATTTCTTATATGTCAGCTCAGACCCCCCCTTGGGTTAATACATTCCACAGTCTCGTTGTTTACTTCTCATTAAGCTAAATGTTTTATGCAAATCATCTGACATAAAGCCAGACGACCAATCTAGAAAGGCTGTAATTCCATTTGATGAGTTCATTCAACTGAAATCTGTACTTAATTTCCATAATTATACTACCCTATTCTCATAATGTGAACTGATTGCTGAGAAAACACAAAATAACTAAAATGCATTCAGATTTAAAATATGAAAATGATATGTCCCTTTGGGCATATGAATTATGTTTTACAAACAGTTTCTCTATTTTCTTATTTCTCCCCCCTCAGATAATATCTCTTTATTTAAGACTGTGCCAGCCTAATTTAAAGACCATTAAAATAACACCCATTTCTGATGCACTTTTGTCTTAATGGGAAAACACACACACACACACACACAAAACACAAGAGCATTAGCAATGGTATTAATGTGTTATGCTCAGGAGTTTGAAGATTGCCATCTTCAGAGTCATGCAGCTTAAACCTAGAACAAACGGGCTGCATTGCTGCTGACAAGTCTAAGCATTTTCTTAATTATAGAATCAGCCAAATTAAGTCACCGCTGCACCAGTCAGTTTGCAAAAGAACTAGCATGGCTGCTTCCCACCCGGCTTGAAAAAACTGATATGGATCTAGGTTTCTTTTGAGAAACTTTGGTCATTTCAACTACATCTTTCTTGGTTCCCCAGAATTAACAGACTGCTGGCTTTCATTTTTGCATTGTGTATTCTATTGTTCAGAGGACTCTTACTATAATATTTGGTCATATTTATTCAGCATGCTTTATCCCAAAAGGATCCAGAAGTGTTCTACAATATGGACCTAATGTAGTTCCCATCAAAGCCAACTGATGGACATGACCAGGAAGGATCAAGCCTTTTGGCCCGGATCCTCAAAGGTTATTTAGCTGCATAACTGTCACAATGGCAGTTATGTATCTAAATAGCTTTGGGGATCTGGGCCTTTGTCTCTCTACATTTGGGGATTTCAATTTTCATTTTAAACCAAGACAAATTGATAAAGCAAAACCAGTTCTAATCTACCAGTGTCATTTCTAATGCCCACATCACCCTAGCAAAATTACAAATTGGGTTAAGTATGTCCATAAAGGACTGTGCTCTCAACCATTTCTTTATGCCTTCTAAATAGGAAAAGACTTCTGGCAACTATAAATTCCAGCAGTGCTCTGAAAATGTTCAGACTTGGGCTTGTTCTGAAAACATTTGCATGAGTTTTGCCCTGGGCTCCGCTATCCATAACATTCCTGTTGAGCACTGGGGTGCCTCATGAATGGAGAAGTGACCACTAAGGTAGCCATATCTTATCCCATTAAGTGCCTTTAAAGATAAGGCCCCAGACAATTACCTTGAGGAATTATTGCTGGTATAGTAGCATCTTTGGAGCGCCTTCGGATGGACTCATTACTTTTTCTTCTTCTTGCTTAAAACATGAGTTGCTGTGCGCTGCACATATTGGGCTCTCTCAGTTGGGATCCCACCTCAGTGATATTCCTTTAAAAGCAATAGCATCAGTCATTTTCTTCCTATGGAAATTCCCTGCTGCAAAAGGTTTGCTTTCTATGTACAGCAAGATCATAGGAACCAGCACAGGAAGGGTTTTGGGTGCACAAGTACCTAGCCCCCAAAGAAACTAGGGCTAAAATTTTCAAGCCAGGGAACCTAACGTTAGACTTTGTAACCACATTTAGGCGCCTAAATATTGTCGCTGATTCCACAAAAGGGCGTCACTCTGAGTGCGCCAGTAAACCAATCCTAGAAGTTTGGTAGCTTGCTGACATCCCATGTGCTCAGAGGCAAGTGCTGTAGATGCTCCAAGCTCCATGTCTGCCGGGTTGTAGCTTGCAGTGGGTTTCCATAATCACTCAGACACTCTGATGAATAACAAAGGATGTTTTGCTAGAGCTGCCAGAAATAAACCTTGCAATTACCCATGATGGCTTAAAGTTGCAAACAAAAGCTGAACCAGGAGTTCTTGGGTCAGCCGTTAAGGGCAGTGCGGTAGAGGGGTAGTTAACCAGGATGTCTTAAGAAATAATGATAATTACGCTTTGCAATGTCTCATTATATACACGGGAATCATGCCACCCACCTATGAAGTGCAGCCACCTCTGGGATGAAGTGCAGCAATACTTAACAGCACATGGCAATTGTATGCATTAGATCAGGACAGCAGGTGCCTGATTCTGAGATTGTCTGATCACCCACAACTTACCATTGACTGTAGCTTGGTGGTAGTTGTGGGTGCTCATTCTGACTCCGGATCTGACTTGAAAGGGAAGAAGGAAGCAAAGGGGGAATTTAGGCTGGCACAATGTAATTAACTAAGCAGGGTTATCGATCCCTTTCCTTAGTGCACACTATCCATCATTAAGGTGAACAGCTCACCCACAGTGGTAGATGAGATCTTGTAGTTATTTCCTGTACTAAGTGTAGGGGGAAATAGGTTATCTCAGATACCACTGTATGATATCTGTTGGCAAATGGAGATGACAATGCAGATGACATGTAGACAAAAATAGACATAGAGCTCAATCTTGCAAAGAGTTGAGTGCTCTGGCTCCAATCCAGCAAAGCACATAAGTATATGTAAGCATGTGAGTGTTCCCTTTGATTTCAATGGGATTCCTCATTAGAGAAAGGTTAATTCCCTGCTTAGAAGCTTTGCTAGATCAGGGTTATAATAACCAAGAATCATCCCTTTCCATTTGACTACATAGAGCGTGATCACAAAGAAAGTTGGATCTGACAAATACAGCACATCCGACATTTGGAACCAGGCCTATTTTTATAGTTAATGCTGAGAACTTGTAATTTGTTTGTAATAGAAAGAAATGTATTTTTTCAGTCTCCTGATTAAACTAGAACACTTTCCCCCTCAGATGCTAAAAAATGGAGTTGCCACACTCGATAAAAGTAATTCGCTCCCACTCTCATGTTAAGGCAGTTTACCCATTAAGAGGAGGGCCCAAATTCTTCTCCACCATCCAGTATTGCCGAAGGGTTCTTCACTGTCTCGTAACTCTGTGACTGCCCATTTTGCTGTCACCCCTAAATGTATTACTAGGTCAAAGGTTTCTCGTGGGTACACATCCTTGATTTGTATCCCTGGAATAATCACGAGAGTATCAAGAAACAGTTCAACTCTGCTAACTGTGGCCACGATTCTGCCGTTTGAAACCCAGGCACTACCTTGAGGTTAGGAGTATTTTGTGTGTGTGTTTTACTCCTATTACATTTTTAAGCCCTCTAAGATGTTTTCTCTTCATTTAACCCTTCCCTTCATTTAAACCTTTTAGGATTCGCTGACCTCTACATGCTCTTAACTTACATGGAACTAAAAATTGTAGTTCACTTGTATGAATTCTTCCTGAGGCTTGAATGTGTGGTAGACACTTTTGTATGATTGACTGATGGTGAAGATGGTTTAATATGCAATACCAGGTTGACTCTATGCAGTAATATTGCTCCAGGAATTCTATACAATGCAGTCACCACTGCAGTTACCAAGATGTCCTTTCCAGAAAAAAAGGAGCAGAATCTCATTACAGTTTTTTAATAGAAGTAAGAAATAATCCTGTTAAAAATTCAAACATTCAAATAAATCAATGTGGAAACTTTCCCACATATCCTACTTCCAACATGCTAGTCTTTCTTCCTTGAAATGACAAATAGCACAACTGAGAACCATGCGAATGGCACAGTCTCGGTGTGTTTGGCAACAAGAAATCCTGCTCAATTAGGGCCTGGTCAAACTCTTATTTGAAGCCTCTGGGAGTCTTTCAAATTCGATTTCAAAACCAATTAGATCAGGCCAATGCTTGGCAGGAATGGGTGAATCTGAAGAAGTTCAGGTTCCACTTTTGGCCATGAAGTTCAACAAACTCAAACTTCAACCTTCCAGGAGTGGAGTCCCACTCTAGTGTCCACTTCAGGGTCAGCCACATGGAAGCTACCATCCCTCTCGCGCCACAGCACTCTGAGAATCAGACCATAGGGCATGGACTCTTCCAAATCACCTTTTAGTCTCATACATCATGGGCTCAATCCATAGCTGATGTATCTGTGCCTTGCTCCATAATGTAGCAGTGTCAAATTCAACCAGCCTCAGGATCTGGCCCCAGCAGTATAGTTTTGCAAAAAACTCCTCCTCTACCCTCCAAATCACAACCAAAATCTCTTCCCCCCGTCCCTCTCTGCTTCCCCAGTCACCCTGATTTTCCTCCTCAACGTATCCCATCTTCCTTCTTTGCTCTGCCTGCCTCAGCCACCCATTATTTCAACTCACTTCTCTCAGCCTCTTTCATCCCAATCATGGTGAAACTCCTTGCTCCGTTCAAGTAAAGGTGAAAATTCCAAGGATATTAAGACCTTTTTAACAGGATTGGAAAGTCTCCTTTGGCATTTTTTGGTTTATTTGTCTGATTTACTAAATTGACATAATTTGTGGGCTTTATTGTATATATCAAATGTTTCATGTAGTTCATAATTGTGCCCTACACTGATATAATGTAGCACCTTGAAATCCAAAAGATTCTAAAGCACTTTATATAATCAGGGATCTAATCCCCATGTGGACAGGTGGCCTGAATTCTGCACCACAACAATACTGACTTGAACCCAGTCACATTTTTGGGTTTGGAAGATGGAGGGAGAATTTACATATGCACCATGTAATTGCTGGACTTGGCATGTGGCCAAAGCATTGGGGTAAATACTCCTAACTTTGTGAAACAGTGGTCACAGGAGACACATGCAGCAGGAAAATTCCCTGCTGCATATTGGAAAACTGGCTCAGTACTGATTCAGAAGAAAGAGTGTCACTTACTGAATCATCAGCATCACTTCCTGTAGCAACTAGTTATTCCAGAAGAATGAATTCTCACTAATTCAATTAAAGTAATGGACGGAAAGAGTTTAAAAGCTAAATTCTCATTCATGTTAGTTGAAAAGAGTTATTCAGCAAGTGAATACAAAGGTTGTTCGCAGGATTATAGATTATTAACTTCATACTCTGTAATCAGAACCCTGAACAAAATATTGTCCTATAACCAAAGTCCTATGAATTTTACAGCTGAAAGAAGTCCCTTTAAGAAAGTAAATCACCTTTTACTTGAATGTAGCTTACAACTATCAAGCTCCATTGAATTAATGTCTCACGGCAATGGAAGGGCTAATGAAACCTATTTGAGAGAAATGTCATTTGTTCTGAAAACTGACGGTCGCTGTGGCTTTCTTCATCTGAGTGAGAGAATGACCTCATTTTACAGAAGATGAGTCTGGTTGGGGAATCAGCAGCTTGTATTTGCATAAACCAAAGGAAGCTGTTTTTTACTGTGCTTATTTGCACAAAGCACTTTAGATGCAGTTTGGTGATCAAAAGGCTCTTCTCTGAGTTTCAGTGGGTCTTTCTGAAAAGTAAAACACAGTAATTACTTAATGGGAAATATAAGAATACTGTTCGACGTCTATAACTTCCTTGAATTGATACCAGCTGGCTAATTTAATGGCTTTGAATCACTGAACATATTTCTAATGCCTCCCTCCCCCTCCAATTCCAACTAGATCTCCTAAGTTTATCTAATTTTAGCTCACTTGAAATGTCCAAGGTTGACAGAGTTGATTTACATACCAGCTGAGCAATATAAACAGTTAATACCATTTTGGCTATATAGCTGCTGAGGACTATCACTTTCACTGCTGTATGAATGCCACAGCTGTTTGAAAAATCTCATATTCTATTTTAATGAGATACATTAAATGCAGAAATAGAACTTGTTGTCACAAGTATTTTGCTAAGAAGCTCTCTTATCTATATACATTGTATTGGGCACGTTTGTATTAATCATGGCAAATGTCCTCCTGTGTGCATACTGTACTTCTTATTATTTGTTCCGTTAATTAATTTGCTGGGTATCCAGACAAAATAGACACAGAAAATACAATAATTAAACATTGGATCTTATGGTCCAGCTATGGATCCCCTAATAGCTTTGGAAATGGAGCATTCCACATGATAATGGGCAATTAGATCCTGGATTATACAAGTGCTCATGGACAATACAACCCAAAGCAGGATTTATGGTAAATTCTGAAAACCTCTGAGCGACTTTGTTGGACACTGTGAGGGGTGTTTCGCCCACACTTGCCCTGCAAGGATTAATGAAGACTGAGAAGGGGGCTCGGTAACCCAACAGGACACAGCAGAGACAATCAGGTGGCTAAGCAATCCCCAGATTGAATGAGGGAGCCCAGCTGAGGACGACTGAGCTGGGCTGGGACTATAAAGGCAGGAAATTGGCAGCAGAAAGGGGCTGCTAGGAAAGTCTGTCGTCACTCCCTGAGAGAAGGGAGGTGTGTCTGTGAAAACGCAGAGAGGGGAGGTGCTAGAAGGGTAGGATGGGGCTCAGGGAAAGGCAGTAAGGCCTAGAAGGGAACAGACCCTTGACCGCTGGCAGCCAGAACCTGGAGCAGAGGGGGAGGGCTTGGGTTCTTTCCCATTCTTGAATGATGTGGGAAAGACTTGAATGTGTGACTGCCGCAGACTTTCACCTCGGGCAAGTCACTGAATTTCTCTAGCCCCCAATCCAGCAAATCACGTCAGCCTATGCTTAACTTTTAAGCATGTGTTCCAGTCTTTTTGGAATTCAACGGTGCTTACATGCATCCCTTTAAATAAAAGGGTTATATTAAACCTTTAAACAAACCTGTGCTTAAGTCCCATTGGCATCAAATGGAATAGAGTGCCGTCAGAGGGATATCAACAACTACAGAGAACTTGTGAAGAGTTGGTGGGACACACAAGGAAGGGAGAAAAAAGTTTAAAGCAGAAATAACTATTATGTGCAAATATAATTGTAGCAGCATTTATGGGGCATCACTTGTTGTTGCTTAACATTTTTTCCAGCTAGAGAGAAATTTAATACAGAGCATAGTTTTAGCAGAGCTAGCTAGCTTTTAGGGAAGAAACAATGGAATCATCTTGTGGGGAAGAAAGGAAGCTAAATTTCAGGGGTCAGGGGGAATGGTTTGGAAACTCCACTAGTTTCCAGACCTCATAATTAGTTCAAGAGATTCAGGAGACCTTCAGCTCCTGGAGAGACTCATCCCTGATTAAAAGTTTAGTGGAACTACACTTGCTGAATACTAGATGAGTAATCAGAGATCACACCTTGGCTACTAATTGGGTAGCTAATTAAAATACTGCAGTTCCTCGCAGAAAGAGAGATGCTCTGGTGGTGATTCAACCCAAGTTACCTACCGTGTTCACAGATTCTAATCGGCAAAGAAAGATTTGTGCAGTGCAAATATTGACATGCCACGTACATAGCATGTTGCATTCTCCTCTGCTCTGTCTTTAATATTACATATTCTGAATAAACTTGACTTTAATTTTCTCAATCTAATTTGGGAATCCAGGAATATTTACCACATTAAAGGGGAATTCTAGCTGGGGGTTTTATAATTAAGTTCCAGTGTAGAATGGACATATTGGGTCAAAATTTCAGGCAGCAGATTTCTAATTTTGCACTCAACATTTCTTGTGACCCTAGGCAGTATCCTTATTTGCAACAAGCAAAAAGGCATTTAAGTGCCAGCTAGATTAGTGCACTTTGACTAACAAATTTAATAATATTATGATAGAAGGTGTAATATAAATGCAAGGTACTATTTGAATAAGAGTAATGAGTTTAGCCTCACAAATCCCTGTGAGTTATGAGATAATTGAGGCGCAAGGATTTTCAGTGGGGTCAATCTGGCTGGAGTTAGGGTCATAAAAAGGACCCTGCACACATCCTTTTGTAACACTTTCACCTGCATGTGCAGATGAAAGCTTCTAACATCTGCACATAAGGATGATGGAATTTTCAGTTGTAGAAGGTATGGTGATGGGTATTTGTTATTATTGTTGTTGATAAAATATCTTTTATATATCACTCTTCATCTGTAAGATCACAAAGCTCTTTACAAAGTATCATTATCCCCAGACAGGCAAAGGGATATGCCCAAGGTCACCCAACAGGTCATTGGAAGAACCAAGATTGGGACTGGGTCTCTTGACTCCCATGCTAATACCAGTTGTATGCTCAGGCAGAGTAAAGACTGGGTTTTGAGTATTAGGCGCCTCAGAATAGATCCTCAAAGGTATTTAGGCACCTAAGCTCTGTTGAAATCATAATTACCTTTGAGGATCTAGGTCCTAATGACTCCCTTAAAGCTACACAGGAAGTCCGTAGCCAAAGCAGGAACACATTCCAGGTTTCCCGATTTCCCACCTCATCTGCTTTCACCAAAAAACCATCCTACTTCGCCATGCCTGTTTTGATGCACAAATGTGGGTTTTGCATACACAGATGGCCCACACACAAACAAAGAAATGTACGCCACTTATGTAAAAATGCTGTTAAAATACTTTGAAAAAGTCATGTGGACACTTTGTAACACTGTATGTTGCAGGAGACCATGTTCCTGTCAACTCACCCCCTGGATTCATGGCAAGAATGATCGAATTATTCCTGATAGATCAGTGTCAAGTATTACTCGGGGTAGCTCCAGTGATGGCCAATTCCACTCCTCTTCTCCGCAACTTCTTATATTGCTGAGCTGTTCTTCTAGATCAAAAGATTTTCCTAATATACAAATGTTCTAGTCTGAAGCTTAAGTCCATTATTTCTTGTTCGGTACTGACTGATTAATGAGAACATTTGATCTCTGTCCTCTTTATGTAATCGTGTCTCCTCCTTGTTCTAGGACAGGGGTCGGCAACGTTTGGCACACGGCTCGCCAGGGTAAGCACCCTGGTGGGCCGGGCCAGTTTATTTACCTGCTGATGCAGCAGATTCGGCCGATCGTGGGCCCCACTGGCCGCGGTTTGCCATCCCAGGCCAATGGGGATGGCGGGAAGCGGCGCGGGTGACGGAAGTGCTGGCTGCGGCTTCCCGCCACCCCCATTGGCCAGGGACGGCGAAACGCGGCCAGTGGGGGCCGCGATCGGCCGAACCTGCCGCGTCAGCAGGTAAATAAACTGGCCCGGCCTGCCCGGGTGCTTACCCTGGCGAGCCGCATGCCAAACGTTGCTGATCCCTGTTCTAGGACAACTTTCACATCTCTTAAAGGTGCCTGCAAGGGGTTTAAAACAATTGGTTTGGCTCTTTCTTTCTTGATGGTGTATAAAGAAAGTCCAAATATCCCCTACCCACACACACTTTTCTTGCTGTTTTTTATCTTAGAATTAACTCACAAATATTGTAATGTACAGGGAGAAGATACTATCAGGTTAAATAACTGGTGAATCCTCCAGCAGGGGTCACCATGTTCCATGCATTTAGCCAGAGCAGCAGGATGTAGATAGCTAGGCCGTATATGTTTGTGTATGGTTAGTAAATGTGGTTGTCTGGAACCCAGCTGGGCTGCTGGGTTTCTTATAGTTTTTCTTAAGTAGAGAGCAAAAGACACAAATCTGATCTGTAACTTATCTATTAAAAAATCCTAGCTCCTTCTCATGGTGGTTGGTACTCTTTATGGACTCAAGCCAAACGCCATTAAACTCAATGGGAGTCTTTGTATAGTTTTCAATGAGAGTTGGAATGGGCCATCTGCAAATGGTAGCTGTAGTGGGGGAGAAATGCACCTTCCTTTTAATTGCTTGTTTCTGCAGATTTGGCAGTTATGCTTTGTAGGCTCACTGTCTGGTTCCACAAAGTTAAAACAAGGACATATTACCAAGTTTTAGCCAATACCCAAATTACCTTTGATATGGTTCTTAATGATGCCTCATTCATTTGTTAAAGAACATTCAGCTGTGAGACTCAGATGAGCAGGGTATTAGAAGCCAGAAATATTCCATTCTGATTTTCAGAAAGGTGACAAGCCGCAGGAGGGCTGTGAGTGGCCGGCATGCACTGGTTAGGTACCAAATTGCAGTCAGGGAGATGTGTGGTGGAATCAGGTTCAAGCCAGGTCAGGATACCAGGAAGTCAGGGTCAGGCACTGAGTTGCAGGCTGGAGGCCAGTAGCAGTCAGGGACAAACTGGGGTCAGGAGCTGGAATCAAAGGTTCACAGTAAGAGGTGGTCTGCAGAAGCAAGCAAGCAGTCTTCATCATTGCTCAGACAGCTCCCTTTAAAAGCTTCATAGTTTATATACATGAGGGAGGGGCAATCAGTGGGCTCCGGGGGGCCACCACTCAGGCCCCACTGGATGGTACTTCCTGCAGTGTCTAGTTTCACAGGGTCCCCCAGTGGAAGCCCAGACTGCGCTACCAGTGGTGATGCAACAGCGTTAGCAGCCCTGCACCTCCATGGTCCCATGTTTCACTCTGGCAGGTGCTTATATCCCTTGTATAATCTGAATGACTCGAGCAATAAGCCTCTACAGCAGCCGATATTCTAGCTCTAGCCCATTGACAGTCTATAAAATATCTTCACTGTAATTTGGCTCAAAACATTCTTTTTAAGATCTTGTATTGATTTTACATTACAGCTCCTGTGGAAAGAAACTTAATGCAAGCTTATGCCTACGTTACCTATATACAAATAAATTAAACATAGTCTTTTATTTCCCCTTTTCTCTTTATTGCCCATCATGTCTGGATGCCAATCATATATATATATATAATGAATTGCATTACTGCTTAGGATATTTGCAGTTGCTTGATTGCATCACTGATTTCTATTTATTAAAATATAATAAAGATGAATATTGAAAAAGATACTTCCACATTTTTTTTTCTAGTTGGGAGGCGCAATCAAACAGAGTACACTGATTGCTGCATCAGTGGCTATAGAGATTTACCGTTGGCGTTCGCTTGTGGAAGAGGAGACAGTGATTGTATTGAGATTGTTTTGGTTGGTAGCTGTCATCTTGGGAATAGATAACACGATGATTTCCTATGCAGAGGGAAGGGGCATGGTCTCTCTGAGGGGTCAGGCACCCAGCCTCCCTGTGCTAGTCTCTGCTAAAGAGAAACAGCCAACCACATCCACCTGGGGATGATTAATTGGATAAGTAGCTGGATGGCAATTAATTTTTATAAGGAACCCCTGGCCCTATAAAGAGTTATGAGTGCTCAGCAAGAGAGGAAACTGCAGAGGAGAGAGACTACGAAGCTCTCCAGGCAGGGAGGCCTGCATGACCCCCTGATTCAGCAGGGGAGAGACTGCAGAGCTCCCAGGCAATGGAACAGCCTGCTGACTTACAGCAGAAGGAGAAGGTTTGTTTACACAAACATTTGGCGGTTGAGTAAATAAACTAGACCCCTGTAGGGGCATTGTTCACTTGTGTACAAGCCTCATTAAACTTACTGAAAACCCACTAAGGGAAACCGAGGGAGGGATGTAACCACAGTTCCACACTATGCCACCAGGGGGTGTTCCAGAAGTGAGTGCCCACCATTACAAAAGGATTATGAGCCTCTTAGGCCTTGGTTTAGAAAAGAACTTAAGTCCACACATAAGCACATGAGGCCTCTCATTGACTTTGATGGCTCTATTGCATGTGTAAAGTTAGACACATGCTTAACTATCCTGCTTAATCGGGAGCTCATCCCTGGCTGTCACAGACAGGCCTTTCTCATGCTAAGGGCGAGTAGTAGGAAGGTGACTCACAGCCCGGGTACCCCTGGGAAGTGCCACAAGTGGTTTGTGTAGCACAGGGGTCGGCAACATTCGGCACGCGGCTCGCCAGGGTAAGCACCCTGACAGGCCGGGCCAGTTTATTTACCTGCTGACATGGCAGGTTCGGCTGATCGCGGCCCACACTGGCCGCGGTTCACCGTCCCGGGCCAATGGGGGCGGCGGGAAGCTGCGGCCAGCACATCCCTCGGCCCGCGCCGCTTCTCGCCGCCCCCATTGGCCCGGGACAACTAACCTCAGCTCTAGGGATGCTAAAACTGGTGCTGACCACTTGTGTGGGCACATAGCCAGTCCAGGTTCAAGGAAGGACAAAGATGACTTAAAGCCACATTGGCCCACCTCTTGCAGTGCTGGGCTGTGTGCTCCTCAGCTGTAGCTGAGGATCAGGTTGTGGTGTCAGGTAGGGTATGTCTACACTACGAGAGTAGTTCGATTTTACTTAAAGCGAATTTGTGGAACCAATATTACGAAGTCGAACGTGTATATCCACACTAAGGACAGTAATTCGACTTTGTGAGTCCACACCAACGGGGCAAGCGTCGACATCAGAAGCGGTGCTCTGTGGGCAGCTCTCCCACAGTTCCCGCAGTCCCCGCTGCCCATTGGAATTCTGGGTCGAACCCCCAATGCCTGCTGGGGCAAAAAATGTGTCGAGGGTGGTTTTGGGTAACTGTCATCATTCAACCCTCACTCCCACCCTCCCTCCGTGAAAGCGCCGGCGGGCAATCAGTTCACGCACTTTTCTGGTGATTGACAGCATGGACGCCACAGCACCGCGAGCATGGAGCCCACTGCAATCATTGCTGCAGTTATGGCCATTGTCAACACCTCGCACCTTATCATCCACCTTTTTCAGAGGCAGATGCTGAGAAATCGGGCGAGGAGGCTACGGCAGCGTGGTGAGGACATTAAGTCTGAGAGGGGCACAGACCTCTCACAAAGCACGGGACCCTGCGCCGTGAACATCATGGTGGCAATGGGTCATGTTGATGCTGTGGAACGGTGATTCTGGGCCCGGGAAACAAGCACGGACTGGTGGGACCGCATAGTGCTGCAGGTCTGGGATGAATCACAGTGGCTGCGAAACTTTCGGATGCGTAAGGGAACTTTCTTGGAACTTTGTGAGTTGCTGTCCCCTGCCCTGAAGCGCAAGGATACCCGGATGCGAGCAGCCCTGACTGTCCAGAAGCGAGTGGCCATAGCCCTCTGGAAGCTTTCAACTCCAGACAGCTACCGGTCAGTCGCGAATCACTTTGGAGTGGGCAAATTGACCGTGGGGGTTGCTGTGATGCAAGTAGCCAACGCAATAATTGAGCTACTGCTCTCAAAGGTAGTGACCCTGGGAAATGTGCAGGTGATCATAGATGGCTTCGCTGCGATGGGATTCCCAAACTGCGGTGGAGCTATAGATGGAACTCACATCCCTATCCTGGGACCAGCCCACCAGGCCAGCCAGTACATTAACCGAAAGGGCTACTTTTCAATGGTGCTGCAAGCACTGGTGGACCATAGGGGACGTTTTACCAACATCAACGTCGGATGGCCGGGCAAGGTTCATGATGCTCGCGTTTTCAGGAACTCTGGTCTGTTTAGACGGCTGCAGGAAGGTATTTACTTCCCGGACCACAAAATAATTGTTGGGGATGTGGAGATGCCTATAGTGATCCTTGGGGACCCAGCCTACCCACTAATGCCATGGCTCATGAAGCCCTATACAGGCACCCTGGACAGTGAAAAAGAACTCTTCAACTACCGGCTGAGCAAGTGCAGAATGGTGGTGGAGTGTGCTTTTGGACGTCTGACGGGGCGATGGAGAAGCTTACTGACTCGCTCTGATCTCAGCGAAACCAATATCCCCATTGTTATTGCAGCTTGCTGTGTGCTCCACAATCTCTGTGAGAGCAAGGGGGAGACCTTTATGGCGGGGTGGGAGGTTGAGGCAAATCGCCTGGCTGATTACGCCCAGCCAGACAGCCGGGCGATTAGAAGAGCCCAGCGGGACGCGCTGTGCATCCGGGAAGCTTTGAAAGCTAGGTTCCAGAGTGAGCAGGGTAACCTGTGACTATTAAGTTTGTTTAAACAGAAGCTGAACCTGCCCCCGTTTCTTTACCCAGTTAATGTTGACTATCCTCTCCAATTACCAACCCCCTTCCCCCCCTTCCAACACACCTTTAAAAATAAAATAAATGAAACTTTGTTCATTAACATCGTTTTGTTTATTAAGGATTTCGTGGTAAATTGTTGAAACTGGGACGCAGACTGTGGTGGGGAGTGGGTGTAGTGATGGAAAGGATGCTTCTAAACTCGAGGAATGACAGGCTCCTGCTCCTAGAGCGGTCCGCAGTGGTGGACTGGTTGTTTCAACGGAGCCTGCCACCCCTCCTTTTCGGGACTCTGTGTGTGGGGGTTATGTGACTTTGTGGCGGGGGAGGGCAGTTACAGATCCCCTGCTGTGTGGCTCTGTCATCCAGGCTAAGGACCGCTGCATAAGATCTGTAACCGCCCTCCCCCGCCACAAACTCACATAGCCCTGACACAGAACATGAAATCCACCTCCCAGACTGACCAGGGTGCCTAGTGACTGCAATGTGTGTGTGACCTTCTGCTGAACCTGCCCCCTTGTCTGTACCCTGGTAAAGGTGACTGTCCTCTCCAATTACCAACCCCTTTCCCCCCCTTCAAACACACTCTCCTCTAAAAGAACATGATGGAAACAGTAATTAACAGAAACGTATTTTTTATTAACAACTACACAGTTAGGGGATGAAACTGGGACGGGGGCTTGGGTGAGGTGCTTTTGGAGTGAAGAAAAGGACTTAGCAAATCTTTGGGAATGAGAGCCTTCTGTTACTTGAGCAGTCTGCAGGGGTGGAGTGACTGTTTTCACAGCCCCTGCCGCCCCTCCTTCTTGGGACTTTGGGTGAGGGGAGGATGGGACTTTGTGGCGGGGGAGGGCGGTTAGAGATAGAATGCAGCGGGGCTCTGTCCGTCTGCCTCCGGTCCTGCAGAACATCTACAAGACGCTGGAGCGTGTCCGTTTGCTCCCTCATTAGTCCAAGCAGCGTTTGAGTCGCCTGCTGGTCTTCCTGCCGCCACCTGTCCTCCCGTTCGCTGGTATTGCAACATGTTCTCCCTCCACTGGGTCTGCTGTGCCACCTCGGCTCGGGAGCAGCCCATAAGTTCTGAGAACATCTCGTCCCGTGTCCTTCTCTTTCGTCGCCTGATCTGCGCCAGCCTCTGGGAGGGGGATGCCGGGGTAGCTCGGGAGACACTTGCAGCTGTGGGATGGGAAAAAGGGAGTGAATTCTTCACAAAGATACAGTTTTGCGAACAATGAATATAGTCTTTCTCTGTGAACAAGACCATGCACAGCACCTATCACATGCGCACTCAGTACAAGGTTGAATTTTCGGCCTTCCCATTAAGTGCTTGGGGTCTTGCTGTACAGATCACACAAGCGGGGCCGGACAACGGAATTCGGCTAGCAGGTGGACATGGTAAGCCGTAGACTTTTGGCTGCTTAAAGCTTAATTTATAGCAGTGCCCTCCTTTCACGTTTCAAGCAATGCTCCTAGCGTTGGCCAGTTCCTGCTGCCGGCAATCCGGCCAGCATGAACTCTGCCCCTGTCCCAGCCCCCTCGCAGCTGTCCCTGGGAAAGATCCCTGCATGCTGCCCCTGTCACACCTCCACCGCGTGGCTGTAAACGGCCGGTTACAGTTATGTAAAGGAACAGGCAATCAGTCCCAATATTAACATTCCCCTAATTCAAAGCAGGTCACCATGAGTGATATCACTCTGATGAGGATTTCGGAGACAGAGAAAGACCTCATGCTGCGTGAATGCCAGCAAGCACCAGGGCCGTATGCCGCCATGCTTTGCGAGGCAATGATCCTGGAGTACTTGCTGCTAGCCTGGCGTGGAAAAGTTTCCTACCATGGAGGACGCAATAAGGCCGCTCTCCTCAGGAACCTAATGGAAAGGCTTTCACAATACCTCCAGGAGACCTTTGTGGAGATGTCCCAGGAGGATTTCTGCTCTATCCCCGGACATATTGACAGAATTTTCCAGTAGCTGCACTAGCAAGGACTAAAAACTAAAGCGCCTAGGGCAAACTAATCATGAAAAACCCATTGTTAAGATACCATTCCTATTCTGTTCAAAATAAATGTTTAAAACACTTACCTACTGATCCTTCCCCTGATTCACGTTCTGGGTAACCGCCTTGGGAGGGTTGGTAGGGGATCTCTGTGAGGGTGATGAAGTGATCCTGGCTGTCGGGGAAATCAGCGTTGAAAGTGCTGTCGACTGCCTCGTCCTCCTCATCTCCTTCCTCATCTTCCCCATCCGCGAACATCTCAGAGGAATTGGCCATCGACAATACCCCATCGTCAGAGTCCACGGACAGTGGTGGGGTAGTGGTGGCGGCCGCACCTAGAATGGAATTCACTGCCTCGTAGAAACGGCATGTCTGGGGCTGGGATCCGGACTGTCCGTTTGACTCTTTGGTCTTCTGGTACCCTTGACTCAGCTCCTTGATTTTCACGCGGCACTGCGTTGCATCCCAGCTGTATCCTCTCTCCGTCATGGCTTTTGAGATCGTCCCGTAGATCTTCGCATTCTGTTTTTTCGATCGCAGCTCGGAAAGCACGGACTCATCGCCCCACACAGCGATCAGATCCAAGACTTCCCGATCAGTGCATGCTGGGGCCTTCTTTCTATTCTGCGATTGCATGGTCATCTCTGCTGGAGAGCTCTGCATCGTTGCCAGTGCTGCTGAGCTTGCCACGATGTCCAAACAGGAAATGAGATTCAAACTGCCCAGACAGGAAAAGGCATTCAAATTTTCCCGGGGCTTTTCCTGTGTGGCTGGTCAGAGCATCCGAGCTCGGACTGCTGTCCAGAGCGTCAACAGAGTGGTGCACTGTGGGATAGCTCCCGGAGCTATTAGCGTCGAATTCCATCCACACCTACCCTAATTCGACATGGCCATGTCGAATTTAGCGCTACTCCCCTCGTCGGGGAGGAGTACAGAAATCAATTTAAAGAGACCTCTATGTCGAAAAAAAATAGCTTCGTTGTGTGGATGGGTGCAGGGTTAATTCGAGTTAACGCTGCTAAATTCGACATAACCTCCTAGTGTAGACCAAGCCTTAGTTTCTAGCAGTGGACCCTTTGATCCAAACGGATTGTCCTCAATTCCTGAAACAGTCCTAGAATTATAGCCCAACCTCATTATTTCATTCCTGCTTGGCAGTACCCAATCAAAAACTGGACAACCTTCCATCTGTTGTTCATCTCCTCTACAGTACAGTGCAATGCATCTAATCCTAATACATCTTCTGAATGGGCTCACACAACACATACCTTAACAGGAAAAATGCATTTCAAAGATGGGCTGAAATGCCGGATCTCTGAAATGTATTTTTCTCCTCTAATGTCGTTCAATAAAAAAACAGTCTCCAAGAATATCTTGTCCTGCTGGCATTTATACCCTACAGTCATCACACTTATCCCTTTCCCTGACCTCATTATTTGGATGGCAGCACTATAGAATTTAATTTTCAGTCTTACAGAAGCAGATTCTCCTTCTATCACTGTAGGTTTCTATTCAAGGAAACTGCTAAATAGGTCCTCTTTTGGTAGCAACAGACAAAATTAGCTCGTGCACAACCTGATGTTATTCCATCTAGTTGGCTTGACATACACTGTGTATTTCAAAGGATCACGCCTCTACAAGACGAACCCTGTTTAATAAGGACCCATAAAAATCTGAGGTCAAACAGTGCCGTGAATTCAGCAACACAATGTCGTATCACAGCACCCGGGTTGCAGACAGGGGACAGCGTGCAGCAAGAAAACCCCACAGACCTTTTTTGAAATTGCATAGAGGGCATGCCTGGTGATTTAATAATCATATAAAAGTGAAAGAAAGTCCCGGAAAGATAAAAGGTAGAGACAATCCAGACCTGTATGGAAAAAGCTGTTTCCCCAATCCCTTAACACTAATAGAAAAGCAGATTTTCTGTGAGTGGAGAAAAGTGATTGTCTTGACTCCCTTTTAAGGGAAGCAAATTGAAAGAAAGAATTCAGAGGAGCCCATTATAGTCCACGAAGGGGCCCAAGACCGAATTTGGAATAGCCTACGAAGGAGGAAGGATTCTTGTCTTCCCGGACTTTAGCCCTGCCATTCAGTCAAAAAGCAAAGATCTGAGAGCAGTTAACATTTCACTGCAGAAAAGGAGAAGAAACAAGTTTATTATAGCAGCCAAGCACTGAGGAAACCTTTAACTGAAAAACATAGTGTTTCTGAGAGGAGGAGGTTGTGGAAGAGCCTATGTACATAGGGTACACTGGATAAGTAAAAGATGAAGAATTACACTTTTTGATATTGAAATGGCTGTTTTAATTGACTGAACACTTTGTTCCTGGAGCTGCATGGCATGGTAGTACTGAAGTAACGTGCTTGTTAAGGACTCCCTTTTCCTATGAAGAAATTTCAGAAAAAAATACTTTTGAAGTATCTGGAGACTGATATTCTCTTGGACTTGTTATAGCACACAGCATGATGGTGAAAGACAACAGATACCGTCTGTATAAATTCTTCAAATGATTTTCATAGAGTTTAAAGCCAGAAGGGACCATTAGATCTCGTCTGACCTCCTGTATACCAGAGGACATAACATTTTACCCAGTTTCCCTGTATTGAGCTCAATAACTTGGGTTTAACTAAAGCATTGTACCAGAAAGGTATCCAGTGTTGATAAGAGATGGAGAATCCACCTCTTCCCTTGATAGTTATTCCAGTGGTTAATCACTGTCACGGCTCAAAATTTGTGCAGAATTTCTGTTTTGAATTTGCCTGCCTTTAGTTTGCTGCCATTGGTTCTCATTATGCCTTTCACTGCTAGATTAAAGAGCCTTTTAGTACACGGTATTTTTCTCCACCTTAAGGTACTTGTACGTTGTTGTCTAGTCACCTCTCAACATCTTTTAGATTAGCTAGATGGAGAGAGCTCTCCAAGTCTCTCGCTGTACGGCATTTTCTCCAGCCCTTTAATCATCTTTGTGGTGCCTTACTGTACCCTCTGTAATATTTCAACATCCTTCTTAAATGTGGCCTCCAGAACTGGACATAGTATTACAGTACTGGTCTTACCAGTGCTGTATACAGAGGTAAATGACCAACTCGTACTCATTTCTCCTGTGTTTATTCATCCCAGGATCACATTAGCATTTTTTGCCCAGCATCGCACTGGGAGCACATATTTAGCTCCTTGTTCAATATGACCCCTAGATCCTTTTCAGAATCATGTCTTTTCAGGAGATAGCCCTTCGTTCTGTAGGTATGGCCTGCATTCCTTGCTCCTAGATTAATAATGTTGGCTGTATTAAAATGCATTTTGTTTGAATGGGCCAGTGTATTGAGTGATCCAGGTCATTTTATATTACTGCCCTTCATCATTATTTACCACTCTGCCAATCTTTGTGTCATCTGCAAATGTTAGCAGCAGCTGTTTTATATTTACCGTATTTTCCGGCGTATAAGACGACTGGGCGTATAAGACGACCCCCAACTTTTCCAGTTAAAATATAGAGTTTGGGATATACTCGCCGTATAAGACTACCCCTCTTCCAACGCACACCAAAAAAAATTTAAAAAAACATCAGATTTGATTTCAATATGGTAATTTTAATTCAAATGCTTATGACATGCAGGTACTTAGCAGGAAAACTGTCACTTATAAACATAAGGCTGTTTGTCATCAAACATGTAAACATAAAACAGTGCAAGTGGATTAAACTTTTCCTAATTCACTCTAAAGCTGAAAGGAAGGATAAGACAATAAACCCATGGGAGCTGCCATGCTGTTTGTTTTCTAAGCTGTCAACCAAACTGGAACTGATGATGATAGGAGGAAGATAACAAACAAGAGAGAGAGAGCAAGTGCCGGGCAAGTCTCTGGCGAGTTAGCAACGCCCATCATAACTGCAAGCTACGGTATTTTTACAGGTTTTGCTGGCGTGACAGTTTCCCTTTAAAAGCCTTCAAAATCCTCCTGTTCGTCATCTGATATCATAAGTACATCAATGACATCTTGTGATACATTTGTAAGGCAGTCATCGTATGGATCGAATTCCGTATCAGATGGTGTGGTCTCAGCTTCGGCTTCCTCTTCATCTTGCCACAAGTAGTCGTCCTCCATACCATCTAATGAATTTGATATGCCACACTTCTTGAAAGACTTGATTACTGTTTCTGCATCAATATCATTCCAGGCTTTTATGACAAACTTGCACAAAACATCCAACTGTGGAGCACGCATGTTTCCTCCTTTTGTGAATGACTTTTCGCCGCTAACCATCCATTCATTCCACTGTTCTTGAATGCGATCTTTAAATGGCTTGTTTAGGCACACATCCAGTGGCTGTACCAACGATGTCAATCCTGCAGGAATAACTGCCGCATCTGTGTTTAGTCTTGCAAGCATTTGCTTGGTGCTGGGAGTTAAATGAGCCCTGAACATATCCCACACCAGTAGACTACATTTTTGAATAAGTCCACCTGGTCGCCTGCTCCATACATTATCAAGCCATAGCTTTACCCCTTCTTCATCCATCCAGCCTTTTTCATTCACATGTACAAAACAACCAACAGGGAACTTGAATTTTGGCATTGTTTTTCTTTTAAAAATAATCATTGGTCTGTTTGGCGCCATCAGCTGTGCATCCTAGTACCACTGTAAAACTGAACTTCTCATGTCGTGTTGTTTTAATTAAAATTGTTTTTTCACCTTTTTGATGGACAGTTTTATTTCCAACCATATCAAAATTCATTGGAGTTTCATCCATATTTCCAATACTACTTAACGCATAGCCATGTTTAGTGCGCTGTTGTATTACATATCGATGGAAACTATTTACTTTGCTATCAAGATCTGCAGGTAATTTTGGGGCAATTTTCATCTTTTGCCTCAGTACCATATTATGCCTTCCCATGAATCTAGTACACCAGGATACAGTGGCCTTAAATCTGTTGCTGTGATCTGGGTTAGATTTGGCCCACTGAAGTGCAAACAAATGTATTTTATTTCGTGTCACTACATAACCGTTTTGGCGATGCTCATTCACCATGTCTGCTACATGTTTTTCGAGTTCTGGCCAATGTGGAGTGCCTCTTCTTAATGCACACTTACCCCTTGGCATACTCTTTAATGCTTTTTCATTTGCTTTCCAGTCCCGAACCATCTTTTCTGTTACTCCATATTGTCTTGCAGCAGCGCAGTTATTATGTTCCATGGCAAAGTTTACAACTTTAAGTTTGAAACTGGCTTCATATTTCTTTCTTCTTGCTGGTGGAGCCATGATGGGGTTTTGACTGTTGGACATTTGTATACTGTACTGTATGTACTGGTGCTATACTGTATGAACAGGTACAGATACTGGTGCTGTACTGTATGTGGTACCCAGTATACAACAACCAGCCAATCACGGCAAGCGATGTACCTTACCGGCGATTGGCTGGTTGTTGTATACAAAGCCTGCTTGGATTGGTCAGCTCTCCCTGCCTGCCCAGCCCTCCCTGTCTCCAAGACTATCAGAGCGGTAGCGCAAACACGCCTCTTTCACCCGTCTGGCCCGCCCTTGTATCTTATTACCTCCTTCTCTGCCTCTCAGATCTCGCACATGCGCGCCTGCGCCGCTTCACTGCAGTCCTCAGGAGCGAGATCTGAGAGGCAGAGAAGGAGGTACGGTAATAGGATACAAGGGCGGGCCAGACGGGTGAAAGAGGCGTGTTTTTCTGGGCACAGCGCCACTCTCTTTTTTCCATACCCCGGGCGTCCCGGACGCCTGCAGCTTGCTCCGCCCTTCACTTACACCTTCCCGGTGAGGCGCCCCCTCACCTCGTCATCGGGCGGGGATGCGGCTGCGGCCGTTTTTGAGCTCCCCCCACCATATGCGGCGACCGCAGATTCTCCAGTCCGGCTCGGAAGTTTCAGCACCCGCCCTATAAGACGACACCCGGCGTATAAGACGACCCCCGACTTTTGAGAAGATTTTCCTGGGTTAAAAAGTAGTCTTATACGCCAGAAAATACAGTACTTCCAAGTCATCGATGAAAAGGTTGAATAACATCAGGCCTAGTAATCTCTGCGGAACCCTCTAGAAATACCCTCCCCCCCATTCAGTGACGATCCCCCATTGTCAACTCCTTTCTGAGATCTATCAGTTGGCCAATTCTTAATCTATTTAATGTGTTTTATTGATATAGTATAGTGCTCATTTTTTAATCAGAAGGTTGTGTGGCACCTGACAAAAGTTTATGTATAATATATCCATGCAGTTACCCTTATGAACCCAATTTGTAATCTCATCGAAGGATGAAATCAAATTTGCTTGACAAGACCTATTTTTGATAAAACCATGTTGAGTGGCATTAATGATATAGTCCTATCCTTTAATCCTTTGTCAGTTGAATCCCATTTCTGCTTTTCCATTGCTTTGCCAGGGAATGATGACAGGCTAACCCAGAGGGGTGCACTAGGAGACTCTGCAGAGGGGCGCGTCTCAAAGTTGCAACTAGCCCTGCAGCTGTGACAGTACTAGGTGAACATCCCATAAATCAATTGGGCATTCCCAGTATATAGGGACCTTCTCCAAAGCTGACTGAAGCCAATGGGAGTCTATTTACTTCACTGGGCTTTGGATCAGGTCCTCAATATAAGATATTATTGTTATCACGTGGTTTATACTATTCCTTGAATTCAGACTGATGGCACCTCGGCTTCTGGGATTTCACAGGAAGAGCTCCAGGGCAAAGGTTAATGGCTTTTAGCAAAAAATCTCTTTTAAACTGAAGAGATCTCTACCTGGTCTGCCCTGGGAGCATTTATGGAAAGGAAAGGAGGCTCCTGAAGTGATGCATCATAATTGGTTTTGTTCCTGCATAGTGCTTCTGAAAGCTTTAAAATGTGCAGAGACTGTTTTCTGGATTTGGTGACAGCTGTCAACAGTCTCTCCATTAGCAAAGAGGTGACAAACACACGACCCTTATAAGACCAGTTAATGTAAATGTCTTTAGCTATCTTCCGGCATATTATCTTTATTGAAATTCCAGATGTGCTCTCATTTCATAGATCGTATTACCTGCATCACCTGTAGGGCTTGCACCACTGGGTCAAATAACGCACTATATTGGGTGGTCACACTTCAAGTGGCAAGATGTGGAGGCGGGCTTGGTGGGTTTAATAGTCATCTCTAATAAGCAAATACGAACCTGTAAAAGGGCCCCATTTCTTCCCAAAGGTAACTACAGCCTCATCGTGAACATCTTCGTTACATTTCAACTTGCATGACAATCCTGCTGAGGTTTAATACAGGACTGGAATTGGAAGGAAAACAATGTTTGCTTTCTAATTGCCCTGCTCATTTCTAGTTTCATCTCATTTATAAAGCATTAAAATGAAATCTTTCCCAAGCAACTGCTTCATAAACCAACATGACAGCACTTAACACTGCTCTAGCACATATGTCTGTCACTCAAATAGACAGCACTGTGAAAACCTGTGTAAGCAACTTCACTCTTCCATCAGAAACCTCGCTGTTCCCCAGTCAAAACAGAAACATGGGTAGAATTTAATTGTTATGAGAACCCATTCCATTGTCTCCATGCTGCAATGCTGGACTAATTTCACTGGGGAAGAGTGGTGTTTTTATGGGGCTAAGGGAACCAGTGTTCAAAAATTACTTGTGATTTATATGTACCAAACAGTACTTCTGGCAGCCTAATTATTCCTTGTTTCATTATCCCTGGATTCCTGGTAGCTGACTGATTCACAGCTTTTACTTTCCCTTGCTCTAAGATAATAGTGGGAGAGGTAAAGCAGCCGCTGTTTTCAGCAATAGCTGTCATGAGGGAAAATTCTGAGTACTGCCTAAGGGAGTTCTTTTGAAGAAAGTCTATTTGATATGCCAGGTTCTTTTGAGGAGTTGGAGAATACTTTGAAAGTCGGTTTAATGATGCTTACTGTTTAGTGGGAGTGACTCACTGAAAAATGCAGTAGTGGGGGTGTCTAATTCCCGTGCGTCTAGGAAATAGGGACTGCTGGTGAAAGGCTAAATATATGGGGCACTGTTGCAAACAGAGACTTACAATTTCAATGGCTGTCTCTGTAATAAGGTGAACATATAGCAATATCTATCATATTGGCTGAATTCTGCTCTGGGGTCTGTATCCATATTCACGGTACAGCTCTTAGCTATGTATTTTATAGATCTGAAGGTTGAGGTACAAACATCAGTCTCTCATCTTCATTTGTTCTCTTGTGTGTCTACACTCGTGCTTTACTTGGAGTGCAAGTGCCAAGTGGATAAAGTCCAATGAACTAATTTTAAAAGGAAAGACCATCATGCACCAAACAGGTGTGTGCTTCATGGAAATTGAAGGTGAGGAGAATGAGAATTTGCAGGGAGAATGAGACACTTGAACCATGTGTTCTATTCAGAATCCAGTGGGGTGTTATTGGAAAGAGAATTCAAGTCAAGGACTCCAAAGCCCAAGGAGTGCAGAGTTCATGACTGCTTTGCATATGATGAGGATCTGGGAAGAGGAGGTTAGGAATGAGTAGGCTTTGGAGCTGCATGGTATAAGTAGTACAGTGAGGTTGGGAACTGCATGATAACCAATCATGGTATACGGTGAATGTAAGTTATAGGTCTCATGCTGGAATTTTTGGATGAGGTTCTCTAGTCTGTCATGTAGGAGTTCAGACTAGATTATCATAATGGTCCCTTCTGGCCTTAAACTCTATTAGTGTGGTGTTGTGCTGTTTTGAAGTTGTATAAGTAAGAAGTTTTGGAAGATTGGTTAGATTTCTGTCATATATATGAAACTTTCATTCGTGGTTGTCAGAACTCATTTCTGCTTGACTTGAACAAGCATCTAATTTAGAAAGATTAATCAGGATTGGCATAGTGGTGATGTCAATTTTTGAAGAATGCTTCTTTTTCTCCGTCTTCCACTCTTTTTAAATCATTCCACTTTCTTTGCCAAACTGAGTTGAAAGGAGTTCAGAGCGGGATTCTTCTGTTTCTGGGGGTTTCATCTTTTCATGGGTTTCTCGGTGTTGCTTTCCATTTGTTCATCATGGGATAGCTGTAGTAGCTAAATTAGATTTCTAGTGATCAAAGACAGGTTTCTTTTTTAATATCTTGACTTGTCGGTAAAGTGGCAATAAGAACTGGTTGATAATTTTCCATCAAATCATTTTTATATGGAAAATGCCTTTTAAAAAAAAGATGTTAGCAAAAACATCATTTTTTCTTGAATGTTTTCTGTTTTCTTAAAACTAATTTTTGCAGGGTTTTTTTTGACAAAACTCCCCCAAAATTCAAGTAAAAATGTTGACAAAACAACAAAAAAAGTGGTTGTCATGTACATTTTGTGCATGGTGAATTTTTTTTCCCCTCAACCAACTCTAATAACAATATTTCCCCAGTTCAGTAAAGGACTTTGAGATCCTCCAATGAAAGGTGTTACTAAAGGGCAATTTATAACCTTATGGACTTCATATTTTACATAGTATTAATCCACCAAGCATGGCTGGTGATCTACCATGAGAGAGGCTACATGTGTGCTGAACAGTAAACACAGAAATTTAGAACTGAGCCCCTTAGTTCTCCCAATGTTTTGGGGTCTATCTGATTCCAACCATCACAAAAAAAATTTGTTTGTGTGCCAAACCTGTGCCTCTTCATACATTAAGGATTCTCAAATTCAGATGAGGTACATCTTCCCACACAGATTTTATCATTCTACTTTTTTTGGTTCTTGTGTAGCAAATAACATCACTTAAAAAGGTAATGGGGTCAGCTGGACCCCCTCAATGTTAGCTAATGGGAAAAATGAAGCAACTGCATTTCCAGTGTCTATGGGGGTCTCTTGAACCCCAACCTTTTACAAATATTTAAATAAAACATGATAGGCAAACCACAGTCTGTTCTTTCTTTAAGTATTTTCAAATTATGCTAACCTGTTAGCATTGGTTTTTGTCTGCATACCTGTTGTGGTTTTAGTGAAGCAAAAAGATCAAAGTAGAGGGTGTCAGACCCCAAATTCCAGCATTGGATTATTTTTATTTTGAGGCAGCAGCTATATGATTAGATGAATCTTTTAGCATTGTTTTTATCCTCATAGATCCAGTTTTTGTTTTTGTTTTTTTTTAAATGCACTTCTAGGGTCTTGGGGTGGAGGTGTCTCTGAGACCCTGGATAACATTTGCCTCAAGTATCATCACAATTGTCCAGCAAATTGAGTTTCTTTGAAGATAACTGTCAAACTGATTTTCTGGGAACCCGACACTTGCTAGCAACAGTTTCTGGTAGGGTTCCCAGTCCTCCAGGATTGTCCTGGAGTCTCCAGGAATTAAAGATTATGCCATGTGATGAAACCTCCAGGAATACGTCCAACCAAAATTGCAACTCTAGTTTCTGGGAAGCCACAACTGTCAGATACATTTTCTAGCATGCCCACGTTTGACAGAGGATGCTGTTGGGGCAAAGACTTGCTGTTGCATTTCACATGCACATTGCACGTCTGAATGCATATGTGGTTTGGATTTTGTTGACTGGCACTTGGGATAGTAAATCTTTCTCAGGGACCTGGGCACAGAAATGGTGCAGGAAAGGAACACTACAGCCACACCTCAGGCTTCTAGGGAAGTAAGGTCTAGTGTGCTGGGTACTGATCCTGAGCCTAAGAACCGGGGAAGATGTTACGTCTGTTCCAGAGAACAAGACAGAAAAACACATAAAAAATGTGGGAAGTGTAAAAACGTTGTTTGCCCAGAACATGAGTCTTGTATTTGCTCTGTTTGTTCAAAGTAGTAGGCCATTTGCTGCCACTTTGCTGTATTTGTGCTTTCTATATAATTGCTGTTGCTATCTATTTTCATTGTCTAAACATGGGGTCAGTTAGATTTTGACCACCTGTATAGCGTTTAATCATGGGAGTCAGTTAGACCCCAACACGAGTACTGTGTAGCGTGCTTTAGAATCTAGGAAAATTTTAACCTGTTCAGAGCGTTATGGGTCACCGATTACAATCAAGTCAGTTTTAAATGCACCCCAGATGTCCCCCCCCTAATTTTGACATAATGGGGGTCTCCAAGACCCCAATACGGAAATAGTTGGGTGATTTTTGGTCTAGTTCAAGTGCACTCTTTGTAGATTACACTGTGATTCATTAAATCCAGACTCTAGCATTTATTTTTCAATCCCATTTTATGCATATCGAGACTGTTAATTCTCAGTATATACAGGTGTGTCATCTTTTAATTACCAGAGAGTGTCATGGATCTTCTTTGTTCCATACTTGTTTTTTTTGTTGCAATCTTTGGAGCAATGTAATGTGATTTACATTACAGTGATTTTTTTTTCACCCTGTAGTCAAAATGCTCTCATTGCTGATCAATAGGTAATAGCAAGGACAAAACATCCCAGGTATTCTGCAAGTTCATTTAGAAGTCATACTTGATTTCGGCCTCCTCCTCCACCTCCTTTCCACCCCCCTTAAATGGGCACCTCATTTGTTCTCTTTCAATCTGTATATTTTTGCTCCAACTTGTGGAGAAGTGTGTTCCCTTCCTCCCCCAACTTTGCACATTGTTATCTGCATATCACCTGTAAATAATTTATTCATACTTGGATGGTTCTATTTATAGCCAGGTAAAGCTTCTCTATCACATTGTGCATCTTCTTTTTAAGCAGAAGGAAATTTCACATTTCACAAAAGCCAGAGACTATATTATGGATGTGCGACCTGATGAAAATAAAATAAGAATCAATAAGAGCCTCTGTTTGAAATTTGAAGATGAACCTGGAATGAACTTTTCAGGAGATTCAGATATGTTCAGAGACCTCTTGTCTCCAATATTCTCCACCGTGTGCCCCTGAACTACCTGCTTCTGGAAAGGACAAAGGGCATGATCCTTAGAGCGGCTGAGCACTTCCAAGCATCTCTGGCTTTATTGGAAGTTGCCAGTGTTCAGCTATTCTTAAAATTAAGCCCTGAGGCTAAAGTTCACAATTCTGCAGACAGACAGCACAATCCAATGCACTACTTATATTTCACTTAGACCCTCAAAATTGGACTTATATGAGACATAAGCGGTGGTCTTCTGCTCAGCAGTGATATCTACCCTAAAAGCAGAAATGCCACAAGGAAAGCTTTCTCCCTGCATCGCTAGCCCAAACAGATTAGGCATTTTGAACGTTTATGAGGTTTCCAGCCAAGTTTTGTTTCCCCAAGAGATCTGGGTAGTTTGGATAAAGAGCTGCACTTTTATGAACAATGATACTAATTGATTTCAATACACAATGCCATTGATGTGCATAGTACTTTACAGAAACATAAGGAGACAACGCCCCCATGGCAATGAGTTTACAGCCCAAATTAAATACACCTCTACCCCAATAGAACATGACCCGATATAACACGAATTCAGATATAACGCGGTAAAACAGTGCTCCGGAGGGGCGGGGCCACTCACTCCGGCGGATCAAAGCAAGTTCAATATAACACGGTTTCACCTATAACGCCGTAAGATTTTTTGGTTCCCGAGCATAGCGTTATATCGGGGTAGAGGTGTATAGTAACAACAGAACTCCCAGAACCTTTGGGTGCCTCTGCAAACTGACCTCCCCCCCAAATTCTATGAGGTTCACCCATCACTAGGCCACATACAGTTCTTGTACCTGATCCTTGTCTTGAATGGTCTATCAAACTGATACCCACCAAACTTGTCATTGTTGTTTATTGTTACTTGCCACTCCGGCTTGTTTAATTTGTATTGATTTTGGGCTTGATCCTGCAACCCTTACTCATTTGGGTCTTCCTTTTACCTAGATGTAATCCCAATAGTTCCGCTGCTCTGACAGAGTAAAGTTGCAGGCTTGGACCTGAGACTGCTAGAATATGCCAGAGATCCCTTCTGTGCAGTGACAGTTTTCCCCAGAACGTCCTCTTGCAAAAGCAAAACACAAAGACGTGTCATTTTAACTTGCTGCTTAAATTACTTTTTAAAAATTTCATTGAGACGGTTTTAAAAGGGCGTAAAAATGTAATCAAGAATTGTCAACCTGCTCTAAATCATTCAAACTTCTGCGTAGAAAGGGGAGGGAAGAGGGAAGGGAAAGGATCTGCTAATGTTTCTGGTTTGTCTTGTCTCGCTGTGGAAATTATACTTTCAAATATGATGTGCAAGGACCGTGTGCATAATTGATTGATTGGTGAATCGGAGAATGAGCTACCTGTGCTTCACTAGTTAGGTTCTTGGAGTGTTACACAGCTAGAGAGAAGGTTTCAGGATGGAACCCAGGGCTGACAGACACAGGGTGATCTTGGAACACCCCTGACTCTGAGGGGAGATCTCCGAGGGCAAAGGGAAATGACCACTCCTTTCAGTTCCTTCCCGAGAAGCAGTTGACGGGGAGCCAACTCCTTCTGTTAAACAGTTTTTTATTTTGAAGGAGGAGAAGCTTCTGTTTGCTTTTCTTTTTTACTTTAGCAAACTGCGCTCACCTTAAACTGCACAGATCACACAACAGCCAAGCAAAAAAAAAAAAAAAAAAAAAAGCATTGTCTAGGACAAAGGCTTTCCAGCACATAGATCGAAAGCCTGACCTAAGTCAGTTCTGGGGTCACTAGAGTGGTGTCAGATACCTCTCCAGAAGGGGAAGCGATGTGGAGACAGCTGGATCAGTTGCTAAGCTTAGGAAAGCAGGAAAAGTGGACTGGCTTAGGAATGCATGGGCAGCTTTGTTATCTGGGGTTTGATTCTTTTAGAAAGATTTGCTACAAATCCACATGTGCGCTGCACTCAACTCTTTCTTCTCCTTCTCTGAGCTTAGGGGCAATGGTTGGCCAATGTTGGAGCATCTGCCTTCCTTTTCCCCACTAACCAATTACCACACAAGCCCAACTCGCTCTGTTTCCTTATAGACTTATTACAAAAGAAGCCCCACTGCATGCATCATTTAAAAGGAAACTTCACAAAACATTGATAAAGATCCTATATGGAACAATCCCCCTAGCTTGGTCAGGGTGTGGAGGTGGAACATATGATGTAATACAGTGGGTTTGTCCCATCTCCATTTGCTAGGACTGTAGAGATGAATCACAAGGAGTGGTCCCATAATTCTCTGTCCCAGCTAATCTATGCATTTAGGAGGGCATTTTCAAAGGTGTCTAACAGAGTTAGGCACCCAGCTCTCGCTGAATTTCAGTGGGAGATTCACCCTTGTTGATCAGCACTGTCAAAGTTGTCCAGCCCAATCTGCCCCAATTCCCTCGCTCCATACCGTTAACCCCTGGGAAGGTTTGTCTCTTGTGGCCTGTGTTATAGACAGTCACGGGAAGCAGAGAGTGTTGGCTTGAGCACCTGATAGGCAATGAGCCAAAATCAGCCCTGGTGCAAGTGGGTGCAATCCTGCTAACTGCAAAGGAGTTAAATTTGCCGACACTAGGAGTGAATTTAGCTTGATATCTCTTTCCCTTCGGGACTGATCACATCCTGCCTTTCGTTCTACTTTGATAGATTTATTTCTTGCTCTGGAAAGTAAGAGGCAGGGCTAGGTTATAATGAATATAAAAGGGTTTATATATTAAGTCTGCTGGACACAGATAGGCCCTGTGCTTCCACATGGCTTTCTATGCTGCTAGAAGAACTGCACCCAGCCCGTGCTGCTTTGTGAAAACATGCAGAATCTCCCTGCATCTTGGCCAGGAGTTAGCAGTCGTAGAAGGGACTACATATTTTTCTGACTGCCCTTGCTTCTGTGATTGACGTGTGGCTAGCCCCTTATAATTGTTTGTAATGTCTCTTTGGGGATTTAATATATAATATTACATTGAGTGTTTTCCTCTCCTCCAACTGCCAAGGATCCTATTTCTTGGCAGCAATGGAAAATTAATTTCCACTTCAGAAATTGCTTTGAAACAGACAATACAGCACAATATGATTTTTGGTAGAGCACTTTTCCTACAAACTGCGTCCCAAAGCACTTTAGTGAGTTAAATAACACAAGACAATGGATAGTATAATTTATCACTCCCCTCCTTCCCACAATTCTTTCAGAAGTTAGAAATAGCCCAGGGAGTTGATTCTTCTGACCCATCATTTAGGGTCATTATCATTGCATCTTCTGCAAAGCTTGTAAAAAAAAAAGGGCATTATCCTGTCTTAGCACCACTTAGAGAGATATAAACCACTAGGGGGTTAATAACATAGAGGAGGATCTTGACTAGCGCAGACTTGACGTTTTCGAGGTTACGGACAGAATAGTTAAATGACTCAGTTATAGTCTCATCTCCATAAAAAGGGATTTTCATGCATTACTCCCAGCTCTCTGAGATCTCAATGTACCTCAGTCTCCATTTTAAGATGTCCTTGATAAAGTTTCCAATGACAGCATGTTTCGATCTAAATGCAACAGAAATCCATTAATCATATATAACTACATCTAATTAAGGGTAACGGTTGTTGTCCCTCCAAGTTGATGAATATATTTTATGTATTGAGATGGCAGATCCAGCAAATGAGATCTCACAGGTAGCATCACTGTTGTCTCATGGTTAGAGTAGAGGAGCAGATATGCTGGGTTCCATTCTCTGACACTGACTTACTTTGAAAACTTGGCCATGTCACTTAACCTCTCTGCCTCAGTTTCTCCATCTGTTCAAATGGCAGCAATTCTACTTGCTTAACTCATAGGCATGCTGGGATGTGTAACTGATGACTTATCATGCCCTTTAAGATCCTCTAACAATATCTGGGTGGGAAGCACTGTTATTAACATTTCAGTCCATAGCTGTTGCAAATTAAATTAAAGGAGTCAGAAAAACAGAGAGAAAGATATTGAAGAATTTGCAACTGTGTATATAGCACAAAAGTGAGAATTAAGGTGCAAATCTACGGGTAGGGGGAGACATAGAGGTGTCCTGTGAGGAGAAAATCCCAACAGTGCAATTTTTTCCATGATGCTAAAAATTTAATGTAAAAGAATATCCCAAAATTGGAGCCAGAATGGTATCAGACATGTAGAAAAGGAGCGATCTCTTAATATGTGTATTCAAAGTGGGGAGGTAATTAAAAGAGCAAATAAAATGTTTGGTGAAGAGCGGGGGAATTATTATAGTCTGGATGGCTGAGGTTGCACCGCGCTCTGGCAGCCCACAATCGAAGCGATAAGTTCCAGTCACTGCATTGCAAAACACATTACAGCACTTGAAAAAAAACCCAAACCCCATAACAACAGAGGAAGGCACTGGCATTGTTGCCTCCAGCTTTAAAGGAATGAGTTATGAGGACAAGTTAAAAAACCTTAACCTTAGAAAAAAGTCAACTAAGGGGATCTAATTAAAGAGCTCAAACTCTATAATGGTTGAGCTAATGTCAGCATTATTCATAACTCCATGCAGAAAATTTGACAAAAGAGCACAAATGGAATTTAAATTAAAATAAAGACACAAGGGAGCATCTTCTCTGTTTGAAAGTAATAAATGTTTGGAACGAACTACCTGGCAAGGTTTTGGAGGTGATGACACCAAGGGCATACTCAAGAAGCACCTAGATTTTGCTCTGTGGAAACAAGGTATTAATATGGATGATCTCAGATGAGCCAAATGCTAATTCTCATCCTGGCCAATGCTGAGAATGCCAACAGCTGCTCGATCTCTAATGAGCACCTGAATAGCAATGGCAAAGACAAACTGCTTCCCATTTGAGGATGGTGACATGAACCATCCAAGGGACAAAGGACTGTTTACCTTGGATTCAGGGCCGGCTCCAGGCACCAGCTTAACAAGCAGGTGCTTGGGGCGGCCAAGGGAGAGGGGCGGCACTTGCGGCAATTCAGGGGCAGCAGGTCCCTCACTCCCTCTAGGAGCGAAGGACCTGCCGCTGAACTGCCACCGCCGATCACGGCTTTTTTTTTTTTTTTTTCTCAATTGCCGCGGATCGCGATTGCGGCTTATTTTTTTTTTTTTGCTTGGGGCGGCAGAAATGCTGGAGCCGGCCCTGCTTGGATTGGCACTTGATGACTAATTTATTGTGATCTTTATGCAACCCTCTGGGCCAGCGGTTCTCAAACTGTGGGTCAGGACCGCAAAGTGGGTCATAACCCCCTTTTAATGGGGTTGCCAGGGCTGGCTTAGACTTGCTGGGGCCCAGAGCCTGAGCCCCACTGTCCAGGGCCAAAGCTGAAGCCCCGGGCCGAAGCCAAAGTCCTGGGTGTTAGCCCTGGGTGTCAGGGCTCAGGTTAAAGGCTCCCTGCTTAAGGCTGAAGCCCTTTGGCTTTGGCCCCCGCCACCCAGGGCTTGGGCGGCCTCAGGCTTTGGTCCTCCCTCCTAGGGTCGTGTAGTATTTTGTTTTTGTCAGAAGGGAGTTGTGGGGCAATGAAGTTTGAGAACCCCTGCTCTATGCATTTGCCCCCCTCATTGGGAGAGGTTTTCCACACCATTTTCCAAACTCCTGCACATGGTCCTGAAATATTTAGTGCTAGAGCAAAGAATTAGTTTCTTCCATTTGCTGAATAGCTGAAAATAAACAATTCACTGTTATTTATTGATAAAACAACAGGGGGGATGGCTTTGAGTGAGGTTTGCTGAAAGGCATTTTAAACTAATCAGTTTTTACCTTCTGTTCACCCTCACTGCGATCTGATCTTGCACATCAGAGTTCATCATCAGTCCCAAATGAAGCTTTGCCCGGATTGGCATTTGGTCTGTCTCTTAAAATGAACACTTCTCTCATTCTTCACTGGTTTCTGGCTGTCTCTGAACTGATGGATCCTGTTCTATTTTTGAACATCCAGCCATTATTTTTTTCCATAGGAGGCCAGTACTAAAGTTTTAGGAGGCTTGCAGAAGGAATTTAATTTAATACCATGTCAGAATAGTAGTTGTTTTGACAACCTTTTGACGAAACAGTGTAAATCCAGTAATTCTGTGGGAAATCACACGAAGCTTCATTCTCATCCAAAGTAGTGAAAATTCACAATTGTTAACCAATAATCTAGGAGCCATTGCTAGCCACTCATTAAAGGAACCCATGGCCCACAAACAGGATACCCAATGTGTTTTCACTGCCCTGGATTCCCTAAATAGTCGTCTTACCAATTTTTAAATCAAGACTGGATTTTTTTTTTTTTAAAGATCTGTTTCAGGAATTATTTTGGGGGAAGTTCTAGGGCTTGTGGTATACAGGAGGTCAGACTAAATGAACACTATGGTCCCTTCTGGCCTTGGAATCTATGAAATAATTACAGTAGCGATACGATGCTACACAGATAATGTGCATCATGGGTACAAGCTTTCAAACTGGATCCATGACTTTTGGTTGCCTCCTTTTTTTGCAATTGCAGATGCTTTAAAGGGAGCTGATTTTCAGAATGTGCATGCTCTGTGGCCCCTTTATGTGTCTCATGCTGGGCACCCAGACACTGAGGCATCTGCCTGACTGTTGAGAACACAGATACGCTCAGAGTCTGCCTGGGTCTAACGGTTTGGCAGCTTAGGCCTGGTCTACACTGGGTGGGGGGGATCGACCTAAGATACGTAACTTTAGCTATGAGAATAGCGTAGCTGAAGTCGACGTATCTTAGTTCGACTTACCTCACATCCTCACAGCACGGGATCAATTGCCGTGGCTCCCCCGTCAACTTTGCTTCCGCCTCTCGCCGAGCTGGAGTTCAGCAGTCGATGGAAAAGCCATCGGGGATCGATTTATCGCCTCTACACTACTCGTGATAAACTGATCTCCGATAGATCGATCGCTACCTGCCGATCTGGCGGGTAGTATAGACGTACCCTTAGTAAAAGGAGAATTGTGCATGTGTACAAAAATTCAAGTAATCATATCTGTGAAGAAAGCAGAAGATACAAGTAACCACAAAGCCAGACGAGTCTGGGCTGAACTTGCACAAAACCTGAGCTGACAGGGAGGAGAGCAAATAGGAAAAGTACAGGTTAATAAATATGTATAAGGAAAGATAATATAAAGTTATATGGAGTCAGCATAACAAAGGATCTCAGAAGCTGTGAATTGACCGGTCTTGGAGGCAAGTATGGTGGCATTGTCCCAATGTGCTTCCCACTTGTAAATGACTTAATTAAGATTTGTTGGTCTTCTCTGCTGAGTGTGAATTTCTGTCCAACAATGATGATTCACTTTTGAAACTCTTGGCCCATCTCTTTGTCAGTTCCAATAGAACTGCCTCTAAAAGTCACATTTTGCTGATGCACTGAGGTCTACTAATTGGGAAGAAGTGTTGTCTAATAATTAGAGCAAGGGGCCATGAAACAGATCTCCTGGATTCAGTCCCTGAATCTGCCATTGATTTATTATATAACTTTGAGTAAGCCACTGATTCAGGGCCTGCACCAAAGCCCACTGAAATTAATCAATATCTTTTCATTGACTTCAATGGGCTTTGAATCAGCTTTTTAATGTCTCTGGATTTGATGGTGATCTCTCACACAGTTTCATACCACTGTAACGTCATTGACTGCACTGGAGTTACTCTTGATTTACCCCAGGGGTAAATGAGATAAAAATCAAGAGTTCAGTGTCTTGCAGAGGCATTTGTGATAATTGACGTTTGGGATCATCGTATACAAGTTCGGATGAAAGGGGAAAGTTTAATCATTACCACTGGAAGTTGTACTTTCAGTGGATACTTCTTGTGAGAATTTTGGCATTAATGATGGGGGCTGGCCCCGAGGTGAACATGCAGGTACTCTACCTGGGAGTAGATGCTCAGCAGGTGTTCATTGTCATAGCTCCACTGAAATCAATGGTGTAAATTGCTCTAGTACTAGCCGAGGAGCTATTTCTTGATGCCTCTCTGAGTCTCCAGATCCCACCATGTTCAGATGCCCCCACAATTCTGCCAAATGTTACTGGAGTGAAAGGGAAGCTATATAACTTCATCACATCACTTTGCTATTGTGCTCTCCTACCATGTCCTACAGCTCTATTTTCATTAGCAAAAGTCCTCCCCCCAGCCCTGGACTTTAAGTTAAATTGTACCTTTGTTAGTTGGCCGCTTCAATTGTGCAATACCACCGCTTTCATAAATTTGGTCCTTAATGAAATCCTTTGGAGCAATCACCAGAGTTGGGGAGAGCCAGTGAGGGTAAGAATCAGCTATTAAAAAAAATCAACCTTTAAAAATAATTAATTCCCTGAATGCCATATTCATTGGGCTACTAAAGAACTCTGCCTCTTTTGCTAAACGAAGCTGTTAACACCTTGAAAGAACAACTTTCTTGATCTGGAGTTCTGTTTTTAACAAACTTCTACTTCCAGTGTGCAGGACTGGAACTGTACCTGCAGAACTGGAGTTATGCTTTAAATTAAGCCAATTCAGTCATGCTAATGTATTGACATTGACCTCGGCCAAAAGTACGGAGCTCTTTAATTAAATGATAATCTCACAGAATGAAAAGAACATCTTATTCACAAAGGATGCTGACTGTGATTATTATTATTATTATTATTATTTTATTTTATCATCATCTTTTATTTCATTCATGAGAGAGATTTTCAAAGCCACTAGAGTCACTTATGGGCCTTTCACACTGAGTAATTATCCTAATTACTCTTCAGGGACTGCAGAGCACCATTTAAACTGTTTGTGTGTGTGTGTGTGGGGGGGAGGGAATACCATATATATTCGTTCATTAGCCCGTTAGTTTATAAGCTGACCCCACAAGATGGTTAGGTAAAAATAGCAAAAACTGTATGACCCTTTCATAAGCCTACCCTATATTTCAGGGGCTGGCAAACTTTGGCTCCTGGCCCATTAGGGTAAGCTGCTAGCAGGCCTGGACATTTTGTTTACCTGGAGCGTTCACAGGCACGGAGTCCCTCAGCTCCCTCTTCCTGCAGCTCCCATTGGCTGGGAACGGTGAACCGCGGCCACAGGGAGCTGAGGGGCTCCATGCCCGCAGTCTCTCCAGGTAAACAGAACAACAATGTATTAGATATTCAATTAAATGATTCCATAGAGTTTAAAATCATCAAATTTTGGTGTAGAACCAATTATAAGCCAACCCCCGCTCTTTGATGCATCACTTTTTTATCAAAAATATTCGGCTTATGAACAAGTATATACGGCATATTTGTCCTCGCTGGCTCATGAGTCTCTACCTCCACCCCCTCCACAAATGATTGTATCCACAAAAACAACAAGGAGTCCGGTGGCACCTTAAAGACTAACCGATTTATTTGGGCATAAGCTTTCGTGGGTAAAAAACCTCACTTCTGAAGTGAATGCCCAAATAAATCTGTTAGTCTTTAAGGTGCCACCGAACTCCTCATAAATAGTGATATGTGTGTCCCTTTAGCCCCACTGTAACACAGGTCCCTGGTTAATTCAGAGCGTGATACCAACTTGTTCTGTGATTTTATCACATAAACTAAACAGGGTTGAGCTAGCTCAATATTTGGATGGGAACTTGACTGCCACCACGCTGAGTGCCTTAGGATAGGTCTACACGGCAATAAAACCCCTGCAGCATTGAGTCTCAGAGCCCGGGCTCTGCTGACTCGGGATCACAGGGCTTAGGCTGCTGGGCTAAAAATTGAAGTGTAGACGTTCAGACTTGGGCTGTGAGCTCCTCAAGAGGGGAGAGTCTCAGAGCCTGAACATCCACACTGCGATTTTTAGCCTCGCAGCCTGAGCCCCATGAGACTCGGTGCCACTCTGAGACTCGGTGCCATGGGTTTTTCATTGCAGTGTGGACATACCCTTAGAATTACCGTAGGTAGGCTACATAGAAGAACAGCTGGGCAGGAGGTGTTCAGATACAACTGAAGTGCTGGATGAAGTGATGGTGGTTATTCAGTAGGGGGCAGGCCATATTACATTTCCAATAAAAGCAAGAAGGCACCCTCTGGACCTGCCTGCCCTGAGCCCTGTGTAGATCTCTGCTCACAGAACTCTCCAGGCCCCCAGGAAAGAACATAGACAGCTATAAATTGTGGTCTAGAACAGCAGTTCCCAAACTTGTTCCGCCACTTCTGCAGGGAAAGCCCCTGGCAGGCCAGGCCGGTTTGTTTACCTGCCGTGTCCGCAGGTCCGGCCAATCACGACTCCCATTGGGCGTGGTTCGCTGCTCCAGGCCAATGGGAACTGCTGGAAGCAGCGGCCAGTACGTCCCTCAGCCCGCGCCGCTTCCAGCGGCTCCCATTGGCCTGGAGCAGCGAACTGTGGCCACTGGGAGCCACGATCGGCCGGACCTTTGGATGCGGCAGGTAAACAAACCGGCCCGGCCCGCCAGGGGCTTTCCCTACACAAGCGGCGGAACAAATCTGGGAACCACTGCTCTAGTGGATTGAATTTGGAAATTAAGAGAGCCAAGACGTCAGTCGAGTTCTATCTCTGACTTTTCCACAGACTCACTGTGTGATTTTTAAGCAATCGCTAAGGTCCAGATCCTCAGAGATTTCAAGGGTTTGGGTTTTAATCCCTTTGGCCTTCAGTTTCCCCATCTATTACATGGGATTAAGTGACACCTTGGAAGAAAAGCACCATATACAGACAGAGCATTATTGAAATTAACATATGGGAAGAGTGAACTAGCCTGTGTGTCAGCTTACACATTTTATTTCTGGGTGGTGCCCTACAAAAATATCATGTCCAACAGGCAATTTATCTCCAGGAGTCACAAATTACTTCTCATAGAACGGATTATAAATCTCAAGTAAAGCTAGTCAATTCTACGAATGATGTATTTCTATCATTACTGACCCTTTTATTGATGTTCTCTGATTCATATCTATCTTTTTCCTTGGGCAGAGGCAGTGTCATAGTGCATCAATATATTAATCTCAACAGCTAGGCTAACATTCCCCATTGTCTTTCCTTTTTGCATGCAGATACTTGAATCTAAACTTTTTTGTCAATATTAGTTTACCTAGGTATTTAATAACATGATTCAGTGACCTTAAAGATATTTAGCAGGACAGGTTCAACATTTTTGAATGAAACATTTTCCCATAGGAACATGAGCTTTCATTCAAAACTGAAAGCTTCCTCCAAAAAACATCAATTTCAGTGGAATTTTCCACCAGGAAAATCAAAGCAAAACATTTCAGTTCAGGAACATCAAGATGCTTTGTTTAGATTGAAAATGCCAAAACAGAGTGGTTTGATATTTCCAAATCAGTTTTTTTTAGAAGCTTCTCATTCCATGAAAAGTTTTGTTCTTTCAAGTTTTTATCCTTACTCAGGATGAAAACAAATGCCAAAAGAGTGGAACTTCCTACAGCACAGAAATGTTGTTTTTTCAATCAGCGGCAATATTTACACAGCAATTTGTGACCAAACCAATCAGCTGCAGTTGGAGGGACAGCTTTTCCAGGCGTGATCAGTGTGTGCAGGTCAGGCCAATCCGTGCTTTTTTTTTTTTTTTGCATATGTACAGGTCCAGTGACAATTTCAGAGGCACATAGTAAGTGCAAACCATAGGACAACTGATCCTGGTGATGCATGTAGAGAACAGAGGTAACTTTACAGACACAAAGTGTTCATTACATTGTGTGTGCACAAAAACAAAAAAAATACACACCTCTAAGTGGTTTGTATGTGTCACTTTAACAACCTGGTTGGCTCTTTGGCCCTGAACAATCTGAAGCTCACTGTACATTAGATCAAAGGAGGCATTGAAACAATAGAAAGAGCCCAAACTCTGCCAAGCAGCATCATAGCTAAAGAAGGAAAAAGCCCAGATTTTAGTTCCAGGGTGTTCAGCCACTGCATGGCTTCTGCGTCATGGAAGACGACTCTGAGCCCTCCCTGGTGACAGGCAGTAAAGTCCTATAAGTTACTAATTCAGTTCTTACTGTTTTGATGTTGGAATAGAAAAATGTCTAGAAACAAATATATGAAGCATGCTACGCTGGAGAGAGACAAATCTCTCCTATACCCTCAGGGACTGAATGCAACTTACAACTGCTGAGTGAATAATTAGTTGTAATTAGCACTAGAAATTGATGCCTTTGGAGATAGTCTGCCAAGTTTTTAAGCACTTTAATACTAATGGATTTTTTTTTTCTCAGGAATAAATCTTTATAGAGGAAGCAAGCGCAAATTGATTTTTAAAGAGCCTGTCCAATGCTGAATTTATCTTTCAAAAACATTAGGTTTAAAAACAATTACATTTACCTTTACTGTGTTTTAATGTTTTTTCAATAGGCTCATTTTTCTTTAAATATTTTTTTCTGTCACTTTTTGTCCATTTTCTTGGAAAACGAGCATATGGAATGCATATACAGCTATAGAAGGTATTAGGATAAAATATGACACATACTACAGCCATGTAGTTTCTAAATCATTTTTCATTTATGAAAAAGTAGCGTACTTTAGCAATAATGGAAGTATACTGACACTTTGAAGTAGATGAGTAAAGTTCACTTCCTTTTTATAAAAGAGTTTTGAGTAGGGAAAAGGCAAAGGTGTAAATGTTAAGACAATTGTCTACGCCATTTCCTACTTACTCTGTATTTGTATCTTTCAGATCCATGCAAACGTAGAGGCAAGGCAACGGGAGTTTGAACAATGACTTGGGGAAAGACCTCAGAGTTTAGTCCTATTCAATTGCATGTGCAATTGCAGCAATTGTGCAGGCAAATGACCAGTTGTTCCAAACTTTGCCACAGCTGGTGAACTGGTACATTTGCAGGACAAAGAGCGACTCAGGTTCTGATCTTGCAATTGGCTTTGCATAGAGATGGTGGTATGCCGACACTGAGCCAATTGCAGGGTTTGGGTTTGAGTGCTAGACTGGAAGTTCAGAGGGAAATACAAAAGGCTGATTTTTCAGGAGTGCTGAGCACTCTCAAATCACAACTGGAGTGATTGGGGGAAGGAGGTGTTCGAGGCTTCAGAACATCAGACCCCAAAAGTGCAGATACCATGTTTTGATTTAAAATAAATTGTTTATTTTTTTGTATTGTGGTAGTAGCTAGATGCACCACTCAGGAACCAGGGCCCCATTATGCAAAGCACTGTACAAAAATAACAAAAATATGGTTTTTGCCCCAAAGAGTTTCCAGTCCAAGTAGGTTGATGGGTGATGTGGCTACCGCTAACATAGAGACCATAGCAAGAGATACTGTACGGTAGCTAGAAGTCAGTGCACTAAATCAGTGCAGCAGCTACTTTGTTGTTATTACCAGCAATAAAATGAAGATAAAATAATAGTCATTACTGGAAAATCAGAGCTAAAAAAAAGTTTGAAACGTACAAACATTTCAGTATTAAATGCATTAACTACAACAAAATGATATATCTTTTACAACAGGTGGTGTGTGGACATTAGGCTTATCGAAGCAGTCTGTTGTGGCTTTTAACTCTGAATCATGTCATGCAGACACCATACAAATCAATTTAATTTCCTGCAGCAAGAAGGTGAATTTCCTGCAGCAAGAGAGTGGTCCTTTTTCACTGCCAGCTTGAGTGCCCAAGCATTTGTTCACGGCAGTGTAAATAGGAGTGTGACATAATGTACAAAGGTAGAAAGCAGACTCCCTCCATCCCTTCGGAGTAAATATGTTTCCTTATGGGATCACATTGAAGTCAGCGAAAAAGCTCTCATTGATTTCAGTTGGCTTTGGATCAAGCCCTGTTCTAAGACTGTCTACTCACCTCACTCTGAATCATCTAAATTCCAGGTACCTACTAAGGGGCCTAGTTTTGTGCTGACATGTTACCAGTGCAATTTCTGTTAATACCAATGGAGCTTTCATGTGTAAAGTGTATAAACAGGAGGACAGACCCCAAAGTTTACATCATGGACCATAAAAACCTCAGATTAAATTAAATTTGCAAGAAAAAAATGAAGACTTCGTCAAAGCAATCCTCTTTCAAAGGACCCTGATTGAATACGCTAGTGTCATTCTGACAAATACACATTTTGGTTATGTGCAACCAGTAGGTGAATAGCCCGTGTAGTGCAACTTCAGATTACATCAGTAATATCAGCAGTCTAAAACGTCATATGCGAGAATGATGGCACAGAGAAGTAATATGACCAACAAATATGTGTTGTGGTGTGCAGGTTTGCTTATGGCTGCTTTGGTCTATGTGCTATTATTAGCCAATGGCTTATCCACAATTACATTAACATCTCTGGGCACAAATTTTCATTAAGAAATTCAAACATTTCCCAGGTGCTGTGGGACCCGCCAAATGTCTGAGATTTTCACCCATAGGATGGAGGGAGCTTTCATATATTTCTGACATATGAAACGTGCAAAATCTTCATTAAGTTTTGAGTTTTAAACATCTTGCATGGGAACATAGGACTGGAGGGATCCACTTGAGTCATTGATTCCCGTCTCCTACTATCAGGGTCAGCTCCAGGCACCAGCGTAGCAAGCAGGTGCCTGGGGCGGCCAATGAAGAGAGGGGTGGCATGTCCGGCCGTTCGGCGGCAATTCAGCAGTGGGGCCATCACTCCCTCTTGGAGCGAAGGACCTGCCACCGAATTGCCGCAGAAGAATGAAGCGGCGGTAGAGCTGCCGCCGATTGCAATCGCGTCTTTTTTTTTTTTTTTTTTGCTGCTTGGGGCAGCAAAAACGCTAGAGCCGGCCCTGCCTACTATCACATGAAACCACATCATATGTTCTCAGATAATGGTTCCTACCTATGTTTTATTTATAAGAAAGAAAGAGTGAGTGAAGTGTAAATTAATTATAAAAGAATTTTTAGCTGGCTATTCCTCCACCCAAACAGTTCATGAACAGAAGAGATGCTACTGCATAAGTACTTAGTGTCTCTTCACTATTCATTATTAGATGGTTCAGACACTTGTAGACAAATTACCAAGGTATAGTAGATGCATGCATGCTCCTTGCTTTGCCTTGTGGTCTGGAAGGAACTTGTGTTTACAGCTGCTAACATCAAAGGCTAACTGGGGATCATCAAGCCTTTGCCTGTAACTCTGAGGGCACCAGACCTTGTGTTGCAATGTCAGCTGTTCTTAGTCGTTCCTTCTTCCTAGTCAAAAGGAACATTTGTGCTCATTGCCTTCTTCCACACCGAATTCCTCTTTTTTACTTCAAACACTGCTCCACAGTGGCCTTTGCTTTATGGAAACAATGAGTACAGCATGTTTAGTTTGGAGGTTACTTTCTCTTTCTGATTGTGTATGGTGCAATATCACTCTTCATTAGGGTATCTTTAACTCGACCTCAGTTACTCCAGGATTCAATGCCGGCTTGAGGAAAAAAGCAAGGTTTCTTTCCTTTTCTTTCTATTGGCTTTTGAATTATTGGCTTTAGTTGATTTCTGAGAAAGCAAACAAGTCCGCTTTTTGAGATAAAGAAGCATTTAATTTGTGCGTTTTCTTGAAGGAAGTTGTTTATGGGTCTGAACTTGGAGCGTGTTTTTCATCCTGACTATAAAGTAACTCACATCTATTTTGGGAAAGTACCAGTGTGAGTGAGATTTCAGGAGAAGAAAAGAACATGTTTTACTTTCTACTTTCTACTTTCAACCTAGGTTCAATCCCAAAAAAGTCCCCACAATAGCTAGTGAAGGTACCAGGAAGGTGACAATATCCACTGGTGTTATGACGCTGAGCCAACCAGCAGGCTGAGTGACCGATAAACAATCTTTAAGGACATATTAGAAGAATATTGAAATGGTAAACAGGGCCAATCCTTGTAGATAGTTAGCAAAGCCATGTCAAATAGACTAGAGTCCTTAAAATATAGGCCTATATTGTCAGAGAATCAGAATAGATACTAATTGTATTTGTTTGTTAAACTTCTAACAAGATATAGGTACACAATGTGATCTAATTAGCTTGTAGATGCTAAACTTCTGTTCCTGCCTATAATGTTTTATTACTGTAATCTATTGATTCAGAGATCAAATGGGGATCTTGCCACTTAAATGTGGTGTAATAATATTATTGTCTTCATTTCTCTTTGAAATATGTAGGATACTACCTGTGAACTGTTACCCTATGCTAATGAATGCAACTAGCTACTAGTGTATGCTTAGGAAATAGATAAGCTTCAAAGCAACAATATACATGACCTATTCTGCAGCCCAGGAGGACCTTCTCTGACCACAGCTGAACTACACCTATAAAGAAAGTTTCAGGCCTGGTCCTTGCTATCTCAGATCTGCTTAAACTTGGACAGGGAAAGTCTAAGTCCATAAGACTGAGGTCTCCAGTCTATTCTGGATTAACCCCTGCAATTTCTCATAGAAGAAACTCTGCACGTGGACTCCCTTTGGTCTTAAATTGATTCCAAAAGGATTTCTACAAATCAGCTGACTTATGAACTTTAATGATATCTGTCTGTATCATGATCTTTTAACCATAGCAACTTTCTTTTCTTTTAAAATAAATCTTAGATTTAGTTAAGCTGTAACTAAAACTGTAGGCTATAAGTGTGTATTTGGGTAAGATCTGAAATATTCATTGACTTGGTGGATAATGTAGCCAATCTCTTGGGATTGCTAGAACTTTATATATGGCAAATAAAGTTTTTAGTAACTCTCACTATATTAGACTTGGCTGTCTGGGTGGGAGCCAAAGGGTGGATTGCTTAAAGCAATTAGGGTGCCCAGATGTCCCGATTTTATAGGGACAGTCCTGATTTTGGGGTCTTTTTCTTATATAGGTTTCTATTACGCCCCCAACCCCATCCCGATTTTTCACACTTGCTGTCTGATCACCCTAAAAGCAATGGTTCTCAACTTGTTTATCATTGTGGGTTGCAGGCTGAGAACCACAGGGACCCCCACCTAATCCCCCCATAAACCCCTCTGCCCTCTGCCCAGAGACCCCTCCACAAAGTGGGGCCAGGAGCCAGACCTGCACAACGCGTGCAGGGGGCAGCCTGGACCCTGCCACAACCCCAGACCGTGAGCCCTCTGTGTGAGGCCAGGTGGCAGCCAGGACCCCACAGCCTAACCCTGCTGGACAACAGCTGAAACCCCGCAGCCCAACCCTGGACCATGACCCCGCTGCACGACCCTGCCACATGACTGCCAGAACCTGTGGCTGTTACCACACAGCTGAGGTGGGTCACAGCTGTGTGCTAATTGGGCTGCATGTGGCCCGTGGGCCACAAGTTGAGAACTGCTGCTTAAAGGGAACTGTATTTTGGCTTCTTGGTAACCAGTCGGGTATTACAGAAGCTGTTTGGTTACTGGCTTGGTGAAATCTAATTATAGAATAAACCCCCAGTTTTTGGGATCGTCTGTCCTATTATTTGCAGTTTGCCCTGATTGAGCATTCTCAAAATAGCCCCTCCAGTGACCCCGGTCAGAAGTGTTTTAACCATCGTGTCACGTAGACCTTCCCTATGCAGGGCTAAAGAACATGATGCTGAAAATGCCTGTAGTCCTATGGCTCTCCGTACGCTGGCACTCCCATCATTGCTATCGGCCATGGAGCTGCACTGACAATAGGAATGGAAGACTTTCTTTAGGAAGAAGGCTGTGGGATAGACACAAGCTTGGTGTGAGCAAGACTTCTGAATCTGAATGTGTGAAATGTTGGTGAAGCACAGAAAACAGAACTGAAAGAGAAGTGCTGCAAAGAGAGAGCCCTGAAGAGATGGAGAGCCTCAAATGGGAGTGTCCATTGGATAGCACGTGTCAGTGAAAACTTGAGAATATACTGTAGGGAAGTGCTTCCGGATGGGTTCAGGAAGCAGCGATGGCTTGCAAAGCTAAGATCTTGTCATCATATCTGTGCCATAAAGAAGTGAGTGTACCTAGGATGCCTGGCTGACATCTTAGGGGAACCCAGGCTTATTCCTTGGATAGCCATCCCGTTTGTTTTCTCTCTTTAGAACCTAGGGGGTGGATCTGTAGGCAGGGGCAATTTGTATAGTGGGGGTGCTGAGAGCCATTGAACCAAACTGTAAATCCTGGATATAATGAAAACTGCTTCAAGCCAGAGGGTGCAGCAGCACCCCTACGGCCAGCACCTGTGTCTGTAGGCAGAGCGCTCACATACCCCCGGCCACTCCAAAATCTATGGGGATGAGACCTGGTCCTCCCATGCCTACCTCCCATCTAGTTTCTAGGTAGTGTGTGTGGGATCTAGGGCAGTAGAATTGTCAGTAAAGTGCCAACAGCCGTGAAAGCGAGTACAGGAGAAGGAAAAAGCAAAGAGAAAAGTCTCGTAGCAGTTTCAGGAAAGGAACAGTGAAAAGAGAGGGGGGAGGGGAAATCAGTTATAAACAGCTTAAGAAAAGTCAGCTGGCTGACATCTGAGACAGGAGCCCAGCAACAAGGAGCAGACAAAAGGACAGGAGGTCGACCTGTCTAGAAACCGGAGGGAGTGGGAGGGCCAAGTTTCAAGTTCACTGTGAGAACTTAGGCCACGTCTACACTACCCGCCGGATTGGCAGGTAGTAATCGATCTATCAGGGATCGATTTATCGTGTCTCATCTAGACACGATAAATCGATCCCCGAATCGACGCCTGTACTCCATCTCGGCAGGAGGAGTAAGCAGAGTCTATGGGGGAGCCATGGCGGTCGACTTGCCACCATAGAACGGCCAGGTAAGTCGAACTAAGATAAGCAGAC